>NC_064642.1:239251329-239560079 GCF_023864345.2 Schistocerca serialis cubense | reverse complement strand
CCGGATGCGTTTCTGGTTTACTGTGAGCAATCGTGGTGCCAACCATGCACACAACTTCTTCATAGCCACTACTCCGTGCAGAATTTACGCACTCGCTCATTTCAAATGTTTAGTCTCAGCAATCTCATGAATTTTCATTCGGCGGTTTTGCACCATCATGGATTATGACCGTGGTTACCTTTAGTGACCTCAATTAAACGGCCAAAGCACGGTGCTTGTCCGACCACGTTTCAATTCATTAATCCAAAAGTAAATATTCTTCCATGATGATGCAGAGTCGGCGTAAGCTCCACCCTATTTGGTTTGATTTGTGCGGTAGTGCAACCCTTCAAATGAGAATGTATGACAGAATTTTCAATCGCCGTCGACACACAGATCAATACAGACAGCTGTCGATGAACCGTACTCTGTGCATTCTTGAAATTCTTTATATTACGATAATTCAAATAATCAAGCTGCCTATAAAGAAAGCGCAAGAAAAATGGTCCATTTCTTCATGGAAATTTACCGCTCATCAAACTACCCAAGCAGGCATTTCTCACTGTAAAACCGGTTAGAACCTAATTTTCCTCTTTTCAGTAGCGGAAGTCATGTTCTAAATGTGGTAATAGATTGAAAAACGTTCCAAAACAGGCCGCCATTCTTTAGGGAAAGCTACTTTTGTCATCTCGTACTGCTTATTGTTCCTGTAACTTACTCAAGCCCCTCCAGAAAATTTATCAAACTCTGCAAAAACAGAAGTACGTTTAGAACACAATCCCCTCAGTAGAACTGACTATCATGTCATTGAGCCTTTAATACAAATTTTGAAATCTAATCTAGCGTTCGTACTTCAATTCTAAATAGGAAAGTTACTCGGCATCAGCTAAAATACGTCCTTAATGTTCGCTAACTGGTAATAATTGTTAAATATCAAGGAAATGTTTCCACCTCTTTTGTTATGTTCTGCCAAACATCAACAGGAACTTCTGTTTTCATTCAGTTGTTAAAACCACGCTAATTGTGGTAATGTGTCAACGTTTCCAACTGCTACTGTTGTCTTCAAAACCTGAACACCTCTGTGATTCACTAGGCATGGTCGTATTGCTTGTCTCAGACCTGTAAATTGACAGTCAGTTCAGCATAGACTAAGAACGACGGTACAACGCATCTTTCACTATAAATTATCACGAGAGGAAGAATCAATAAGAGACAGAAAGTCACTTAGACATTCTGCGGATGGAGAGACACTGAATTTGTACCCATTTACTCTCTAAGTCAACTTAAGAGTGTTTTCCTTTTGGGAACGCAAAGGGAACAGTCATCCTTTATCTAACGTTGCCTTTGAAGTAATGTATCTGCTTCATGTCGAACCACCTGCAGCGGCACTATCGACTGGGGTGTTAAACATCTCGAGAAATTGAGTTGTATTTGTTCATGCCAAAAACCAACTGAGAAACACTTACGCAATATCTTTACATCGCTATCTTCCTCAGCGGCTATTAAAATCAATTATTGCAGAAAGCTTAGGCCGGAGAAACCAATAATTCACTTGTAAAACTATTTGCTAAGAATATTTCTCAGTACTGAACATCCTTTCCGACATATTTCCACGCAGTTACGGTCGTGGAATGTCCATGAATGACCTAAAATGTTTGGTCATTGTTATCTGAAGGATTCTCACTCCTTACTCATCCCTTGCTACTGTACGGATGAGCTTGTTGTTTAGAAAGACAAATAAGGTAAACTATTTTAAAGTTAAATCTAATGAAGCTTTGCACACTATACTGCCTAATTTAGCTTCAGTACAGCCATACTTGTTAAATTATTTGAGGAGAATGTGTGTTCATAATACCTCAAATTTATTAAAAATATTGAAGTATTGCAATTGTTTCAGGCTCAAACAACTCCGTGAAAAGTTCAATAAATATTCCATTGCCGCTACAGAAACCTAAATGGGATAGCAAAAACATAAGGTCTGCGAGTATCGTTGGTAAGAATTGCCTAATGAGTGGGCTGGATATTGGATACCACCTAGAAAATAATCGGTCCAAAGTGCAAGCTATATTGAGTCACGTATTTGATCTAGTAGGCCGTCAGGAAATGAAGCCCATTATTCACACCATTTTATCTATGGAAATGGTGAGCTTCCTTCAATTTTTTACCCGTGAAAATATGTGTGCTGAATATTCCCATAAACCTCTGCTATCGTTACAGGCTGCAGAAGGCTTGAAACTACTGTGCAAGAGAGAGAACTTCGGGAAGGTAATCTTACATAAAATTTAAGTGTGATCAGTTACGTGCAGCGGAGGAATGGCTCAAGATCAGTTCTTCACTCTCTAGAGGGACACAACTAGTAAATCCTAGACGAGAGGAAGCAGCGCGGAAAACAACGAGACTGACTGTGCTCTACAATAATAACACTGAAGTTTGTGTTTCAATTACGTCGTTGTTTTAAAATTTTCATAGCGACTTCGCTAAAATTTTATTGTAGACTGTGACATACCATTCAAAGGATTTTATTACTTACGAAACTATGTTCTAAAGCATGCAATAAATTTCGCGCAATCCTTTGTCTTGTACATTACTTATTCCTTCATCTGAAAATAGGAACACTATTTTTGTGATATTCTTCAATCGAATAACGGATGTAATACTAAATCAGAATGAAATTAATTGAAACTGCTCAAGAATCTGAGTTCCACTTTGAACTATTGATTATAATATGACAAATGTTAGCTTATCACATTCTTCATTTACAGGATTGGTTGGATACGGCAGAGCAACGAAATGGTCACGCTCGACGTGGTTACACAGTGTGTCCACAAGCAGGCATGGACAAGTAAAATAGGGGGGGCAGAAATGCACACCAGCGGTACCAGAGATGCTTTCCAGCCACTGAATGAAACTTGGAAATAGGTGAAAAAAACTAAAATTGAAACCAATTTAACCTCAAAGAATTCGAGCATCGAATTGTGCGTCTTAATTTCAAGAGTTCGTCGCAGCATAGTACTTCGCCGTATGACCTCCACTTTTAGAGATACTCAGTCCTCAGCTGTGCCAGGACGCTGCCCCCGCAACACTGGAAGTGAGAAAAGAAGAGATTTAGGCGCTTACCGAGGCTGCCCACGAGCGACACGGAATCAGTGCCCTCTGAATACAAAATACGGGTTTTTAAGGAATAGTGGGGGCGTACTATTTCTCCCTTCATATAGTCGACTCATCAATCCACTGGCATTTAACAGGTTTCGACCAATCTGACTAGTTGCTCTGCACCTGCAGGTCGCCTCTGGCCGACAAAGATGAGACCCCTCCTCTTCTCCTACTCGGTAGGTGGGGATGCTTCTGGACTTGGCGTTAAACAACTTAAGCTTTGGTAGCAACAGCGCTCAGCTGAAAGCTAAAAGTCACTGCCACTCCTATTACAACAGTGTTTTACGTCACATGGCTCCTCAGTCCTTTCGTGAATGGGGACTGCTGTAGTAGTACTCTCTCTGTGTAAACCCGCAGACGTTGCAGTTCTCAGGAGCTACTTTGTCTTGCTGCCTCTGCTAAGACGCGGCTTTTCGTGGCCATTTTGTGGTGTGCGACTTTCAGTTAAGCCCTTCTTGGCAACGTGTCTCCTACAGACTGATTCCAGGGCAGCCCTCAGGCTCGATGGAGATCTGCCCACCATCCTCGCAGTTACTGATTCCAGTGTTGAGTGTGGTGAAATTTTATGAACTGTCAGGCTTCAGCCCCAAATTGGTGGGGAAGGGAGGCAAGCTTTAATACATTATGAACTGCTCCGCATGTGGGGACAGCCATCGTCCCCACCCATGAGACTGACGTTCTGCTCTTCTTCACAGTGCTGACGACCATGATGTTGAGCGCCCCTCGCCTAAAATCACCACCACCGTCGTGGCCATTTTCTACTGTGATTCCTTAAAACAGCATCTAGGCGATGAATAGAGTTACCAGGAAATTCTCTGAAGCGAAGCTTTTCCTCTGTCACAGCTGACCAGAGCGTCTGCAATTTGCAGGGCTCCAGTGTTAATACCGGTACCATAAACGCTGCCCCCTTTCTTTCTGCTCTCTCATTCTCTCTGATTTACTATCTTGGAGTACCTTTGATGGCTACCAACATTTTTAAATGTAGTAACGTCATTGCGTCAATAGATGACAAATCCGCTACCCCAGCCTTGGTGTATCGCCTTCAGTTTCACGACCTTCGCATGGAGCTTAGCGGAAGTACCTTTGTATACATTGATGACTCTCGGGTTGACTGTGGGATTGGGTGTGCCTTCATCATTGGCACCCGTGACGTTCGATCTCTGCTTCCGGCACACTCCTCGGTATTTACAGCCGAGCTATTCGCCTTGTGTCAGGCCACAGAGAACATCCGGCGACACAGCCTTCCCAATTGTCATCTGCTCACTCACACAGCGCCGTCCCCCCTGCGGGTCCGGGGATTAGAATAGGCCCGAGGTATTCCTGCCTGTCGTAAGAGGCGACTAAAAGGAGTCCCACCCCCTCAAGGGGGTCGTTAGCGCCTGCGTCCGGAGACGGACGGTTCCACGACCTCTATTTGCGGTCATTTTGCTTTTTCACTTCTCGTTTCTTCCTTCCTTTGGTTGGTTCCTTTCTTTGCTCTTTTCCACCTCACTGTCTTCCTTACTCTTTCCCTTGTCTTCTTCTCATTGCCTCCTTCTCATTGCCTCCTTCTCATTGCCTCCTTCTCATTGCCCCCCTTCTCATTGCCCCCCTTCTCATTGCCCCCCTTCTCATTGCCCCCCTTCTCATTGCCCCCCTTCTCATTGCCCCCCTTCTCATTGCCCCCCTTCTCATTGCCCCCCTTCTCATTGCCCCCCTTCTCATTGCCCCCCTTCTCATTGCCCCCCTTCTCATTGCCCCCCTTCTCATTGCCCCCCTTCTCATTGCCCCCCTTCTCATGGCCCCCCTTCTCATGGCCCCCCCTTCTCATGGCCCCCCCTTCTCATTGCCCCCCCTTCTCATTGCCCCCTTCTCATTGCCTTCTCTGGTCTCCGCCTCGGCGTTTGAGACAGTCTGTCCTCTTTCTCCCTATCTCTCTTCTTTTTCCTCTTCTTCCTTCCTCCCTGTGCGTGCCTGAAGCCCGACCCACGCGTTCGCACGCGTAGCCGGTGACGGGGTAACGCGTAATTCCCCGCCCTGGGTAGACGTGTAAGGCACGCGCGTACCCCCTGGTAAAGGCCAGGCCCGGGGAGGGGTGATTGCCTGAGCTGATACCTTCTGACCATGCCGATTGGTCCCTCCGTCTGTTTCTCAGGAGGTGTGACCTGAGGTGTAAACATTCACCTAAGGCAGGAGTGCTCTCTGAGAGGGTCCCCACAAGGAAGGAGCGCGCCATCGGAGACGCTGGCAATCATGGGGGATTCCTCCGCAATGGATTTCACTCCATCTGTCTCGACTTCTGCCCAAAAGCGGAAACGTGACCAGCCACCAGTGACAAAAGTACTACCGCCTGCCCCACAGTTCCTCGTCGTTTCTCGATCTGAGGACGGAAAGGATTTTTCCTCTGTCAACCCTTTCGTTATCCAGAAGGGTGTAGATGCCATAGCCGGATCTGTCAAATCTTGTACCAGGTTGTGTAACGGTACCTTACTACTAGAAACTGAGAGCGCCTTTCAGGCACAAAAACTGCTTCGGGCCACACTCCTGTACACGTTCCCTGTGCGAGTGGAGGCTCACCGAACTTTGAATTCGGCTGTCCATAGGGTCATGAAAAAGGTCAACAATGACCTTGTACTGACCCGGACACCTTTCTTGACCTTCGATATATTAAGCTGCCATCGCGCATCAAGGCGGGCTCCGAGGTTATTTCTGTTCGCCCCTATGTCCCGACACCTACGCGCTGCTACCAGTGTCAGCGTTTCAATCACACTCGACAGTCTTGTTCCAATGGGGCTAAATGTGTCACTTGTGGCAGGGATGCCCATGAGAGTGACTGTCCACCTCCGTCTCCTCGTTGTGTGAACTGTCAGGGTCACCATGCCGCATCCTCCCGCGACTGTCCCATCTATAAGGAAGAACGCTGTATCCAAGAAATTCGGGTCAAAGAGAAAGTGTCCACCTCGGCTGCTCGCAAGCTATTGGCTAGTAGGAAGCCCACGCTGCTCCCAGCGGGGAAATACAGTACTGTCCTCGCCTCTCCTCGGACTACCAGGGAAGTGGCAACCCAGACATGCGATCTGACCTTCAGCACCACTGTCGTCCGTTCGGCCAGTGCTAAGATCGCCCGGTCGACGTCTCCTCTTCCTCTTGTCACCCCTCAGACACAAGCACCTTCATCAGCTTCTGCCAAGACGAAGACCCAGAAGTCAGATGCACGGGCCTTCAAGAAGGAACCGTCCCATGCACACTTCCTACGTACCTCGACCTCCCAGCCTTCGACCAGTACTTCCACCAAACGTCCTTCCAAGAAGGCTCATAGGAAGCACAGTTCTCCTTCTCCGCCACGGCGCATTTCTTCTCCTGCGCCACCCAGCTGTTGCCGCCCCAGGCCGTCATCCGTTTCGCCTGGCCGCACCGCTGGTAGCCGAACATCTGGCCGTTCACAGGCGGAGGAAGCTCCCCCTCCCGGCCATCTTCCCAAGATGGCCGATGAACCTATAGACCCAATGGACGATGACTGTCCGCCTACTGATAGCGGCGGCAGTGCTCGCTCGAAGCCAGGCCCTCAGTGGCCTTCGAGGTGGCCCCTTCTTTCATCTTCCTTTTCTTCTTACGATGGCACTTAATCACTGGAATATTCGCAGCATTCGCTCCAACCGAGAGGACTTGAAGTTGCTGCTCCGCTTGCACCGTCCGCTCGTCGTAGCCCTCCAGGAAACGAAGCTACGCCCTTGTGATCAAATTGCCTTGGCACACTACACCTCTGTGCGTTTTGACCTACCCCCTGTGGTAGGTATCCCGGCTCATGGAGGAGTTATGTTGCTGTTCCGGGATGATATTTACTACGATCCCATCACGTTGCACACTGGCCTGCAGGCAGTTGCCATCCGCATTACTCTCCCCACTTTCACATTTTCCATTTGTACCGTTCACACTCTATCGTCATCTGCTGTTACCAGGGCCGACATGATGCAACTTATGGCTCAGCTACCTGCACCATTTTTGTTAACTGGAGACTTCAATGCCCACCATCCACTTTGGGGCTCTCCAGCATTCTGCCTGAGGGGCTCCCTGTTAGCAGACCTTTTCAACCAGCTCAATCTTGTCTGCCTCAATACTGGCGCCCTTACTTTTCTTTCAGACACATCTCACACCTATTCCCATTTAGACCTCTCTATATGTACTCCCCAACTTGCACGCCGGTTTGAGTGGTATGCACTTTCTGATACATATTCGAGCGACCACTTCCCGTGTGTTATCCATCTCCTGCAGCATACCCCCTCTCCGTGCTCCTCTAGTTGGACCCTCTCCAAGGCAGACTGGGGGCTCTTCTCTTCCAGGGCGACCTTTCAGGATCAAACCTTCACAAGCTGCGATCGTCAGGTCGCACACCTCACGGAAGTCATTCTCGCTGCTGCTGAATATTCCATCCCTCACCCTACTTCTTCTCCACGTCGCGTACCGGTACCCTGGTGGACTGCAGCGTGTCGAGACGCTTTACGTGCTCGTCGACGTGCTTTACGCACCTTTAAACGCCACCCTACAGTGGCGAATTGTATCAATTATAATCGATTACGTGCTCAGTGTCGTCGTATTATCAAAGAAAGCAAGAAAGCCAGCTGGGCTGCTTTCACAAGCACCTTCAACTGTTTTACTCCTTCTTCTGTTGTCTGGGGTAGCCTGCGCCGGCTATCTGGCACTAAGGTCCACTCACCAGTTTCTGGCTGGACGGTCGCGAATGACGTCCTTGTGGCCCCTGAGGATGTCTCCAATGCCTTCGGCCGCTTTTTCGCTGAGGTTTCGAGCTCCGCTCATTACCACCCTGCCTTCCTCCCCCGCAAACAGGCAGAGGAGGCTAGGCCACCTAACTTCCGCTCCTCGAATCGTGAAAGTTATAATGCCCCATTCACCATGTAGGAACTCGAAAACGCACTTGGCCGATCACGGTCCTCCGCTCCAGGGCCTGATTCTATTCATATTCAGATGCTGAAGAACCTTTCTCCTGCGAGTAAAGGTTTTCTTCTTCGTACTTACAATCGCATCTGGATTGAGGGACATGTTCCCGCATGCTGGCGCGAGTCTATTGTTGTCCCGATCCCTAAGCCGGGGAAGGACAAGCACTTGCCTTCCAGTTATCGACCCATCTCGCTTACCAGCTGTGTCTGTAAAGTGATGGAGCGAATGGTTAACTCTCGTTTGGTTTGGCTGCTCGATTCTCGACGCCTACTTATCAATGTACAATGTGGATTTCGTAGGCGCCGCTCTGCCGTTGACCATCTGGTTACCTTGTCGACCTTCATTATGAATAACTTCTTGCGGAAGCGCCCGACTGTGGCTGTGTTCTTTGATTTGGAGAAGGCTTACGACACCTGTTGGATGGCGGGCATTCTCCGCACCATGCACACATGGGGCCTTCGTGGTCGCCTCCCTCTTTTTATTCGTTCCTTTTTAATGGATCGACAGTTCAGGGTACATGTGGGTTCTGTCCTGTCACACACCTTTCGCCGGGAGAATGGGGTGCCACAGGGCTCAGTTTTGAGTGTCGCTCTCTTCACCATAGCGATCAATCCAATAATGGATTGCCTCCCAGCTGATGTATCAGGCTCCCTTTTCGTGGACGATTTTACCATCTATTGCAGCGCGCAGCGTACATGTTTCCTGGAGCGCTGTCTTCAGCGTTCTCTTGACCGTCTCTATTCCTGGAGTGTCGCCAATGGCTTCCATTTTTCTGCCAAGAAGACGGTCTGTATTAACTTCTGGCGCTATAAAGTTTCTCCCACCGTCCTTACGACTCGGTCCCGTTGCTCTCCCATTCGTGGAGACAACAAAATTTTTAGGTCTTACATTTGACAGGAAACTTAGCTGGTCTCCACATGTGTCATATTTGGCTGCCCGTTGTACCCGTTCTCTAAATGTCCTCCGTGTTCTCAGTGGTATGTCGTGGGGAGCGGATCGAACCGTCCTACTTCGCCTATATCGGTCGATCGTCCGCTCCAAGCTGGATTATGGGAGCTTCGTATACTCCTCTGCACGGCCATCCATCTTACGCCGCCTCAACTCCATACAACATCGGGGTTTACGACTTGCGATTGGAGCGTTTTATACTAGTCCCGTAGAGAGTCTTCATGCTGAAGCCGGTGAATTGCCACTCACCTACGGGCGCGATATACTGCTTTGTCGGTATGCCTGTCGACTACTGGCAATGCCCGACCACCCGTCTTATTGTTCCTTTTTTGGCGACTCTCTCGACAGTCAATACGGGTTGTATGTCTCTGCCCTGCTACCCCCCGGAGTTCGCTTTCGTCGCCTCCTTCAACACCTTAATTTTTCACTCCCTGCAACCTTTCGAGTGGGCGTGAGCCACACGCCACCTTGGCTCCAGGCTCAGGTTCGCGTTCACCTTGACCTCAGCTCGCTCCCACAGGTGGTTACCCCCGGTTCGGTCTACCACTCCCGTTTTGTCGAACTTCGTTCGAAGTTAATTAATATGACCTTCATTTATACAGATGGCTCTAAGACCAATGAAGGGGTCGGGTGCTCTTTTATTGTCGGGGCACAAAGTTTCAAATACCGGCTCCATGACCATTGTTCGGTCTTCACATCTGAGCTCTTTGCCCTCTACCAGGCTGTTCTTTACATCTGCCGCCACCGACATTCTGCTTATGTCATCTGCTCCGATTCCCTGAGCGCCATCCAGAGCCTCAGTGATCCGTACCCGGTTCACCCTTTCGTGAACCAGATCCAACGCTCTCTTCAGCAGCTGGTGGACGTTGGTTCTTCGGTTAGCTTTATGTGGGTTCCTGGCCATGTCGGTATCCCTGGGAACGAAGCTGCAGATGCCGCGGCCAAGGCTGCGGTCCTCCAGCCTCGGACAGCTTCTTGTTGTGTCCCTTCATCAGATTGTAGCAGGGCCATTTGTCGGCGCATTTTATCGCTGTGGCATGCCAATTGGGCTGCACTTACAGACAAGCAGCTTCGGGCCTTGAAACCTCTTCCCGCGGCTTGGACGTCCTCCTCACGCCCTTCTCGGCGGGAGGAGGTAGTTTTGGCCCGGTTATGAATTGGACACTGCCGGTTCAGCCACCGCCATCTGTTGACGGCTGCGCCAGCGCCGTTCTGCCCATGTGGGCAATTGCTGACGGTCCGCCACATTTTAACGTCCTGTCCGCATTTTAACACACTGCGTCTTGATCTTGGCCTGCCATGTACTCTAGATGCCATTTTAGCGGATGACCCACAAGCAGCTGCTCGCGTTCTTCATTTTATCAACTTGACAACCCCTCTAAGGACATTTGATTATGCTGTTTTTTTAATCCTATGCCTGTCAGTCTGTCTTTTATCGTGTTTTCCGTTTCGTTGCTGTTTTAAACTTGACTCGCGGTGCATTCCTAACGTAGTCTGGGCGCTAATGACCGTTGTAGTTGTGCGCCCTAAAACCACAAAAAAAAAAAAAAAAAAAAAAAAACTGCGCCGTCCAAAGTCTCTGTGCGTTGCACACTGCTCATCCCTTAGTGCAGTGAGTCCAGGAAAACTGTCACTTGCTCAGTGTTGGTGGAGCCAATGTTTCTGTGGGTCCCTGGTCATGTCAGTCTGCCAGGAAACGATGCTGCTGACGCTGCTGCCAAGGCTGCAGTCCTTGTACCTCTGCCCGTGAGTACCTCTATTCCCTCATATGATCTCTGCATTGCTGTCTGCCAGGAGGAGGTGACCCTTTGGCATCGCCAGTGGCCCTCCCTTCACGGGAATAAGCTTCGTCTTAAGCCTCTCCTGGCGCCTTGGACAACCTTCTCTCGGCGCTCCCGCTGGGAGATTATTTTAACTCGTCTGCAAATTGGGCACTGCCTCTTCAACCATCGTCATTTCTTCTTGCGTTTCGGTCTCTCTCTCTCCTCCTTGCGTTTCGGTCTCTCTCTCTCTCTCTCTCTCTCTCTCTCTCTCTCTCTCTCCTCCTTGCGTTTCGGTCTCTCTCTCTCTCTCTCTCTCTCTCTCTCTCTCTCTCTCTCTCTCTCTCCTCCTTGCGTTTCGGTCTCTCTCTCTCTCTCTCTCTCCTCCTTGCGTTTTGGTCTCTCTCTCTCTCTCCTCCTTGCGTTTCGGTCTCTCTCTCTCTCTCTCCTCCTTGCGTTTCGGTCTCTCTCTCTCTCCTTCTTGCGTTTCGGTCTCTCTCTCTCCTTCTTGCGTTTCGGTCTCTCTCTCTCCTCCTTGCGTTTCGGTCTCTCTCTCTCCTCCTTGCGTTTCGGTCTCTCTCTCTCCTCCTTGCGTTTCGGTCTCTCTCTCTCTCTCTCTCTCTCCTCCTTGCGTTTCGGTCTCTCTCTCTCTCTCTCTCTCTCCTCCTTGCGTTTCGGTCTCTCTCTCTCTCTCTCCTCCTTGCGTTTCGGTCTCTCTCTCTCTCTCTCTCTCCTCCTTGCGTTTCGGTCTCTCTCTCTCTCTCTCTCTCCTCCTTGCGTTTCGGTCTCTCTCTCTCTCTCTCTCTCTCTCTCTATCTCTCTCTCTCTCCTCCTTGCGTTTCGGTCTCTCTCTCTCTCTCTCTCTCTCTCTCTATCTCTCTCTCTCTCCTCCTTGCGTTTCGGTCTCTCTCTCTCTCTCTCTCTCTCTCTATCTCTCTCTCTCTCCTCCTTGCGTTTCGGTCTCTCTCTCTCTCTCTCTCTCTCTCTCTCTCTCTCTCTCTCTCTCCTCCTTGCGTTTCGGTCTCTCTCTCTCTCTCTCTCTCTCTCTCCTCCTTGCGTTTCGGTCTCTCTCTCTCTCTCCTCCTTGCGTTTCGGTCTCTCTCTCTCTCTCCTCCTTGCGTTTCGGTCTCTCTCTCTCTCTCCTCCTTGCGTTTCGGTCTCTCTCTCTCTCTCCTCCTTGCGTTTCGGTCTCTCTCTCTCTCTCTCTCCTCCTTGCGTTTCGGTCTCTCTCTCTCTCTCTCCTCCTTGCGTTTCGGTCTCTCTCTCTCTCTCTCCTCCTTGCGTTTCGGTCTCTCTCTCTCTCTCTCTCCTCCTTGCGTTTCGGTCTCTCTCTCTCTCTCCTCCTTGCGTTTCGGTCTCTCTCTCTCTCTCCTCCTTGCGTTTCGGTCTCTCTCTCTCTCTCTCCTCCTTGCGTTTCGGTCTCTCTCTCTCTCTCCTCCTTGCGTTTCGGTCTCTCTCTCTCTCTCTCTCCTCCTTGCGTTTCGGTCTCTCTCTCTCTCTCTCTCTCCTCCTTGCGTTTCGGTCTCTCTCTCTCTCTCCTCCTTGCGTTTCGGTCTCTCTCTCTCTCTCCTCCTTGCGTTTCGGTCTCTCTCTCTCTCTCCTCCTTGCGTTTCGGTCTCTCTCTCTCTCTCCTTCTTGCGTTTCGGTCTCTCTCTCTCTCTCCTTCTTGCGTTTCGGTCTCTCTCTCTCTCTCTCTCTCTCTCTCTCTCTCCTTCTTGCGTTTCGGTCTCTCTCCTTTCTTGCGTTTCGGTCTCTCTCTCTCTCTCTCTCTCTCTCTCTCTCTCTCTCTCTCTCTCTCTCTCTCTCTCTCTCTCCCTCCTTCTTGCGTTTCGGTCTCTCTCTCTCTCTCTCTCTCCTTCTTGCGTTTCGGTCTCTCTCTCTCTCTCTCTCTCTCTCTCTCCTCCTTGCCTTTCGGTCTCTCTCCTTCTTCTTCTTCTTCTTGGGTTTTTTCTTTAATAGTTCCTGTATAAGGGAGAAGAAAAATGCCACTAACTGTTCGATGAAATTTACTAAAATTAACTACTGTATTCTGTTACAATGTAGCAAAAACTTATCGATGACCAGCGATATTGAAATGGCCTGTTTCTGAAACTGAATGGAGCAGCGGAAAATTTCTTTCTTTTCCTCTGATAGTCTGTCACAGCGAACAGTTTCATTGTGTAAGTGTGTTGAAATTATACATGTTTGCTGGCTTCATGTAATTAAATGTGATATCTGAGAGCTATTGAAGTTATTGTAAATCTTCCTACTCCGTGAGGTAATGTTTCTGTATTTTTTTTTTCATTAAATAATTTGTTACAGACAGGATCCACCGGAGTAGGGAGATATTGTGAAGAGATACAATGACCAAAGGTGTATTGCGTTGGGTGATTAACTTGTATTTGTGATTCTGGGACCGAAGATCGACCATTTTAGGGCATCTCCCGTGCAAGAAATGTGCCGATGATTCGGGCATTCGTTTCTGAACAATTATGTGGTCAGTCTTCGCCTGTGTCAGACACAGGCCCTGTTTAATAATTAGATGGTCCACCATCCTACAACGACGTGTTGTTCTTCTGTGAAATTATACAGGTAAAGTAAAGCAGAGAGATGTAACGCATCACTATACAACCTACACAGAATCTGCAACTTAACATCTTCACTAGTTTAACATATTCTAAATTAGTTTTTTTCGTTACTCGTGGGAAGCTGGGCACATTTTCTTGCGTTTTGCTGCTATGAAATACAGAATGTTGTGTGTTACAGGTGTTTACAGAGAATTAAACAACATTTACGTAGTCCACGTGCCAAAAACGGGTAAAGTTTATAATGCAAAACACAGATGCAGAAAGAATTCGTTGCACGGGAACGTCTCACACGTAAGTTTCTGCCACATTCCATGTTTTAATGACTTAAAAATGTCATGAATGACCTTTCGTTTGCTAGTGCTTCACACCCGTAATGGACACAATATGAGATGCCAGCTGGAAAGAAAGCTTTGAGGCATCTGAAGCTGGATTTGTAATGATTTCAAAACCGGTAATGGTTTGAGTTAAGTAACTTTATTTGAACCAAACTTTCGGATGGCGTAGTCTTAAGATCTGAACTTCATCATTGTACTCAAGCTACGTTTCTCAACATACCAACTTTCGACAAATAAGCGTACCTAGGACTTTTGGATCCATGGCACGCAGAGTTGCTCCTGTGTTTCGCTCCAAAGTTAGATCAAGAAGCTATTAACCAGGCGGTCATAATGTTTCGTCTCATCAGTGTATACAATCCGGCGAATAATGTAGTGATCCTTTTCAGCCTACTTACAAACAACGCAACTACAATATACAGGGATGAAACAGCTTTACACATTAGATTCGAAATTCAGATGGTCGGCATATGATAAAGATTCAGAAAATTGTAAACACAGATAAATGTAATTTAATGCACATGAGATTTCAAGCCCGTCATCCACTGGAATCAGTTACAACAGAGAAGCATTTCAAAATTTCTGTTCCGGGTAATTTAAGGTGAAAGATCCCAGAGATCTAGCGTTGTGAATGGAAGATGCCATTCACTTTTGTTGGGATATCCCAAGAAAATGTTACAAATATTTGTTTGACAAGATTTTTTTTGTTTCGATATCCTTGCCACGCTACTGGAATAGATAGAAAATCTTCAAAGAACCACCACATGTTCCGCCGTGTCTATTGTCTGATTATCAATAGGCTGCCCTGGATGACATTACACGGAGAACGTGCAGTGCGAAGAGCCTTATTCACTAAATTTCAAGAGCCCTTAATGACAGTCTTTCATAAATTCTAAGACGTTGAAATACTGTCAAGGAATGAGAAGTGGTTGTAGACGATGTAACCCACACTTCAGCCGCATACCGCACGTTGGATTGCACCGTACAGCTCCTGGACGCTGGACATTAGCTAAACCCAGCTGATGAAGACAATAAGTTGCACGCCGCCCACACAGAGACGGGGACAAAACAATAGCGGAAGCATCACCTGGGTGATTACAATAGCGAGACAAAGCTTCCCAGCTGATGTGTTTTATTTGCCGGGCGCCAGAGGCGCGGCTCGCTTTGTAGTCGGCCACCAGCTATAGGGGGGCAGTGAGGCTGGGTTCATGCTGCGTTTGTTTCTGTCCACACGTGACGTTGAGGGCTGATGAATACAGCCGCGGGCGCGCGGCTAATTCGAATGGAAACGTTATTCGTTCGCAGAGTTACGCTTTGTCAATTAACAGGATAATTGCAAGAGTATTCATAAACCACGTGCAGAGACTTTCTGTGCAGTCGTTAATTACACAGAGATGATACACAAAGCAATATGTTCGTGACTGCTTTCTACTTAGTGGGAACCAGTTTAATGGGAAACTGATCATTCTTTTAGGTTCAACGTTTTTACGGACCTTCTTAGGTAGCCGATTAAGCCTTTCTGCACTAATGGTTATACAACTTGTAGTATGAAGAAAGCTACAAACTACCGAACAGAACTTTGTACCACATGTTAAGTACGTACTCAATGTGTCTTGTGCCATGAAGGAGGCTAACAAGTGACCAAACGAAAGTTTGTACCATTTGTTAGGTAAGTAATAATAGTGTCAACGCCATTGGTATAGCTATCCCTGTAGAAAACAACTATATGTAACAGTAGCCTCTAGATTATAGATATCTACGTCTATTCTCTGCAGCCACCTTGCGGTGTGTGGTGGAGGGTACTTAAGGTACCACTACCATCCTAGACCCCACACCCCTCCCGTCCCTTCTTCCACGCTGCTTTGTCTTCCATTCGCAAATGGTGCTTGGGAAAAACCAGTATCACATTTTCTCGTGGTCAGTTCGCAAGTCATATGTACAAGCAAAGGCACAGACTCCATGGGGTCTGAGGGGGCCCCAGCCCCCTCACAGTTTCGGTAGGGGGGCAGAGCTCACCCCCCAATAACATAAGAAAATTATATTATGCTTTGTAAAATTACAGAATTTTTGGAATTTATTTCCCTTGTTTGAATAGTTACCTTTTAAAACGCATTCAGTAATCAGTTAAAACAAATAATTTTACGCTAGTAAGGTTAACTGGAAAAGAGTGGTGTGAATGATGACAACGTTACGGTGCTACCGGCACACTTAGAATTTGTCCCGGTGCACAAACCTTTGGGTAAAGTCTGGCGCCAGCGGGCCAGTGCTACGGCCGCGGTGGCATCAAAAGGACTGGAGCAGAAGCGCCTGGAACCCTCTGCCTCGCGTCGCCTTGATGCCTTGAGACATTATAACGCTGCATCTATATAAGGCCCACCCTGCTGTCGCAGTCATTCAGTGTGGATAGTTCCGTTCAATGCATGCTACAGACGTGTTTAGTGTTTAGACTTTAGTGTCTAGTGGACTATTTTATGACTACATTTTATTCGTATACTTTAGTCGCTTAATCTTGCCAGGTAAAATAAATGCATAAATAAATAAATAAATTACGAGGGCAGTTCAATAAGTAATGCAACACACTTTTTTTCTCGGCCAATTTTGGTTGAAAAAACCGGAAATTTCTTGTGGAATATTTTCAAACATTCCCGCCTAGTCTCGTATAGTTTCATTGACTTCCGACAGGTGGCAGCGCTGTACGGAGCTGTTAAAATGGCGTCTGTAACGGATGTGCGTTGCAAACAACGGGCAGTGATCGAGTTTCTGTTGGCGGAAAACCAGGGCATCTCAGATATTCATAGGCGCTTCCAGAATGCCTACGGTGATATGGCAGTGGACAAAAGCACGGTGAGTCGTTGGGCAAAGCGTGTGTCATCATCGCCGCAAGGTCAAGCAAGACTGTCTGATCTCCCGCGTGCGGGCCGGCCGTGCGCAGCTGTGACTCCTGCAATGGCGGAGCGTGCGAACACACTCGTTCGAGATGATCGACGGATCACCATCAAACAACTCAGTGCTGAACTTGACATCTCTGTTGGTAGTGCTGTCACAATTGTTCACCAGTTGGGATATTCAAAGGTTTGTTCCCGCTGGGTCCCTCGTTGTCTGACCGAACACCATAAAGAGCAAAGGAGAACCATCTGTGCGGAACTGCTTGCTCGTCATGTGGCTGAGGGTGACAATTTCTTGTCAAAAATTGTTACAGGCGATGAAACATGGATTCATGACTTCGAACCTGAAACAAAACGGCAATCAATGGAGTGGCGCCACACCCACTCCCCTACCAAGAAAAAGTTTTAAAGCCATACCCTCAGCCGGTAAAGTCATGGTTACAGTCTTCTCGGACGCTGAAGGGGTTATTCTGTTCGATGTCCTTCCCCATGGTCAAACGATCAACTCTGAAGTGTATTGTGCTACTCTTCAGAAATTGAAGAAACGACTTCAGCGTGTTCGTAGGCACAAAAACCTGAACGAACTTCTCCTTCTTCATGACAACGCAAGACCTCACACAAGTCTTCGCACCCGAGAGGAGCTCACAAAACTTCAGTGGACTGTTCTTCCTCATGCACCCTACAGCCCCGATCTCGCTCCGTCGGATTTCCGTATGTTTGGCCCAATGAAGGAAGCAAACCGTGGGAGGCACTACGCGGATGATGAAGAAGTTATTGATGCAGTACGACGTTGGCTCCGACATCGACCAGTGGAATGGTACCGTGCTGGCATACAGGCCCTCATTTCAAGGTGGCGTAAGGCTGTAGCATTGAATGGAGATTACGTTGAAAAATAGTGTTGTGTAGCTAAAAGATTGGGGAATAACCTGGTGTATTTCAATGCTGAATAAAACAACCCCTGTTTCAGAAAAGAAATGTGTTGCATTACTTATTGAACTGCCCTCGTAAGTTCGCAATGGATAAATTTATCAAAAAAAGTCGCGCTTCGAAGCTGATGATACTGCAAGTCAACCACCAACAATTGTCAGTTTCTTCGTCTTCAGGCGATAATCATTCACAGCCAAAACCTGGACAATCCCGTAAGGGAAGATCATTTCAGAAGACTTGGTTGATCTATACATGGCTAGAATATGAAGCATCTACCACAAATATATATATATATATATATATATATATATATATATATATATATATATATATATATAATTTTTTTATTTTTTGCAAAACTTACAAAGAGGCATATGGTGAATACCTATTACAATTTCCTTCAAAAAAAAGGATGCATTTACTTCTGTAGGGTTTTCTATCTGGAAAAAGGCTATGGAAAAATTGTCGGCATGAAAATAGATACGCATGAAGATGTTCTGAAACTAAATTCTATCACTAACCGAAGTGTGGCCGCCTCATTGAATGAAGTTAGTGATATGAAGAAAGGTCGTTCAGCTCTTGAGACAATTTTTACTGCCGTGCAATTTCTATACCGACAAGGACTAGCAATTACAGGGCACAAAGATGTAAACTCAAATTTTTTTTCAATTGTTGGAACTCGGAAAGAATGACGTACCAGGGTTTAGATTGGGTAGGGCGTTCAGGGTATAAGTGGACGTCCGACGATATTCAAAACGAGATCACTGATGTATTAGGAAAGTGTATGTTGAGAAAGGTACTGCTTCAGTCAAGACGACTGAACATTTTTTTCTTTTATGGTTGACGAAACAAGTGATCCTTCTATTCACGAACAAGTGTTATTTTGTATTTGTATTGTCGATTCCTTAATCAACAGACTTCATGGGCTTATAAGAGTCCCCCCAACACTGAATCACAAACTGTTTCGTCTTTTAAGACTTTTTTGCTCGTCTTGATTTGTCAACGGATAAACTTAAGAGGACAGTGCTGGTGATAGGTGCCTCGAATATGGGAGATAAGTTCAAAGGACGAAAAATGTTAGTTTCCGATATACAAACAAAAAGCATATTATGTGCACTGAACTGGCTCACAGTTTGGACTTGGAAGTTGTAGAACCGTCTCTGCCATCTTACGTCCTACGAGGGATATTGTAGCTTTAGCCAAGGCACTTAATAAACACCGTAAGGAATCCAACAAAAGGATGGGACTTTTCGGAAGCGTAAGCTGTGAGAGCGCCAACGACCAAGCTGGACTATGAGCTTCTAGTATCTTGAGAATATCGAAAAACTTTTGAAGAACTTCTAGAGCTTTTGAAACATTTTCTGCAGAGGACAAAACAGAGGCAGGTTACAAATGTGCAGGCTACATTGACTCGATGTTACAATTCAAGACTTATTAATTTTTGTCTTTATTTCCGTGCAATGAACCCAGTAGGTGACAATGAAAAATTAAATGTCCTCATCTAAGTGTTGCAGATCTCGAAAAAAAATGAGGGCTTTATTTGTTTACTGAAGGGAAGGAGTGATACTTTTTGAACACTGTGTTTAAAAGAAAAACCTTCAAGTTAATGAGCCCTTCTGTAGCGGCACCCACCGTTTAGTGACAGGGAAAGTTAGTTTTTGTGCAATATTCTGAGCACAAGTTACAACCAGGTGTGGGCCAGATAGCAGTGAGGTACGCCTACCAACGGTTGTGAAGTAGAATGGAGGCCACAGGGCCATCGAACCACTGAAAGCGTAAACGCAAGTTTGCATGGCGCAAGCTACAGGCAGAAGGGTCCACTGGCGCAACCTAGGTGTGGTGAGTACACGATTCGGAGCAGCGCGTTAGCAAAACAGGAGCGCACAGCAGAGTAAAATAGATGCAGTTTTCTAACGAGTGGCTTTCAATTGTGGCAGCTCTCCTGGACAGCAGGGCGTGTCACACCACCAGCTACAGGCAGCAGCAGATGGGGTGCCAGCGTTCCAGTCCAAGGCGGGTCGCAGGTTCGAACTTCTGAGGCCGACGTGAGGTCTGTAGCCTGCCTGCCTGCCTGCGGCTCGCTACTGCGGGCAGTTGTCTTGATCCCGAACGCATGCCAGAGGCATCGTGAGGTGAGGGCCACAGATTCGGACGCTGGATCACGGTCACTTGTGGTCGCCACAATCTCAGCTATGCCGTCGAGGACGGATGCAGCGGGCCACTTGGCGGCTTCCAGCAGAGCAGCGCTGAGTCATTGGGGAAGAAGACCGCTGAGCCAGCTGCTGGCGCAGCCCTGACGACGTGGTCCTACAAATCTGACACACAGCAACACGTTGCACTGGGTTGCTGGGGCGGTGGCCTCGGCATTGCAGGACGCTGTGATGTGGACTGAGGTGAACGGGGCACTGTAGTGGAAACAAATCATTTGGAAAGCTCAGACAAGTCTAAATACGGTGCCTTCAACATCATTTCGCTACATTTGGCCATCCTGATACATTTGGTGGTAGACGTCACCACTACACTTTGCTTCCTCGGAATCGAAGTATACCAAAGAAGTATGAAAACAATGAAGCCAGCCCATCAGTCTCTCAAAACCCCAAGGATTACTACAAAGCTATTTACATTGAAGTTTGTGAAATGGTGCAATCTTGCATTACTGAGCTCACTGGACTCACACTGGTCATTGCAGTTGAACAAGGGTGGTTGCTTTTAATAAAAAGGGGTGAAACAAATTTGGAAAAATCAGTGTTCTCCAAAAATGACCTCGACATTGAGAGACTGCGCCTACACTTCAGTATGTTAGTTGATGTTGCTTTTGTTGGAGAAATTTTATGTGAACTAGTGAAGTGCATTAAGCTTCTCAAAGTAGTTCCAATCACAACAGCAACAGCAGAACGGTCATTTAGTGCCCTTAGACATCTGAAGTCGCATCTCTGATCAACAATGGGACAGAAGCGATTGATCAACTTGTCAGATCTTCATGCCCACCGAGACGTTTTGGATGACTTGGATATACGACCAGTCATCGACTTCATATTCAGTAATCAAGTCAAATGGTCGACACTTGCACCTTTCTAAAGACACTCTAGCCATAATAATGGCATTTAGAGCAATATTAAAAATCTTTATAAAATAGAGAATTAAATACATATATAATTTTAAATTTTCAGTTTAGAATTATTAGTACCAGTTTAGTACTGTATTAGTTATTTTCAAATACTTAAATATTTTTAGGTTGTAAGACACAATCACAACCCACTGTTCACATACTTTTTGACTGAAATGATTAGGCATACTGCATTAACTTCATTAACTGTATTAAAGCATAAACGTTGAGATATTGCTTTTATCTGATAAGCCGTGAGCCTTACTAAAAGTAAACTTAAATTAGTTCTTTCCCTTATTAAAGAGCTATTACTGTGTGACAGCAATATATTTGCTTTTAGTGATAAAATTTGGGATTCATTTAAATATGATTTGTCTTTTCAGAGTTATATATTCACTGCTCTGTAATAGTCTACAAGCATGATTACTACTATAAATTAAATTAGCCTTTTACAAAAATACCATGTGTGTTTGAAAAAAGAAACAAAACAGAGCCAAAAAAACGTGTCAGGCTTGTCGAGTTTCCCGGAGTGTCGAGTTATCAAGAGTCCAGTTTTCGGGGTTCTAATGTTGATCATATGATACTAAAATGCTTAAAAATCTTCAAAACTTACTATTTTTCATATAAAATTTATAAAATTTCGGGGCAAGATCCACAGCATGGGCCTCCCCAATATTTTTTATAAGTCAGAGCCCCAGTGTACAAGGAAGTAATATGTTGTCAGCTTGTAATTGTACCACCACCTCCTCCTCCTCCTCCTCCTTCCCCTTCTCCTCCTCACACTTACATCTCCTGCAGTGACTGTGTGAGTTGATCTACTTTTGCATCGAGAAATGATTAGGTAAAGTTGACGAAATACGGTTTTAACTCACAGTATTTATTAATGGAGAATGCAACTTCCATTGTTATGTAACTAAAAAACGTCCTGACAATTACACAAATTATGAAAGTGAAGAGAATCTTCATTATATCGTAATCGGGCCGTGCCTCACACGAAGTGGCGCATTTTTTTTTCTTTTTTTCTTTTCCCTCCCCCCTTCCCCTCCCCCCCTCCCCCCTCCCCCCCTCCCCTCCTTCCCCTCCCCTCCCCTCCCCTCCCCTCCCCTTCTCCTTTACTGTCTGAAAGCTATTTTTTGCATCAGTGCCAAATTTCATACTGTTGTTGTAGTTGTAGTAGTAGTAGTAGTAGTAGTAGTAGTAGTAGTAGTAGTAGTCTTCAGTCCTGAGACTCGTGTAATGCAGCTATCCATGATACTCTATGCTGTGCAAGTTTCTTCATCTCCCAGTACCTACTGCAACCTACATCCCTCTGAATCTGCTTAATGTATTCATCTCTTGGTCTCCCTCTACGATTTTTTACACTCCACGCTGCCCTTCAATATTAAATTGGTGATCCCTTGATACCTCAGAACATGTCCTACCAACCGATCCCGTCTTCTAGTCAAGTTGTGCCACAAACTCCAACCCCAATTCTATTCAATACCTCCTCATTGGTGATGTGATATACCCATCTAATCTTCAGCATTCTTCTGTAGCACCACATTTCGAAAGCTTCTATTCTCTTCTTGTCCAAACTATTTATCGTCCATGTTTCACTTCCATACATGGCTACGCTCCATACAAATACTTTCAGAAACAACTTCCTGACACTTAAATCTATACTTGATGTTAACAAATTTCTCTTCTTCAGAAACGCTTTCCTTGCCATTGCCAGTTTACATTTTATATCCTCTCTACTTCAACCATCAGCAGTTATTTTGCTCCCCAAATAACAAAACTCCTTTACTACTTTAAGTGTCTCATTTCCTAATTTAATTCCCTCAGCATCACCCAATTTAATTCGACTACATTCCATTATCTTCGTTTTGCTTTTGTTGATGTTGATCTTATATCCTCCTTTCAAGACACTATCCATTCCGTTCAGCTGCTCTTCCAAGTCCTTTGCTGTCTCTGGCAGAACTACAATGTCATCGGCAAACCTTAGTTTTTATTTCTTCTCCATGGATTTTAATACCTACTCCGAATTTTTCTTTTGTTTCCTTCACTGCTTGCTCTATATACAGATTGAATGACATCGGGGAGAGGCTACAACCCTGTCTCAATCCCTTCCCAACCACTGCTTCCCTTTCATACCTCTCGACTCTTATAACTGCCATCTGGTTTCTGTACAAATTGTAAATAGCCTTTCGCTCCCTGTATTTTACCCCTGCCACCATCAGAATCTGAAAGAGTATTCCAGTCAACATTGTCCAAAGCTTTCTCTAAGCCTACAAATGCTAAAAACGTAGGTTTGCCTTTCCTTAATCTAGCTTCTAAGATAAGTCGTAGGGTCACTATTGCCTCACATGTTCCAACATTTCTATGGAATCCAAACTGATCTTCCCCGAGATCGGCTTCTACCAGTTTTTCCATTCGTCAGTAAAGAATTCGCGTTAGAATTTTGCAGCCGTGACTTATTAAACTGATAGTTCGGTAATTTTCACATCAGTCAACACCAGCTTTCTTTGGGATTGTAATTATTATATTCTTCTTGAAGTCTGACGGTATTTCGCCTGTCTCATACATCTTGCTCACCAGACGTAGAATTTTGTCAGGACTGGCTCTCCCAAGGCTGTCAGTAGTTCTAATGGAATGTTGTCTACCCCTGGGGCCTTGTTTCGACTTAGATCTTTCAGTGCTCTGTCGAACTCTTCACGCAGTATCATATCTCCCATTTCATCTTCATCTACATCCTTTTACATTTCCATAATATTGTCCTCAAGTACATCGCCCTTGTATAGACCCTCTATATACTCCTTCCACCTTTCTGCTTTCCCTTCTTTGCATAGAACTGGGTTTCCATCTGAGCTCTTGATATTCATACAAGTGTTTCTCTTTTCCCCAAAGGTCTCTTTAATTTTCCTGTAGGCGGTCTCTATCTTACCCCTAGTGAGATAAGCCTCTATATCCTTACATTTGTCCTCTAGCCATCCCTGCTTAGCCATTTTGCACTTCCTGTCACTCTCATTTTTGAGACGTTTGTACTCCTTTTTTCCTGCTTCATTTACTGCATTTTTATATTTTCTCCTTTCATCAATTAAATTTAATATTTCTTCTGTTACTCAAGGGTTTCTACTAGCCCTCGTCGTTTTACCTATTTGATCCTCTGCTGCCTTCACTACTTCATCTCTAAAAGCTACCCATTCTTCTTCTACTACTGTACTTCTTTCGCCCATTCCTGTCAAATATTCCCTTATGCTCTCCCTGAAACTCTGTACAACCTCCGGTTCTTTCAGTTTATCCAGGTCCCATTTTCTTAAATTCCCACCTTTTTGCAGTTTCTTCAGTTTTAATCTACAGTTCATAACCAATAGATTGTGGTCAGAGTCCACATCTGCCCCTGGAAATGTCTTACAATTTAAAACCTGGTTCCTAAATCTCTGTCTTACCATTATATAATCTATCTGAAACCTGTCAGTATCTCCAGGCCTCTTCCATGAATACAGCCTTCTTTTATGATTCTTGAACCAAGTGTTAGCTATGATTAAGTTGTGCTCTGTGCAGAATTCTACCAGGTGGCTCCCTATTTCATTTCTTACCCCCAGTCCACATTCACCTACTACGTTTTCTTCTCTTCCTTTTCCTACTGTCGAGTTCCAGTCACCCATGATTATTAAATTTTCGTCTCCCTTCACTACCTGAATAATTTCTTTTATTTCATCATACATTTCTTCAATTTCTTCGGCATCTGCAGAGCTAGTTGCCATATAAACTTGTGCTACTGTAGTAGGCATAGGCTTCGTGTCTATCTTGGCCACAATAATGCGTTCACTATGCTGTTTCTGTTGCTTACCCGCACAACTATTTTTTTATTCATTATTAAACCTACTCCTGCATTACCCCTATTTGATTTTGTATTTATAACCCTGTATTCGCCTGACCAAAAGTCTTGTTCCTCCTGCCACCGAAATTCACTAATTCCCACTATATCTAACTTTAACCTATCCATTTCCCTTTTTAAATTTTCTAACCTACCTGCCCGATGAAGGGATCTGACATTCCACGCTCCGATCCGTAGAATGCCAGTTTTCTATCTCCTGATAATGACGTCCTCTTGAGTAGTCCCCGCCCGGAGATCCGAATGGGGGACTATTTTGCCTTCGGAATATTTTACCCAAGAGGACGCCATCATTTAACCATACAGTAAAGCTGCATACCCTTGGGAAAAATTACGGCTATAGTTTCCCCTTGCTTTCAGCCGTTCGCAGTACCAGCACAGCAAGGCCGTTTTGGTTAGTGTTGCAAGGCCAGATCAGTCAATCATCCAGACTGTTGCCCCTGCAACTATTGAAAAGGCTGGTGCCTCTCTTCAGGAACCACACGTTTGTCTGGTCTCTCAGCATATACCCCTCCGTTGTGGTTGGACCTACGGCACGGCTATCTGCATCGCTGAGGCACGCAAGCCTCCCCACCAATGGCAAGGTCCATGGTTCATGGGGGGGGAGGGGGAACTTCATACTAAAGGATGTATTGTATTCATATCCTGTACACCAGTCATTATATATGAGGGTACTGTACCTTTACACGATGCACCTGGTAGGTGTTCCATATGACACGCAATAGCGAAGAATCGATGTTACAAGACTTTCATAATCCACCTCTTGTTGTGGATGTATTACATTACCTCAAGGTTCTTCCTATGAATCTATCTGGCATTTGCTTCTCCTATAATTTATTTCACTTGGTCATACTCTGGCGGGGCGGGGTCGGTCGGTCGTCCTTTGTTTAGTCTCCTTACTCACACTGTCACTTCAATCGAACAGTGCACCCACCTCTTTATTTATTTCTTCCTTCCGACGTCTCTTCACTCTGAAGTAGTAGTTACACGCTAGGCAGTGTAAAGCAGCATTGATGAAACCACTACCTAATACCTACCACATAGAGGCCGTGTAACTCAAGTTGCAAATCAGTTCCTGTAAGTTCATTTCCACAAATTTCGGGCGGTAGGAGAATGCAGTTTAATTGCAGTAAGCATTTGAAAATTCTATTAACGTCTTTTTATTCATAAGAAAGCACATGAAATGGCAATCAAGTCCGTATTTACTATGGTAATACTTTATTACTGAAAGTTCACTGTCTGTTCAACATATTTCACACGTAAAAGCAGCCAGAATTCCTACAAGTCTGAACCAGTTAAATTTTCGATGTAACAGTCGCTGACCCGCCACTATTAGCGAGATGAACATTCGGTCGTTTCAGTGGTTTTCTATGTCAGAAGTGCTCGTTACGCGGAATTCTCTACGACCAATACGTCACACGCTTATAAAACTTCAACTAATTAATTCTGAAACATCACACTTTCCTCAAAATGTTTGTAAGTTAAACCTCTTTAGTCACGACACGTTCTATCTGAAATGATCCCACTAGCTGATCATTTTACATACTATTTTCACAGACACATCTAGCATGGTGTAACTCAGAAGCGGCTTAGCGAGGGACACTCTCCATGCTCCATGCTCCATGCTCCTCTCCTCTCTGTCTATCTAGCTTTGTGCGGGAACAACTTAATCCTGATTGGTTATTGATCTGAATGACCAATCAGAATGATCCTTCCAGATAATTCTCGCGGCAAAACTTGCCTTAGCCATCCACTAATCAGCTAATCATTTACATCATTACAATTCAATTTCTAATACATTGTTTAATAAAATAGAACGAAATGCAAAATATTCTTTAAATTAATATAGAAATTTTTTCCGCTTCAGACTTTTATCTGGGTGCTCTCTTACAAAAGCAAGCACACATCGACATACGCCATCAGCATCGTGGTTGCAACACAATTTTCCCACGGTTCAATTTTAATAGGTTTTACATAAGTTTCAACATACGTCCCGCATACACTCTCTCATTCATTCCCATGTATTCACACAACAAAATAACAAGCAAATAATAATTTTGAATGACTTTTTATACTACATAATATATACTAAACAAAGTTTTGAAAAGAAAATTCCAATTAAGTGATTTTATATACTGTGAGTTTTGTTATGACTTCAGATGATAATAAGACATTTGGTTATTGTTCCTAACTGAGTTTTGAAACACAGGTGTCGGTTTTAGGATATTTAAGTAATTTTCTCAATCTCTGTGACTATAATAGATAAAAATCTGAAATTTTGACAGGAGCCCTTCCTTAATAACAAAAGTTTGAGTACCAAGTTTGAACAAAATAGGATGATAATTACTATGGTTTATTTAGATTCGTAGGTGGTATAAATTTGCGTACCGATTGAATGTTACTTGAGACCGTTCTCAGGGCTAGTAGCGTCAGCTGCACTGTGAGTCAGAGTGAATAAAAAACGTAGCCATCCTAAAGCCACCGTGCTACATGGCTGCATGTATTACTGCAATGAATGTTGTTTCGTAATAACTTGCTGCGTTACAATTCCCTTTAGGGCGCTTCAGAACATTACATCCAGGTATACTATAGTTGTTACTATTCCCATGATTTATGGTCAATAACTTACATGTCTTTAGTCATTTATTCACGTTCAGTCAATTGCCAGTGCATGTACCGTCCATAATCGTCTGTAACTTCTTTAAAATGTATGTATGTTTGTTTGTCAATGAATATAAAATGTATAATGTTTGTGTTACACAAATTTGCTGTGCGACGTGTTGTTGAGCGAATGTAGTGATTATCAGTTCTACTGTAATCCAAAAAAAATTAAACAACTTAATCTGGATAACCAATATGCAGTGCCCATAATCAATCCCTATCAAATTTACTCAGCCTTGTGAGTATCTAGCTCTATGGCCCTGTACAATAAACTGACAAAATTTCCTGTGCAAATAAACAATGTAATAGATTTTCCTTGGTCTAGAGTCGCAACAGATGTAATCTTGGTATTCTGTTCTCTCCACAGTATGCATAGAAAATATTCAATCTCAGCACAGCGAAGTGCAATGCCAGCCATAAAATACATTCATACAAATGATATCAGTAGATTGGCTGATAAATGAAATATCCAGTGAAAACGCTGATAATTGGCTCAGCACTGTGCGAAGCTGCCGCATTGAAACTGTTGCAAACATTCGTATTTTTCTGATTCGAGCACATTCATATTTTTCTGATTCTGATTGAAAAAGATTTCTTTTAGAAAAATATTCATTGGGTTTAAATAAACGCGACATGGAATAAGATAAGGTATTGATAAGGGGATATGCTAAGACCGAATGTTCCAGCTTGAAAACTGTATTCAAAATAAAGTTTCACCTTCACAAAATCTGATACGAAACTCTTTACATTAACTTCAAAATCAGTGAACTTCTCTACTGTTCTACAATCCTCACTTACTGTCTTAATTAAAAACAATTCGTTTGTTCATGAGAAAAAGTCTAACAATGTTTGACAAAATAAATTCCAAAATACAACTTCTCTGTATCAGGATTACAAGACACACAGAACATTACAAATCAGATACGCCTGATCGACCTATATGCTAAATCTGATGGAAGATACTTGGTTCCTGCATTCAAGGGTTAGTGTTGGAAAATTCAGTCAAATCCACATATCACGTTGCTGGATACTTAACACTAAATACACAAAATTAGTTCCAGTTGCTTTCCCTTTGAGTTACAGTATAGATTCATTACTCTCCTATAAATGCCATGGACATTGGTCAATATTTGTTATCTATGAGTTCAATACTTGATAATCTTATAGCCTCAAAAATGAATTATACACACTTTACACTTTTATAGAAATAACTACGACCTGACATTTACTGGGTCTGTGTGAACATAAACAATACAATTCATCACTTCATTTTATAAAAACTGTATCATGCTGCTTCCATAGACCAATTACTAAATTCTCCCAACTAGCCACTAGCTTTAAGTCTTATACCCTACCTACGACGGAGTGGAACAGCATCTGCAAGTGCGTTCCGCGCGCTCCTATTTACAATTGATTCTGACACTCAAGCAACATCTTTGGTTCAGTGGTGTCAAAGATACAATATCTCCTACATACGAGAATCATTTCAGGTCATTTTCCATGAATTATATTACAAAATCGGGCTCCACGTACAAGTGGACCCCTCACACCTACATAACTCCATAGGTCGTCTTACATTTTATCACAGAGCTCTGACGTTGGCACCTTCCTATAGACAACAGCGTAGCCTGCCAACAGTCTCATTGACCTTCCACCATTACCCGCAGGACCGTTTATATGCATATTGCAGACAGTAATAGCTCTTTTTTCAAACAACGTACGGGAATTCATCCAGGTAAAATTTACAGCGACCGCCAATATTTCGGCAGGATACATCCTGCCATTTTGAAGGCACAAACTGCAAGGGACAGGCGATGTACAAGCAAATTTAAAACCTCGGTTCTTGGAGTAATTCAGGAAAGATAACTCTCTCTCTCTCTCTCTCTCTCTCTCTCTCTCTCACACACACACACACACACACACACACACTGAACACTAGTGCCACGAAAGATGACCAAAGACAGAGGTAGCGATAGTGAAAGACTACGACCTAGCAGGTGAGTTAACTTTGACTCTTCACCTGTTTTTCGACAAGGAAGAGAGCAGGATTCCAAGCAGAGTATAAACAAAAACCTCCATCCCAGTTTATAAGGTTGCTTGCTAATTTAATCTCAACAGCTTCCTTAATAACACTGTCCCAATAGCTGGACGTACATGCCAATATCTCGGTATTGTTATATAACATAGAGTGATCTGTATCCAAATGTTCGGTAATAGCAGGTCTACTTGGCTGCTGTAAACGTGTGTGCCGTTTATGCTCAGTACATCCTCCACGATCCTGATAGTCTGACCAATGTATGCCATGCCACAGCTACAAGGAATGCGATATACGCCAGCCTTACGCAAACCAAGATCATCCTTAACAGAACCCAAAAGCTCTCAAATTTTAGATGAAGGTCAGAAAACACATTTTCCATCGTATTTCCGTAAAATACGACCGATATTGTTAGAAGTGCTTCCTGCGTAAGGCAGGAAGGGAGTAGACTTACGTATCGACTCAGTATTATCATTAGTCACCCGATGCACCGTTAGTCGATAGCGCAACGCACGTTCAATCTGTCTTTCACTATAACCATTCTGACGAAATGTAGCTTCAAGATGGCCTGCTCAGATGGCAAAGTCGCAGTGTCGGAAATGTCATGTTCCCTGTGTACCCATTCATGTTGAGCCGGATGGTCACAATTATCAGCCTGTAAATACAAGTCAGCGTGAAATATCGGCAGTTGCTGTAAATACTATCTGGCTGAATTCCCGTAAGTTGTTCGAAAATTGTATATGCGAGGAGAAACTCAGGTCTTAGTAATGGCCCTATAACACTACGTGGGCGTACTCCCTAAATTACCTTGCACTAGGGTTCTGTCTTATAGAAAGACTTGATTCCATTCACAACTGTGGTCGTAAACTCAGTAAGATCGTATTTTGTTCAATAAACTACAGTGTGGAACCATATCGAATTCCTACTGGAAGTCAAGGAACGCCGCATCAACCTCAGAGCTTTCGTCTAGAGCGCTCTAAACTTCATGGATATACTTTCACAAGACCTCAGTTTGCAGAATCCGTGTTCATTATTTATAGGCAAATTTTTCGTTCCCCAAATATGTCATAAGTAGTAAGCATAACTCATTTTCCACAACTCCATAACAGATTAACTTCAGCGATATAGACTTACGATTACACTATTTCTTGAAAAGTATACAGACACATGTTAATAGACATTAGTATGGAGTGTGTCCACCCTTTGACTTTGTGATGGATAGGGGTCTGATGCAGACGTTTTCAGCTAGGTGTATGAATTTTTGCCGAGGAAAGGCAGACTACCTTCATCAAGAGCGAAACCAGAGGAGACAGTGATGCTGGACGATATGGTCCGATGCGAGGTCGATCTTCTAGCTCAACCCAATGGCGTTCAGTTCATTTCAGGTCGACTCTGCACAGGCCAAGCCGTTTCGGGAATGGCTTTGTCCTGAAACCTACTTTATGGCCTGTACTGCTTCAGGGCATGGTATACATACATTAACCCGTCTTCCATAGATCATGAATACGACATTTCGTAATGAGGTGGGACGTGTCACTAAAGGTAAGTTTTCTTTACCCAATATAATTAATAATTTTTTTTTTTTGCATATACTACTTTATATCCAAGAATTCATCTATTGAGTTGAAGGAGTTGTCATTCAGAATTCTTTTAATGTTCTTTTAAATGTTGGTTAACTATCTGTCAGACTTTTAATACTATTTGGCAAATGACCGAAGATTTTTGTGACAGCATAATTCGCCCCTTTCTGTGCCAAAGTGACATTTAATCCAGAATAGTGAATATCATCCTTTCTTTTAGTGATGTAGCTATGCATTTCGCTGTTATTTTTGAATTGGGACAGGTTATTAATGACAAATTTCATACGTGAATATATGTATTGCGAAGGTACTGTGAATATCCCGAGTTCCTTAAATAAATGTCTGCAGGGTGATCTTGGTGGGTTCCAGTTATTATTCTGATTACACGCTTTTGTGCAATGAATACTTTCTCTCTTAAAGACAAATTGCCCCAAAATATGATATCATATGACAGCAGTGAATGAAAATAGACATAGTAGGCTAAATTACTGATATGTTTATCACCAAAATTTGCAATAACCCTAATAGCATAAGTATTTGAACCTAACCGTTTCAGCAGATTGTCAATGTGTTTCTTCCAATTCAATTTCTCATCAATGCACACACCCAGAAATTTTGAGTATTCTGCCTTAGCAACAGACTTCTCTTCATAGTCTATATTTATCAATGGTGTTATGCCATTTACTGTACAGAATCGTATAAACTGTGTTTTCTCAAAATTTAGTGAGAATCCATTTGCAGAGAACCACTTAATGATTTTCTGAAAGACATTATTTGCAATATCCTCAGATGATTCTTCCTATGTGGATGTAACTACTATACCTGTATCACCATAAAAAAAGTACTAGCTTTGCATCTTCATGAATATAAAGTGGTGTATATATATATATATATATAAAGAACAATAAGCAACCCAAGACTAAACCATGTGGGACACTATACTTGATACCTTCCCAGCTACAGGACTCTGCTGGTTTTTGCAGACCCTGTGTACTGTTAATTTTAACGTTTTTCATTCTTCGAGTTAAGTATGAATTAAACCATTTGTGCACTATCCCACTCATCCCACAATACTTAAGCTTATCTAGAAGAATTTCATGATTCACACAATCAAAATATCCCAATGGGTAGTGTTCAGTTATTCTGTGCTTTTAATATTTGATCAGTAAAAGCATATATAGCATTTTTTGCTGAAAAGCCTTTCTGAAAACCAAACTGACATTTTGTTAGTACTCCATTTTTACAACTATGTGATGCTACTCTTGAATACATTACTTTTTCAAGAATTTTGGATAATGCTTTCAGAAGTGAGATTGGGAGGTAGTTGTTAGCAACAAATCTGTCCCCTTTCTTATGCAATGGTTTAACAATAACGTATTTCAGTCTATCTGGAAAAATGCCCTGTTTCGATGAGTTACTACATACGTGGTTGAGAATCTTGCTTATTTGTTGGGAACAAGCTTTCAGTACTCTGGTAGAAATGCCATCAATTCCATGTGAGTCCTTACTTTTGAGTGATATATTATTTTCCTAATTCAGTAGGTGAGGTGGGTTGAATTTCAGTTTTATGAAATTGCATCGGTACTGCCTCTTCCATATACTGCCTTGCATTTTCTAATGAATAGCTGGATCCTATTTTCTCTACAACACTTAAAAATGATAATTAAAAATGTTTTCTACTTCTCACTTCTTGTTAACAACTTTTCATTGTGTTTGATACAAATACAGTCTCCTGTGCTCTCAGTTGCCCTGTTTCCCTTTTCACAATATTCCAAAATGTTTTAATTTTATTATCAGATGTGCTAATCTCAGACAAAATGCACATACTTCTGGATTTTTAATAACTTTTCTTAATACTGTACAGTAGTTTTTATAATACTTCACTGTTTCAGGATCATTACTCCTCCTAGCTATAAAATACATTTCCCTTTTCTGTTTACAAGATATTGTTATCCCTTTAGCAAGCCATGGCTTTTTACATGGTTTCTTACAATTATATTTCACTGTTTTCTTAGCGAAATTATTTTCGAATATACTCACAAAGGTATCATGAGATAGGTTAAATTTCAAATTAGCATCATGTTCCCTGTACGCCTCATCCCAGTCTAACTGTTGCAAGCTTTCCCTAAAATTTTGGAATCGTTAAATCGTTAATGGACTGCACTATTTTGGAGGACTGCTTTGTATTACTGTATGGAGCTATATCATATACTGTAACTAGCTGTGCATCATGATCAGACAGACCTTTCTTAACGGGCAAAGTTTTTATTTGATTAAATATGTCTTGGTCTATGAAAATGTTATCTAACAGTGTGCTGCTTTCCTGTACCATCCGAGTAGGAGAATCAATAACTGATGTCAAAGTGAAAGAACCAAGTAATACTTCAAGGTCAAGCTTTCTATCGGTCTCTTTCAGAAAATCTATGTTGCAATCCCAAGGAACAATAATTTGCTTTCCTTTGTCTGACAGGTAGCATAACAAAGAATCCAAGTTTTATCAAAAATAGTTGAAAATTTCCCAAAGGGGACCTATACATGGCTACAATTATAAAAGTGCCATTATTTAGTTTAAGCTCACATGCACATGCTTCTATATGTTGCTCTACACAAAAATTTTTAGTTTACAAATTTTTACACTATGACTGATTTTAACATATATGGTAACTCCTCCTTACATGTGCTGAAAGATTATATCCACCTACATTTACCATTTCCATACCTGTGACTATATGATTTTCAGACAGGCATAGTACATCTATTCCACTCTGAGTTTCTAAATCTTCTAAACAAACATGAAGCTCATCTGCTTTGTTTTTTAATCCACTGATATTGTGATGCAATATATCAACATTATTTTCTCTGTGCTTTTACTTGAATCTTGTGACATACTAACATTAGGGCCTATGTCTCCCTGCACTGTTATGAGAATCTTGCGGTATTTTCACATCTCTAGTATCCGCCTGTCTGAACTTTTCATTAAGCTTAATTTCAATCAATGTAGGGTGATTGGACACTGATCTTAGCCTAAAAAAGTACTCCCATAAGTTTCAGTGCCCCCCCCCCTTAAAGATTTTGCTTTCATCCCAGTCCATCAAGAGGAACCAAACCTATGCCAGACAAAGAAGCCGCCTGAAGCAGCCGATCAAGCTCCATATTGAGCCTCCTGATGGAGCTGTTCATTTGGGGCTGGTCATACTGCATGAAAGCAGGAACGAAGCCAACATTTGTATGATTCGTTGCAGATGCTATTTTTACCATGTCACACTCAATATTGTTGCCCTGATCCCTATCAATTCTATTTACGGCTCACCCACGACCACAACATGATCTTGCTTTGTAAAACACTTGCACAATGATCATACATACTCTATCCCTTGGCTAAGACACGTACGGGGCTCGAAAATACTTGTGACCTGGTACCTGTCACCTAATTTTTCCTCCAAAATAAGGTCCACACCTCTTCCATGGCTACTACCTAACGCCGGCCGGTGTGGCCGTGCGGTTCTAAGCGCGTCAGTTTGGAACCGCGTGTCCGCTACGGTCGCAGGTTCGAATCCTGCCTCGGGCATGGATGTGTGTGATGTCCTTAGGTTAGTTAGGTTTAAGTAGTTCTAAGTTCTAGGGGACTGATGACCTCAGTAGTTAAGTCCCATAGTGCTCAGAGCCATTTGAACCATTTACTACCTAACAACAGAACTTTCTTCCTACTTTGTACTTTTTTGGCAACAATTGGTTTCCTAGTGAAAGTCTGTTGAGTGCTAACTAACACTTGGTGCATTTTCTGCTGATACAGTCATACGCTATGGACTGTTCCTTTACTGTAATTAGTACGCAATGCTCTAAAATGTGTTCATTTCCTTCCACATCTAGCTTTTTCTTAATCGCAAGAAGGGAACACACCTTAGTCACAAGAAACACCAACTCCTCCGTACTTTACTCTTGACACTAAATAAGAAGCCAAGTAACATTCTCCCAAATATTTCCATTTGGTTCCCACGGGGTACAGTGTGATTCCCTCCAGTCTGGTTGCAACAGGATATATCACGGTCCATCTCTCCAAAACATTCGTTTCCAGACATCCACTGTCCACAAGCATCACTTCGCATTGACTATAGAAATCTGTGGCTATTGTACTACATTCATTTTAACTGCCTACACATACTCACTGAGCTAGGCGGACTGCTGGTAGCACTTCTGGAATTCACGAGTGATTCTTTCTGCTGATTTTGTGCGTTATTTTACTACCACCTTCTTCATTGCTCGACGATCCCTGTCCGTCAGAGCGTGAGATCTGTCTGGTTTTGTTTAACCTTGTTTGGGCCCTTCGTGTTTCCAATTCATAATCACATCAACTTCTGAAAGCTTTAAATGTGCTTGGTGGATTTGTGACATCCAACGAGTAGCCAACGTTCGAGGTCACTAAACACTCCTGACGAACTCAGTCTGTTGCTGCCGCTTCTCTACTGACAGTACTCCCTGCCTCCTTTTATGCTGGCGGGACCGCTTCTCGTAACATCTAGAAGTTAATTTGTCCTACATTTGGCTGTTGGGCTACTATCAGATGATGTATGTGCGTCCGGCGACCGCTCTTGAGGACCGAAATTATGTGTGCTTTCTTCCATTTACTTGGCATCATTCGTTGTTTCATCGACATGTTGCATACTCTGCTAGAAGGGGACAAGTTGTTTCGCATCGTCTCTGTAGAATCTCACAGCTCTCTCATCTGGTCCAGTTGCCATCCCACTGTTGAGCGATTTTAGTCTATATCCCTTGCCGCAATCACTTATCCCAATATGTGTCTTCCAGCGTTCGTACTATTAGTGTACGGAAGAACTGCATTACGATCTTCCACGGTTTAACACTCGCGTAAGAGCGAGTCCCGACATTTCAGCCATCTCTTCGTCATCTTTCGTTTCTCTGCTACTGTGATCATTGAGTGAGTGAATAGATTATTTCGATCCCCTTACAGATTATACATACAAACAGACCTTCTTAGGATTTTTAATCAGATCGGTTGGTAAAATATTACTTTCAAATTCGTTGAACGCTTTTGGCGCAGAAGTCCCCATCTTGGTGAGATCCATTCAAACTCGAGAGACAAATAAGAAACTGCTTGACCAATGAAGCTGCGAAATCGGCACAGTATTCACTCAAGTAGTGTCAAATACAAGGTGCATTCAAGTTCTAAGGCCTCCGATTTTTTTTCTAATTAACTACTCACCCGAAATCGATGAAACTGGCGTTACTTCTCGACATAATCGCCCTGCAGACGTACACATTTTTCACAACGCTGACGCCATGATTCCATGGCAGCGGCGAAGGCTTCTTTAGGAGTCTCTTTTGACCACTGGAAAATCGCTGAGGCAATAGCAGCACGACTGGTGAATGTGCGGCCACGGAGAGTGTCTTTAATTGTTGGAAAAAGCCAAAAGTCACTAGGAGCCAGGTCAGGTGAGTAGGGAGCATGAGGAATCACTTCACAGTGGTTATCACGAAGAAACTGTTGCGTAACGTTAACTCGATGTGCGGGTGTGTTGTCTTGGTGAAACAGCACACGCGCAGCCCTTCCCAGACGTTTTTGTTGCAGTGCAGGAAGGAATTTGTTCTTAAAAACATTTTCGTAGGATGCACCTGTTACTGTAGTGCCCTTTGGAACGCAATGGGTAAGGATTACGCCCTCGCTGCCCCAGAACATGGACACCATCATTTTTTCAGCACTGGCAGTTACCCGAAATTTTTTTGGTGGCAGTGAATCTCTGTGCTTCCATTGAGCTGACTGGCGCTTTGTTTCTGGATTGAAAAATGGCATCCACGTCTCATCCATTGTCACAACCGATGAAAAGAAAGTCCCATACATGTTGTTGTTGCGTGTCAACATTGCTTGGCAACATGCCACACGGGCAGCCATGTGGTCGTCCGTCAGCATTTGTGGCACCCACCTGGATGACACTTTTCACATTTTCAGGTCGTCATGCAGGATTGTGTGCACAGAACCCACAGAAATGCCAACTCTGGGGGCGATCTGTTCAACAGTCATTCGGCGATCCCCCAAAACAATTCTCTCCACTTTCTCGAGCATGTCGTCAGACCGGCTTGAGCGAGCCCGAGGTTGTTTCGGTTTGTTGTCACAAGATGTTCTGCCTTCATTAAACTGTCGCACCCACGAACGCACTTTCGATACATCCATAACTCCATCACCACATGTCTCCTTCAACCGTCAATGAATTTCAATTGGTTTCACACCACGCAAATTCAGAAAACGAATGATTGCACGCTGTTCAAGTAAGGAAAACGTCGCCATTTTAAGTATTTAAAACAGTTCTCATTCTCACCGCTGACGGCAAAATTCCATCTGCCGTATGGTGCTGCCATCTCTGGGACGTATTGACAATGAATGCGGCCTCATTTTAAAACAATGCGCATGTTTCTATCTCTTTCCAGTCCGGAGAAAAAAAATCGGAGGCCTTAGAACTTGAAAGCACCTCGTAAAAATGTTTTCGTCAGGCTGGCAAGCACGCAATATTTATTTCAGTTAAATTATTGAACGCTAGGTATTAAATAATTAAGATTTTTTATTTGCTTACTAACTTCGATCTGTTATGATCATATCCCCATTAGTAGGCATTAACAAAATAGTATAAGATACACAAAATTTTCAGTCAAGAATAACAGTATCAAAAAACATAAAACAAGAACATTTGAAAAATAAACAATTCTTATACGTGACCCGTATTCTGCGTAGATAACGTCGGCATACCGACCACCTGAATATAATTATGACTAGTAGAAACTAATAATCGTCTAAAATCGCTACACGATTAAAGACTGATAGAAATTCTACAAATACAAATGCAAATACTGGATCGTAGTACACTTCATTACGACTTGGTCACATTTCAACAATTGTCTCCGTTATTACATCGTCACTGCTGGAATACAGTACGAGAGAATTCACGCGTAGTTATCGGAAAATTCGGGAACGGAGCAGAAACAGGGAGTATCCATGATGACAACAAACTGTCTCCACATTCGTTATCTCCCGCTCGGCGCGCTTAGAGGCGTATGCGAGAACTAAACCGCAGTATTTCGTGAGCTTGTGAATCTCGTTCAGCTGTTGGAATGGGGAGGGGTGGGGGCAGGTGAAGCCATCTTGATTTATGGTCTACACAGCGCGCTGCAGCTGCCGCTGTTGGGCGAGAGAGCGTGTTTGGCCGTGTAGTTCTAGATCGTCAAACTGCGGCCTGCGGTTCTCAGACGTGTTTTAAAATAATATGCATCGAGCAACTAACAGCCGTACCTAAAAGGTCAACTAGCTTTGAGAGCTTCTTAAGAGTGTAATTTTAATGCTCAGTAACAAACAAAAATACAAACGGAGACAATAATATTTTAATATTTGGTTAATTTTTATTGGAATTAGTTAATTCGGCGTTCAACTGAGTGAGTAAAGTTGCTTGGTTATCTCAGGGGCATGAGGGTAAGTAGCACTGCTACTGCGGGTTTAGAGGTCACAGTAGGAGTTTCGTTGATTGCCTTCCAGTGTTCACAACTCACGAGCATGAGCGAGTATCAGGCAGCTGCTGTGATATATATCTTGACACGGAAGTGATATGGATCAGTGAATGCGCATTAGAGACAATCATATTTAAGCAAGTAACGTATTTATAATAAAGAATATGAAATTAACGCTGTTGTTATACAATGCAATGGCGTTAAAACATTTAGCAGACATATGAGGTCGCGTCTCATATTGGATAATGCGTTTAAATGTAGTACAGCTGTTATTAATCAGTTAATCATTCTCTCACGCTGACAACACTCAACACTTCATGAGTCAATTACGGTGTTGCAACTTTGGGGTGATCGAAGGTAGCAGTCGACTAGAGGTGTTCCAGGTGGAGCCGAATTTCAACGATCAGTAGCGCCCCCCACCCCCCCCACCTCATTTCCCCCGTTGGGGCCAGCGCCCACTTGTCGCGCCCTTTCTGTAGTTAGTCTGACAGGGGCTCATGACATACTAATTTATTTGGGTTATCAATTAATAATAAGATACTTACTTATGAGTCCCTGGGCAAAAAAGTTTATCGACCGCTGGTCACGAAGATCGGAATCCATTTCACAGGACCACGACGCCCAGACCAAATTGATTCCACGCACCGGAAACGCCCGAATGGCTGGACTCTTTGTTGCTGAGATGTTTTAACAGCAACGGATGCAGCAGAACTGATAAACACAGTGTGTGATGCTAAACGTTTTAAAAATGTGTTCAAATGATGCCCCGGATAATTCAGTCTTATACTACCAAGAGTTTAGTAATAGGAAGAAATAAGATAGTATGACACTCTTAAAGCAGGTGGTGATAGCTTCCTTTGTATATTCGGGTATAGACTTGGACCTTGCCGTTGGTGGGGAGGCTTGCGTGCCTCAGCGACACAGATAGCCGTACTGTAGGTGCGACCACAACCGAGGGGTATCTGTTGAGAGGCCAGACAAACACGTGGTTCCTGAAGAGGGGCAGCAGCCTTTTCAGCAGTTTCAGGGGCAACAGTCTGGATGACTGACTGATCTGGCCTTGTAACACTAACCAAAACGGCCTTGCTGTGCTGGCACTGCGAACGGCTGAAAGCATGCAGCTTTACTGTATGGTTAAATGATGGCGTCCTCTTGGATAAAATATTCCGGAGGTAAAATAGTCCCCCATTCGGATCTCCGGGCAGGGGCTACTCAGGAGGACGTCGTTATCAGGAGAAAGAAAACTAACGTTCTACGGATCGGAGCGTGGAATGTCAGATCCCTTAATCGAGCAGGTAGGTTAGAAAATTTAAAAAAGGGAAATGGATAGGTTAAAGTTAGATATAGTAGGAATTAGTGAAGTTCGGTGGCAGGAGGAACAAGACTTTTGGTCAGGCGAATACAGGGTTATAAATACAAAAGCAAATAGGGGTAATGCAGGAGTAGGTTTAATAATGAATAGGAAAATAGGAATGCGGGTAAGCTACTACAAACAGCATAGTGAACGCATTATTGTGGCCAAGATAGACACAAGGCCCATGCCTACTACAGTTGTACAAGTTTATATGCCAACTAGCTCTGCAGATGATGAAGAAATTGATGAAATGTATGACCAGATAAAAGAAATTATTCAGGTAGTGAAGGGAGACGAAAATTTAATAGTCATGGGTGACTGGAATTCGTCAGTAGGAAAAGGGAGAGAAGGAAATATAGTAGGGGAATATGGATTGGGGGGAAGAAATGAAAGAGGAAGCTGATAGAATTTTGCACAGAGCACAACTTAATCATAGCTAATACTTGGTTCAAGAATCATAAAAGAAGGTTGTATACATGGAAGAAGCCTGGAGATACTGACAGATTTCAGATAGATTACATAATGGTAAGACAGAGATTTAGGAACCAGGTTTTAAATTGTAAGACATTCCAGGGGCAGAGTTGAACTCTGATCACAATCGATTGGTTATGAACTGTAGATTAAAACTGAAGAAACTGCAAAAAGGTGGGAATTTAGGGAGATGGGACCTGGATAAACTGAAAGAACCAGAGGTTGTACAGAGTTTCAGGGAGAGCATAAGGGAACAATTGTAGGAATGGGGGAAAGAAATACAGTCGAAGAAGAATGGGTAGCTTTGAGAGATGAAGTAGTGAAGGCAGCAGAGGACCCAGTAGGTAAAAAGACGAGGGCTAGTAGAAATCATTGGGTAGCAGAAGAAATATTGAATTTGATTGATGAAAGGAGAAAATATAAAAATGCAGTAAATGAAGCAGGCAAAAAGGAATACAAACGTCTCAAAAATGAGATCGACAGGAAGTGCAAAATGGCTAAGCAGGGATGGCTAGAGGACAAATTTAAGGATGTAGAGGCTTATCTCGCTAGGGGTAAGATAGATACTGCCTACAGGAAAATTAAAGAGACCTTTGGAGAAAAGAGAAACACTTGTATGAATATCAAGAGCTCAGATGGAAACCCAGTTCTAAGCAAAGAAGGGGAAGCAGAAAGGTGGATGGAGTATATAGAGGGTCTATACAAGGGCAATGTACTTGAGGACAATATTATGGAAATGGAAGAGTATGTAGTTGAAGATGAAATGGGAGATACGATACTGCGTGAAGAGTTTGACAGAGCACTGAAAGACCTGAGTCGAAACAAGGCCCCGGGAGTAGACAACATTCCATTAGAACTACTGACGGCCTTGGGAGAGCCAGTCCTGACAAAACTCTACCATCTGGTGAGCAAGATGTATGAGATAGGCGAAATACCCTCAGACTTCAAGAAGAATATAATAATTCCAATCCCAAGGAAAGCAGCTGCTGACGATGTGAAAATTACCGAACTATCAGTTTAATAAGTCACGGATGCAAAATACTAACGCGTATTCTCTACAGACGAATGGAAAAACTGGTAGAAGCTGACTTCGGGAGATATCAGTTTGGTTTCCGTAGAAATGTTGGAACACGTGAGGCAATACTGACCCTACGACTTATCTTAGAAACTAGATTAAGGAAAGCCAAACCTACGTTTCTAGCATTTGTAGACTTAGAGAAAGCTTTTGACAATGTTGATTGGAATACTCGCTTTCAAATACAGGGGTAAAATACAGGGGGCGAAAGGCTATTTACAATTTGTACAGAAACCAGATGGCAGTTATAAGAGTCGAGGGGCATGAAAGAGAAGCAGTGGTTGGGAAGGGAGTGAGACAGGGTTGTAGCCTATCCCCGATGTTATTCAATGCGTATATTGAGCAAGCAGTGAAGGAAACAAAAGAAACATTCGGAGTTGATATAAAAATCCATGGAGAAGAAATAAAAACTTTGAGGTTCGCCGATGACATTGTAATTCTGTCAGAGATAGCAAAGGACTTAGAAAAGCATTTGAATGGAATGGACAGTGTCATGAAAGGAGGGTATAAGACGAACATCAACAAAAGAAAACGAGTATAATGGAATGTAGTCGAATTAAGTCGGGTGATGCTGAGGGAATTAGATTACGAAATGAGACACTTAAAGTAGTAAAGGAGTTTTGCTATTTGAGGGGGGGGGGGGCAAAATAACTGATGATGGTCGAAGCAGAGAGGATATAAAATGTAGACTGGCAATTGCAAGGAAAGCGTTTCTGAGTAAGAGAAATTTGTTAATATCGATTATAGATATAAGTGTCAGGAAGTCGTTTCTGAAAGTATTTGTACAGAGTGTAGCCATGTATGGAAGTGAAACATGGACGATAAATAGTTTAGACAAGAAGAGAATATAAGCTTTCGAAATGTGGTGCTCCAGAAGACGCTGGAGATTAGATGGGTAGATCATAACTAATGAGGAGTATTGTATAGAATTGGGTAGAAGAGGAGTTTGTGGCACAAATTGACTAGAGGAAGGGATCGGTTGGTAGGACATGTTCTGAGGCATCAAGGGAACACCAGTTTAGTATTGAAGGGCAGCGTGGAGGGTAAAAATCTTAGAGGGAGACCAAGAGATGAATACATTAAACAGATTCACAAGGATGTAGGTTGCAGTAGGTACTGGGAGATGAAGAAGCTAGCACAGGATAGAGTAGCATGGAGAGCTGCATCAAACCAGTCTCAGGACTGAAGACCACAACAACAGACGTATTTGGAATACTTTAACCAGGAAGGTCTTTTTTGGCATCTGAGTTAATGTGTGCAATTATAAGTAATGTCCAGTAAGAAGGATATGGGTGTTTTCTGTTATTTCGGGAAACTTATCTTATAGTCTTCTGTCTAAAATGAAGCTTTTTTGCGAAAAGTGAAACCACAGATAATGACTTTAGTTCACAAGCAGTTATCTAATAATCAAACCGACATAACTGATACATTATTTGCATTACTCAGACTCTGTCATTCTTACTTAACAGAGATATGAACGAGTCCTTTTGCAAACTTCAGACGAACTTTTAAATCATCTAAACTTACCAGACTTGCATTAGATCAATCATTCTTTTGTGTCTGCTTCTCACGAGGGGAAGGCCTCAGACACGGTCAACCGACTCTGCTCAAATTTGGTAGGTCGCTTGTGTACAGCCTAAAACGAAGGACTCTATTTTGGCTCAACAACCCCCTTCCCCCTCCTTTTTGTGAAAATCACCCATAAAGGTTATGTACGATGAGCAGTCGACTCAAAATTGGCGGGATCGGTAGATAATTGTAAATAGAGCAGTTTTCATCATGAGGTATGGGCTCCGCAAAAGCATACTTTTCAAGAAATCGAGGAAAGAAACTTGTACAACTGCCCCTTATGTACCCACATAGCAAATGCTTTTTGCCGAAGGTGCCGATAATGCCGGCAAGGTAGCTCATCGTGTTCGGTCAGTGCGTAAGCTGCCCTCTGTAATAAAATACTGAGTGAATGGACCAACGCTGAACTTCAAAGGGTGTCGCGGGACGTCCACCCCGAACGAAAGCAACAAACAATACAGAACGAAATGAGATAAAAAAGGTAACGGCCAAGGTAACTGGCCGGGAAGCGGAGAACCCGGGTTCGAATCTCGAGGAAACTGTACGGTTTTCATTATAGTATTTCGTATCAGAATTCGTAGGGATAAGAGGGTTAATAAGGTACGCAACGCAACACGGAATAATAACAGTAATAAGGTAGGCAAAGTAATTTCCCAAATGACGTTAATTAGTAAAGAATTAAGCTTTTAAGCCTTGTCTCATGAAAACAACTCCGAGTAAGAGTGCTGCTAATTCTTCGCGAGGGACCACAGATAGCCAACCGCGCGACGCTTGTTTACAGCGAAGCACAGGACGGAATGAACGCGGGGAGAGTTATGTTGTCGCGGTTGCCTGTTCATCATATCATAGTTGTGAACCTTGAAGAGTGAGGGTGTCCAGCACGAACCTTATAGAAGTCAATGGGAAGGAGCTGTTTTCCGTCATTCGGCTGCCGTGAATTTCGAGGATACAGGTAATGATTTTTCATTGTTAATCAGCCGAATAAAATATGTTTTGTGAAAGAATACAGTGATCTTCCGAAGAATACAACAATAACACGGCAGTCTACCCTTTCTTAGAACAGGAGGTGGCTGCCCACGTAAAATTACTAAAGAGGGGTTAAGCTCCCGGGCCAGACGGCATTGTAACGGAGGTGGTGCAATTCCTAGCTCCCCAGCTAACTGCACCACTCACTCTCCTGTATAACGAATGCCTTAGACAACGGAAGTTCCCGAAGATCTGGAAGACAGCGAATGTTGTGATCAACAGAAAAGGACCCGATAAAGACCCTACAGAAACAAAATCATATAAATCCATGTGTTTGCTGGGCATACTTGGGAAGATGTTAGAAAAACTACTAGCTGACAGACTGGCTGCACACCGCGTGCTGTGTGGGATGAGCAGCAGGCACTTCAGCTTCTGGCGTGGGTGATCGGCATCTGATGCAATTGCCCTGGCGGCCGATGTCTGTGGCTCTACCCCACATAAGTACGTAGTGGGCATCATGGTAGACATCAGTGGCGCCTTCGACAACCTGTGGTGGCCTTCGCTCTTCTCCTGTTTGCGAGAGAAAGAGTGTACAGGGTCGCTATATGGCTGCCTGAGGATCTATTGTGAAGATCGGGAGGTCTGGCTATCATCCCATTGCGGGAGACTTAGAAAATCAATAACAAAGGGATACCCCTCGGTTCCGTTTTAGGACCTCTGTTTTGGGACATCCACATGGATCCACTATGGGACACTTTACAACAAAGTGAAGAAGTGATAGAGGTGATAGCCTACGCAGATGACGTCCTCCTGTTGGTTAGCGGCCGCAGTCGCGAGGACACACAGAAAGAGCCATGAATAAACTGCAACTATGGTGCCAAAACACCAAAATGAGAATATCGCCAAGTAAGTCAACTTACCTATTACTAAAAGGACAATTAATTAGAAATCCAACTGTGAGAGTTGAGGGCTCACCAGTACTTCGGTGACGTGAGACACGGTACTTGGGAATCATCATTGATGAAAGGTGGAACTTCGGGAAACACATTGACACCGTAACCCAGAAAGCCCTTCAAAGACTAAACAATCTCATCTCCATCGGACACAAAAGATTTCATCTTCCCCTCATCTCATAAAACTATATCATAGTAGGTTACGGCTCGGGAGTCTGGGCACACAGGCTCACGAGGGTTGTGCCCGCCATGACAGTGAGAAGGGTTCAGAGAAATATTGTACTGAGATCTATAGGGGCCTATAGAACATCTCCGGGGGAGCCCTATTAGTCATAATGGGGCTCTGCCCCCTGGAAATCAAAATTCGAGAGCAGGCTGCTTGGTTCTGGGTTAAGAAAGGGAAGTCAGAAGAGATATTAGGCACTGGGGTTGAGGAAAAGGGTGAGGTAAGGCAAAGAGGTGATCAATTGTGGCATGTTTACTGATTGAAAAATAACAATCAGCATATTCACTCAATACTTTCACATAAAATATAAAATACCGATGCGGAACGCTGCAAGTCAGCGTTCGCCTTTCATGGAATACAAACAGTAAAAGGTGAGGCGCGCAATGCCTCATTTGTCTTGAAACAACAGAATTCTTTTTATATCATTAATCGATGCATGTACATAGAGATTTACAGGCACCGCGTAAGAACGGCAAAGATAAAGAATAGTAGATTTTGACGCTGCCAGGCGATGGTTCATTTCTTTTACTTTACAATTGTTCGATAACTTTAGGCCATCAGGCGTTTACTATTGAGCGTATATTAATGTTTGTGAAGTGAAGCCTCTGATTATAGGTGATCAGCAGGGACATGTCCACCCTTCATAAAATCGGGAAAAAACCTTGCACTATTTTGATACGGAAACTACCGATCACCGCAGAATGTCCTAGTTATTTCAGAACCGTCATCGGAATAAAGAAAAAGCAAGAACAGAAACTCCAAAGAAAAACATCAATGTTAAGCAATTTCTTTCAGCTTGGTCGACAAATTACACGACGTGAGAGCGTCTGTCGAGTTCAGGTCAGTGTCCGTAAATAAACTGTCATGTACGTGTGTGTTACAAACGTTTCAGATTCGTGAAATAACGTTAGAGAATACAATCTTTCACGTCATTCGCTCACATGTCTGAAAAAACACCATCATTTTACGTACAACAACATGAAGCTCTAATTCAAGAGAACGCAGCTGTTTTGCACTCTACGGCAAGTCCCATTTTACCAATGCAACGATATATCATACTAGCGTTTACGGAACAACTCGTGACGGCCAGTTTTGTGATAGAACCTCCTATAACATTTTATCAATTGTCTCTCCCTTCCGTTACATTGAAACCAGTTACCGTCTGCGTGCTTACATTTGACATTTTTGATGAATAACTCACCAATATTGACATATCTGAAATGGTCCTATCATACAGCAGCGGTTTCTCGCGCTCTAGTTCTGTAATCAATAGCATGTTTCACTCAATCTACTCACATGTCTGGAGAAAATCCACTATCATTTCTAAGTTGCACAACGAGCTATAATTCAAGCTATACGTGCTTTATAATTAGAAGTTACAAAGTATGAAATAACACCTATTCTTAAACACATCATCACTATGATAATAATAAAACAAAACAGTCATGATTCCTGGAGAATAGATAGAACCGATTCCTGTTAGTTTTGTGAGCAAAATCAGTGTAGTTTTGACAGAAATATCTGAGTCCAAACTTGAACCAGTTATATCACTTCTTGTAATAGAACCTCCTATAAGATTTTACCGTGTCTCTCTCTTCTGATATATCGAAAGACAACGGCCGTCTGGGTGTTGTCATTGAGTGTATTACATATACACATATCGCTCCATTGGAGCTGGAGGCCTGTGCTCGAAGTCGTTTGCGTAGATCTGCACGAAGCATTGTCATCTGTCTTGGAGAAAGAACTTATCCAGCAGACTATCAATCACACGAGAGGGCTCTTGTACTATTCCTTCATGATAAGTGTAAACAGAAGATAAGAAAAAAGCTTTCATTACCCTTACCGCTATCGCAGTTTTCCACGTCAAATTCGTACCTTCCCGTACGACAGGACATATTTTCATTGCACATGTCGGAACACACAAATACTTTACAATCCTGCTGCTCCTGGCGAATCTATCGCTCATCCTCTGCTACTAAGTACACTACTGGCCATTAAAATTGCTATACCAAGAAGAAATGCAGATGATAAACGGGTAATCATTGGACAAATATACATTTTCACGCAATTTGGGTGCATAGATCCTAAGAATCAGTACCCAGGACAACCACCTCTGGCCGTATTAACGGCCTTGATACACCTGGGCATTGAGTCAAACAGAGCTTGGATGGCGTGTACAGGTACAGCTGCCCATGCAGCTTCAACACAATACCACAGTTCATCAAGAGTAGTGACTGGCGTATTGTGACGAGCCAGTTGCTCGGCCACCATTGACCACACGTATTCAATTGGTGAGAGATGTGGAGAATGTGCTGGCAAGGGCAGCAGTCGAACATTTTCTGTATCCAGAAAGCCCCGTACAAGACCTGCAACATGCGGTCGTGCATTCTCCTGCTGAAATGTAGGGTTTCGCAGGAATCGAATGAAGGGTAGAGCCACGGGTCGTAACACATCTGAAATGTAACGTTCACTGCTCAAAGTGACGTCAGTGCGAACAAGAAGTGACCGAGACGTATAACCAATGGCACCCCATACCATCACGCCGCGTCATACGCCAGTATGGCGATGATGAATACACGCTTCCAATGTGCGTTCACCGCGATGTCGCCACACATGGATGCGACCATCATGATGCTGTAAACAGACCCCGGATTCATCCGAAAAAAATACGTTTTGCCATTCGTGCACCCAGGTTCGTCGTTGAGTAAACCATCGCAGGCGCTCCTGTCTGTGATGCGGCGTCAACGGTAACCGCAGCCATGGTCTCCGAACTTATAGTCCATGCTGCTGCAAACGTCGTCGACTGTTTCTGCAGATGGTTGTTGTCTTGCAAACGTCGCCACCTGTTGACTCAGGGATCGAGACGCGGCTACACGATCCGTTACAGCCATGCGGATAAGATGCCTGTCGTCTCGACTGCTAGTGATACGAGGCCGTTGGGTTCCAGCATGGCGTTCGGTATTACCCTCCTGAACCCACCGATTCCATATTCTGCTAACAGTAATTGGATCTCGACCAACGCGGGCAGCAATGTCGCGATACGATAAACCGCAATCGCCATAGGCTACAATCCGACCTTTACTTAAGTCGGAAACGTGATGGTACGCATTTCTCCTCCTTACACGAGGCATCACAACAACGTTTCACCAGGCAACGCCGGTCAACTGCTGTTTGTGTATGAGAAATCGGTTGGAAACTTTCTCATGTCAAAACGTTGTAGGTGTCGCCACCGATGCCAACCTTGTGTGAATGCTCTGAAAAGCTAATCATTTGCATATCACAGCATCTTCGTCCTGTCGGTTAAATTTCTCGTCTGTAGCACGTCATCTTCGTGGTGTAGCAATTTTGATGGCCAGTAGTGTATAATACTTCACCAATAACTGAATGCTGACGATACAAAACAATACTGAGCAAAACCCAGCGATGGGTGGACATGTCTCATAAGTTTTTTTTTCCTGCGATTGGTACCACTGTGACTCACAAAGAGAGGTGGAACACTCTTACAAGCACCCAGATGTTAAAAACACTATCTTAATGGCTATGCTACTATCACAAACGGTCTTGGTGCTCACAAATATCGCTAATGACATCCATGTTAAAAACCATACAAGCCTTCTAAATCGAGGTATGGCATTACCTATGCATGAAGGGGTTTTTCAACACAAATACCGCAAGACTGAATATAGACGGTGATAGCCAGTGCGTGTATTAACAAACCGACACTTTTGTTACACGTCGCTGACGGTGTAAGCTCGTAATAAAATCACCGAATTTAGAAAGTGATTCGGCTAAAGAACGTGGTATGATGCTGATATTTGCAACTCCCTCATGCCGCCACTAGATATTTCTCTAGTATTTTTAATTCATTCTGTCTTAATACCACGTCAGAGGTTCTGCGATTTATCCACAGGGTTATAGGCGATGGTTGATCGAGAATGATCACATACAGTAGGCGGTGTGCTGATTGAGGTCATAAGAAATGTACACTGGCTTTTCAGATCGCTACTGTTACGTTTTCCGATAGAAATGCTGTCTGCGATTTGGAATCAAAGCTTTCCATTCAACCACATACCTGCGTTGGATCATATGGAAAGTCTTTTAATGATTACAACCACTAGTAAATCACATAGTTGGCACTATCATATCTCGAAACGTCTCATATGTTTCGAACCTGTCTGTCACAATAAAATTCCAACATGGTTTTAGATAGTCCTTATGCATCTTGTAACTGCTGCTCAGACCCTGGCCCGCCATCGCTGCAGCGTTGTGCATGTGACTGTTCCAATTTAGTTTGGAACTGAGCAGAAGTCAGAGAGAGCTATGTCGACCACATTCTGCAACCCATGTGGAAACAGAGTGAGCTGAGTTAACATGACAGGACCGTGGGAACATGCTGACATAGCTCCGCCAACCGCATACGATGTGTAAGGTCAGCTCCAAACGAAGCCTGATCCTTAATCATGAGGTAGTAAGAAGACAGTGCGAGCAGTTACGGTGGTGTTTCTTATCAGTAAAATTAGGAAGATTCAGCATCATTCAGGTACTGCAGTCCGAAGCAGATCTCCATCCTTTAGGAGATGTCTGTCACCCATACATTCTATCATCGTTACTCTGTACCATCCGAAAGAGAAAAATTACGAACGACAAAAGCACCACTAACTTCATCCAATAGAGAACTCGCTAGGATTTTTATCGCAGCTCTCTCTTCTCATATATCGAAAACGAACACCATTTGCACGCTCACATCGATCATACGCCGTGTTCCTATTAAATATACAGGTATTGATCCACTGGAGCAGGCGGACAGCGATCAGTGTCACTTGCGTAGACCAGTGTAAAGTTTCATCGCATGTGCTGTACGAGGACCATATCCCACAGACGATCAGTTGCAAGAGAGGGTCCCTGTTTTGTTGTTTAATACACTGTCTTTTCTGCTGTAACACGCTTTGTACACTGTGATGTATTTTGTTTTTTACGCCGTGACTTCGAGGTCTGTGTCAGGTTTTAAAATGACATTAATACATTTTGATCCATTACCTCTCATAGAGAACTAGACGTTGCACTGGACGATTTTAAATAGAAGACAGTCACAACACATGGTAACTAGAAGAGTTTTCTGCCATTGCGGGGCGTCTCCAAACTGCTGTCCGAAGGTGACTTATCGCCTCTATATTTAAACTCATCTTTCACAATGAAAGAACAGCTGATGGCTCAGTGCTCCATTTCGATTGCTTCCTCATATTGTTTCTGTGCTAGCCATCCCCAGAAAGTGTTGCCCCTCCACCAAGACTCTTTCTCCATCTCAAACAAGCGATCTCAGTCAGTTGTTATGTGGTAAACAACAGCATATCGGTGAATGGATGGAAAGGAAAAGACACTACCGACGTATTTTAATAATAAGCATCGCAGTCGATAGTGAGAACAATTTTAGCAATTTTACCGTACTTTCCGCACTGACCAATGACCCAGCAGCATACTTCACAATCTCAGTATCGTCGCTAAACCGCCACTCCTATACTTTGCGAGTACCATTGTGAATGTAGATAGATGTTCGTGCAGTACGTGAATTCATTGTTAATTCTCGAACATATAAACTACCGGCCATTAAAATTGCTACACCACGAAGATGACGTGCTACAGACGCGAAATTTAACCAACAGGAAGAAGATGCTGTGATATGCAAATGATTAGCTATTCAGAGCATTCACACAAGGTTGGCGCTGACATGAGGAAAGTTTCCAACCGATTTCTTATACACAAACAACAGTTGACCGGCGTTGCCTGGTGAAACGTTGTTGTGATGCCTCGTGTAAGGAGGAGAAATGCGTACCATCACGCTTCCGACATTGATAAAGGTCTGTTTGTAGCCTATCGCGACTGCGGTTTATCGTATCGCGACATTTCTGCTCGCGTTGGTTGCGATCCAATGACTGTTAGCAGAATATGAAATCGGTGGGTTCAGGAGGGTAATGCGGAGCGCTGTGCTGGAACCCAACGGCCTCGTATCACTAGCAGTCGAGATGACAGGCATCTTATCCGCTTGGCTGTAACGGATCGTGTAACCACGTCTCGATCCCTGAGTCAACAGGTGGGGACGTTTCCAAGACAACAACCATCTGCACGAACAGTTCGACGACGTTTGCAGCAGCATGGACTATCAGCTCGGAGATACCTTTGACGCTGCATCACAGACAGGAGCGCCTGCGTTGGTGAACTCAACGACGAACCTGGGTGCACGAATGGCAAAAAGTCATTTTTTCGGATGAATCCGCGGTCTGTTTGCAGCATCATGATGGTCGCATCCATGTTTGGCGACATCGCGGTGAACGCACATTGGAAGCGTGTATTCATCATCGCCGTACTGGCGTATGACCCGGCGTGATGGTATGGGGTGCCATTGGTTATACGTCTCGGTCACTTCTTGTTCGCATTGACGTCACTTTGAGCAGTGGACGTTTCATTTCAGATGTGTTACGACCCGTGGCTCTACCCTTCATTCGATTCCTGCGAAACCCTACATTTCAGCAGGATAATGCACGACCGCATGTTGAAGGTCCTGTACGGGCCTTTCTGGATCCAGAAAATGTTCGACTGCTGCCCTGGGTAGCACATTCTCCAGATCTCTCACCAACTGAAAACGTCTGGTCAATGGTGGCCGAGCAACTGGCTCGTCACAATACGGCAGTCACTACTATTGATGAACTGTGGTATTGTGTTGAAGCTGCATGGGCAGCTGTACCTGTACACGCCATCCAAGCTCTGTTTGACTCAATGCCCAGGTGTATCAAGGCCGTTATTACGGTCAGAGGTGGTTGTTCTTGGTACTGATTTCTCAGGATCTATGCACCCAAATTGCGTGAAAATGTAATCACATGTCAGTTCTAGTATAATATATTTGTCCAATGAATATCCGGTTATCATCTGCATTTCTTCTTGGTGTAGCAATTTTAATGGCCATTAGTGTATATCAAAATATATCAGACAGCGATCTACGTGTTTGTAGCACTTCGAGCATAGCGCGTGATTTACATTCTTATTCTAAGCAGATGGGAGTCACAAGGCATTCTCGCATTCTTAGGATGTTACAGACTAAAAGATTTCCTTCCATTGTCTTCGACCAACCCGTCCGGCAGCACTGTCACCGATTTAATCTGCAGCTGACCAGAAGTGGACCTGCGAAGGAATAGAGCATGCCAAGTCCGTAACTGCTGTTCCGCACCCCTCCAAGAACACAAGATTTCTCCAGATGCGCGCATGTCGAGGAGGTTAGCAACCTTTATCGGTGTATAGTAGCAGATATGAAAGTATTGTGATGTAGTAGCAGACGGTTAAGAAGAAGACGAAGAAGAAGAAGAAGGACACGGGTGGTTTTTATGCAAGACAGAGCTCCAGGCGGACGGAGTTTGAATCATTTTATGTAAATCAACTATGCTATCAATTCTAAAGTATTGTTCTAGCGTCTAGGATCAGTACCAAAAACGTACTGGTGAGACAGATCATAAACACAAGCATTCCTAAGGCTACACGCTTCTGCACATAAAACAGGCTATAATGTTTCCAACCTATTAGTCGTGCGGAATGCAACGCTGTTAATATTCCAATGTAAGAAATATATTTCCAGGCATGACATGCATTCTAATTGCAGGTTTCTTTACTATAAATTATGGTGACAAACTGTAAAATGAAAAAACTACTTCCTTAAAACACCGATTCTGTGTGATACATGCACAATATAGGTTCCCAGAGGTATGTAGCGCCCACTGTTCACATCTGTTCACGGTTCAGAAATTATGCTATGCCCGCATCAGTCCCATACATAAAATGATCGTTATTAATGGAGAATACCTCTTACAAAGAAAGAGACAAACTCATAGCAGCGGCGTTTGACATGTGAAATTACTCGTCATGCCGTCACTAACTCCGTAAACAGGACACATGTCAAGCAGATGTATAGGTACATGGGGATTGCAGTACCTCAAAACACCTGCCGCTAAATTAGACTCGCCGTACTTATGAAGCGAAAGACTCAATTTTATGCCCAAGATGCGGCAGGGGAATAGAGTACGTCTTATAAATCTTCGTTCGTATAAGGTATGTGTCGAAACAGGATGGTCATGTTTCATCACACATGTGATGGAAGTCCTCTGATACCAAGAGGTTTGCTGTTAGCAATCGCAAGTATAAGTCCTCTAAGTCAGGCACGGAACACGAGGTTGTATACGAGTCAAACGCATCCTTTATCACACATCCTGACAGAACAACGGAAAAAATTGTCAAATGACATGCAGCAATACGTCCGTCATTTTCTAGGATGTATCATCAGTCCACCATTAAATCGTACCTCATTACAACTCCATCTTAACCGAACACTCCATCCACTCTCTGTCATCCTTTGAAGCAGATGCAAGTAAGTTTAGAGGCAGATGGTTCTCTGTTTTCCCAGGATAGCAGTCAACTCGTATGTATCACTATTACCTCGATAGACATACATTAGAATGCTACCTTGACGAAAAAAATGACTGTTTCTTTGGTTCCCGGCACTTCCAGGTTAATGTTTTCCCATATTCCTCTTGCTGTCGCATACACGTTCCCACGAACAAGAATTGTTCTACAGAAACTAGAAGACATGCAAGTACTTCCTCAATTTCCACGCATTTCAGTGTATTTTCCTTCGTAGTTCGTAATTTTATCGATTTTATGTCACTTCTAACCATGCAATCATGACAACACTTGTTCTTTGTTCTAAAATTGCTTGTAAATGTAGTATAGCTGCCAACACCTAGTGTATATGCACTGCTTTTCTGGGCAGGCAGCATAGTATAGCACTGTACTCTAAAGGATCCAGTCACCTCCACCAACATATCCTACAGTTGCAGTGCGTTTGCTCTGTTTTCTGTATGTCTGTGCCCGTGCATGTGTCACAGATGGCTCCCAGGACCCACAGTAGATCTGAGTTAGTGTTTCAGTGTGGACCTGCCACGCATTACATCCAGAGCAATGATGGGATGCGGATCGACAGTATGCCACGTCCAGGATAGGGTTTGAAGGTGGATCCACCAAGTAAAATATTCAGAGTGATGTTTGGATGCAGATCCACAATATACCACATGCATGTTAATGTTCGAGTGTGGGTCTGCCGTGCACTATATCCAGAGCGATGTTCAGAATTGCATCCACCAGATGTCACATCTGGGGTAGGGCTCGAAGGTGGATCAACCATGCATTACATCCAAAGATATATGCTACGTTCGAAGTTGGCTCCGCCAGTCGGAAAACCGCGTCATGGGGGCCATCCGTGACACATGCACAGACACACACAGGAAACAGGACAAACGCATTGCAACTGTAGAATACGTGAGTGAAGGTGAACGGATGCATTCGAGTACAATGCTACACAGTGTCACCTGACCTGATAAACAGTGCATTTGCGCCAAGCGTTTGTAGCTGTACCACATTTACAAGCAGCACACCAGCAACTGTATGTGATTATTCTCAATTAGACATCGCCTATAACCCATTGGATATATTGCAGAATCTCTGACGTAGTATCGAGACAGAATGCCTTTCAAATACTGGAGAAGTATCTAGCGGCAGCATGAGGAAGTTGCAAATACCAGCATCATACCACATTTCTTAGTCAAATCACTTTCTAAATTTGGTGATTTTATTACGAGCTTACACCGTCAGCGACGTGTTGCCGCACTGTTGGTCTGCTAATGCACACTGGCGATAACCGTCTATATTCCGTGTTGATGTATTTGTGTTGAAAAACCACTTCATTTAGAGGTAATGCCATACCTCAATTTATAAGGCTTGTATAGTTATTAACATAGATATCGTTAGCAATACTTGTGAGCACCTGTAGAGCCAAGACCGTTTGTGATAGTAACATAGCCGTTGCGATCGTGTTTTTAACGTCGGGGGACTTGTAAGACGATTGCATCTCTCATTGTAAGACACAGTGGTACTACTCGCAGAAAGGAAACTTATGAGACATGTCCACCCATCGCTGATTTTCGCTCAGTTTTGTTTTTCATCGCCAGCATTCAGTTATTGGTGAAGTATTATACACTCCTGGAAATTGAAATAAGAACACCGTGAATTCATTGTCCCAGGAAGGGGAAACTTTATTGACACATTCCTGGGGTCAGATACATCACATGATCACACTGACAGAACCACAGGCACATAGACACAGGCAACAGAGCATGCACAATGTCGGCACTAGTACAGTGTATATCCACCTTTCGCAGCAATGCAGGCTGCTATTCTCCCATGGAGACGATCGTAGAGATGCTGGATGTAGTCCTGTGGAACGGCTTGCCATGCCATTTCCACCTGGCGCCTCAGTTGGACCAGCGTTCGTGCTGGACGTGCAGACCGCGTGAGACGACGCTTCATCCAGTCCCAAACATGCTCAATGGGGGACAGATCCGGAGATCTTGCTGGCCAGGGTAGTTGACTTACACCTTCTAGAGCACGTTGGGTGGCACCGGATACATGCGGAAGTGCATTGTCCTGTTGGAACAGCAAGTTCCCTTGCCGGTCTAGGAATGGTAGAACGATGGGTTCGATGACGGTTTGGATGTACCGTGCACTATTCAGTGTCGCCTCGACGATCGCCAGTGGTGTACGGCCAGTGTAGGAGATCGCTCCCCACACCATGATGCCGGGTGTTGGCCCTGTTTGCCTCGGTCGTATGCAGTCCTGATTGTGGCGCTCACCTGCACGGCGCCAAACACGCATACGACCATCATTGGCACCAAGGCAGAAGCGACTCTCATCGCTGAAGACGACACGTCTCCGTTCGTCCCTCCATTCACGCCTGTCGCGACACCACTGGAGGCGGGCTGCACGATGTTGGGGCGTGAGCGGAAGACGGCCCAACGGTGTGCGGGACCGTAGCCCAGCTTCATGGAGACGGTTGCGAATGGTCCTCGCCGATACCCCAGGAGCAACAGCGTCCCTAATTTGCTGGGAAGTGGCGGTGCGGTCCCCTACGGCACTGCGTAGGATCCTACGGTCTTGGCGTGCATCCGTGCGTCGCTGCGGTCCGGTCCCAGGTCGACGGGCACGTGCACCTTCCGCCGACCACTGGCGACAACATCGATGTACTGTGGAGACCTCACGCCCCACGTGTTGAGCAATTCGGCGGTACGTCCACCCGGCCTCCCGCATGCCCACTATACGCCCTCGCTCAAAGTCCGTCAACTGCACATACGGTTCACGTCCACGCTGTCGCGGCATGCTACCAGTGTTAAAGACTGCGATGGAGCTCCGTATGCCACGGCAAACTGGCTGACACTGACGGCGGCGGTGCACAAATGCTGCGCAGCTAGCGCCATTCGACGGCCAACAGCGCGGTTCCTGGTGTGTCCGCTGTGCCGTGCGTGTGATCATTGCTTGTACAGCCCTCTCGCAGTGTCCGGAGCAAGTATGGTGGGTCTGACACACCAGTGTCAATGTGTTCTTTTTTCCATTTCCAGGAGTGTACTTAGTAGTAGAGGATACGTGATAGATTCGCCAGGAGCAGCACGCTTATTAAGTATGTGTGTGTTCCCTGTGCAGATCTACGCAAACGATTTCGAGAATTGCCCTCCAGTTCCAACGGAGCGATATGTGTATATGCAATATGCTCAATGACTACACCCAGATGGTAATTCTTTTTCGATATATAAGAAGAGAGAGACACGGTAAAATCTTATAGGAGATTCTATTGCAAGGAGTGCTATAACTGGTTAAAGTTTGGATGCAGATAGTTCTCTCAAAACTACACTGATTTTGCTCACAAAACTAATAGGAATCGGCTGTATCTACTCTCGTGGAATCATCATTGTTTTTTTTATTATTATAGTCACGATTGCGTGTTTAAAAAATAGGTGTTATTTCATATTTCATAATCTCTAATTATGAAGTAGACATCGCTTGAATTATAGCTCGTTGTGGACCCTAGAAATTATAGTAGTTTTTTTTTTTCAGGCGTGAGTAGATTGTGTGAAACATGCGAGAATCCGCTGCTGTATGATAGAACCTTAACAGACATGTCGGTAGAGGTGAGTTATGCATCAAAAATGTCAAAAGTAAGCACGCAGACGGTAATTGGTTTCAATGTAACGGAAGAGAGAGACACATGATAAAATCTTGTAGCATGTTCTGTTACAAAACAGGCTCTCACGATTTGTTTCGTAAACACTGGTATGATATAGCATTGCACTGGTAAAATGGGACTCTCCATGGAGTACAAAACAGCTGCGATCTCTTGAATTATTGCTTGTTGTTGTCGAAAGTAAAATGATGGTGTTTTTCCGACATGTGAGCCAATGGCGTGAAAGATTGTATTCTCTGATGTTATTTCACATATCTGAAATGTTTGTAACACATACGTGCATGACAGTTATTTACAGACACTGATCTGAACATGAGAGACGCTCTCACCAAGTGTAATTTGCCCACCAAGCTGAAAGAAGTTGCTTCAGATAGATGTTTTTCTTTGGAGTTTAAATTCTCGCTTTTTCTTTACCCTGATGACGGTTTTGAAACAATGAGGACAGTCTGTGGTGATAGGTAGTTTTCGCATCAAAATAGTGCAAGTCTTTTTCCCTATTTTATGCAGGTTGGAAATGTCTCTGCTGATCATCTGTAATCAGAGGAGGTGCACTTCGCTGCATGTCGCAAAGTAATGAGGCGCGCATTCTATCCTGCAGTTGAACGTAAAAACTACACCGATTTTGCTCATAAAATTGAAAGAAAATGGACTGCGCCTATATCCGTGGGAAGATGAGATTTATTGTCGTCTTGATGACATTTTTCTCCTTTTTTTAAATAGAGGCTTGACTATAGGACACGCGCCGATATTAAATACAAATGTTACAGTCCAGTGCTCAGAATGGCGTGGTGGCCGAGTTCCGTAAGAGGCCGCTGCTGTCGGTTTTGTTCTGAGGAATGCAGGCATCGTGGTCCATTGTATGTGGAGTTTTTGTCAGCATCGATAACGCTGACAGCCCAATCACGTGCTCGCGGTGATGTATTGTAGCGAGGACACTGTGGACCATCTGGACCGTTCTCCCGAATTTCATTGTTGTTCCAGAGGAGTCCAGTCTTTCCGAGAAATACGTTTAACGTATTGCAAGAAAGAGTTGTGTTGACGTTGTATAAAAGTGTTTCCCATCGCAGAATGGCGGACTGCTGGAGGCAAGAGAGGGAGGGTGTGTGTCTACTGTGAGTGGTCGCCGGACACAGCCGCACTCTGACTAGGGGGCGGCGTGTGGTGTTGTGTCGCTATATTTTAGAGGAACAAGCTGCACTTGGGGCTGCCATCCTTTTATCTCCTATTGTTTAGTTAACTATACCTGCTTTTGTGTCGGCGAAGGACCGTCGCCTCAAAGTGGACAGTGGCCGCGGTCAGCTAATGCCACGAGGCCTTTGGCCGCAGCCGTTGATCATTTGAAAAACCCTACGTCCTCCTTAGAGGTGGATGCATGGAGAGAGGGAGGGACGTCAAACAACCATAGATACTGTTCTCAGCTGTTTTGAACTGTATTGCGATTTTAGGCAGTCCTTGTGTAGCCACTATGCATATACCAGGTGTACCGGTGTGAAATGAGCGTTAAGATACAAGTATGTTGATAGGGAACATTTGTTGTGAACGAGCATTAATTTTTTTTGTTTGGTCGGTATGACATCTGTCAAAGATATTTAGTATGCATCAAGTCATGGAACAAACAACATCATATGTTTTCATCGTGTTAACAATGTCGAATTTTGTACCAGAAAGTGATGATTTGCGGAAAGCATTAATTTTTTGTTTTCATTTGATAAAAAGTGCTGCAGAGTAGCATCGAATGCTTGTCGAGGCATATGCTGATCATGCTCTATCAGAAGCAACATGCAAAAGATGGTTTCAACGGTTCATAAATAATGATTTTGATGTAAGAAATGAAGAACGTGGAAAACCAAAAAAGTTCGAAGAGCCGAATTGTAAGCAATATTGGATGAAGATAATACTTTGAGCAGAAGCAATGACAGCAATGCTAAATGTTGCACAACAAACAATTTCTGACCGTTTGAAAGCTATTGGAAAGATCCAAAAGTGTGGAAAATGGGTGCCACATGAATTGAATGAAAGACAGATAGAAACCGAAAAACCATTTGTCAAATTTTGCTTCAAAGACATGAAAGAAAATCAATTTTGCATCGAATTGTTACTGGCGATGAAAAATGGATTTATTTTAAGAATCCTAAACGGGAAAAATCATGCGTTAACCCGGGACAACCATCAACATCGACTGCAAAACCAGATCTATTCGGCAAGAAGACAACTCTCTGTGTTTGGTGGTAACAGAAAGGTGTGGTGTATCATCAGCTTCTAAAACCCGGTGAAACTGTGAATACTAATCGCTACAGACAACAAATGATCAATTTGAACTATGCATTGATCGAAAAAAGACCAGAATGGGCCAGAAGAAGTGGCAACGTAATTTTTTTACACGACAATGCACCTGCACATAAAGCAAAACTGGTTCAGGATACAATCAAAACACTTGGCTGGGAACTGCTACCCCACCCGCCGTATTCACCAGACTTGGCCCCTTCCGACTACCATTTTTTTTCATCAATGGGACACGCATTGGCTGAGGAACACTTCGATTCCTACGAAGAAGATGAAAATTTGGTGTCTGATTAGTTTGCTTCAAAAGACGGGCGTTTCTATTGGCATGATGTCCAAAAACCGCCAGAAAAGTGGTCAAAATGTATAGGAAACATTGGTCAGTACTTCGAGTAAAATGTTTTTACTTTTCATTTCAAAATTAGTTGTTCATTTTCACAAAAAAACGCTCATTTCATACCGGTACACCTGGTAGTTGTGTATTTACGGCCAATCTTTATGATTAATTACGTAATTAGGGTCGGTATTTACGTCGGTTTCCTGACCAAAATAAATAAAGTACACTATCCAAAATTTCCTATCCTGTTTCCGGGCAGTTTCCATGTGTTGGGGTGCACTTGGGCTTCCATCCAGAAGGAGCAGGTTTCGAGTCCCAGAAAGGGCACCACCAATTTTAAATTCCCTCCAGTTCCTGTGTTGGCGTGGGGTGGGACGTCAGCACAGTCCTGGGACAAAGAAATTCTCATCAAAATTCGAAATTCCCTTCAAATTCGAAATTTCCACCAAAATTACTGCCAGTAGGGTGCATGGGGGAGGGGATGCAGAGGGGAGGGTGGGGAGGGGGGAGGGTGCTGGAACCCAATAGCAGGGAGAGGAAAACACTCGACATCATCCAGGGCCGAGGGTGGGCACAGTTGTGGTGGGAGGGCGTGGTTGGAGGGGGGGGGGGGGGGGGGAATCCATTGAGCAGCCTCTTCATTTGCATGTCAGTTTGATATAAAATAATATCAATTTGCAGTACGATTTTGGAGCATGTAGTATGTTCGAACATTATGAATTACCTAGAAGAAAACGATTTACTAACAGACAACCAACACGGATTCAGAAAATGTCATTCTTGTGAAACACAACTATTTCTTTATTGCCACAAAGTAATGAGTGCTTTCAACAGAGGATGTGGAGTTGAATTCATATTTTCAGACTTCCAGAAGGCTTTTGACATCGTTCCTTAGAAGCGAATTTAGTCAAATCCCGTGTCTAGGGAGCAGCGTCTCGGTTGTGCGACTGGATTTGTGATTTCCTGTCAGAAAGATCACAGTTCGGAGTAATTGATGGAAAGGCATTAATTAAAAGAGAAATAATATATGGAATTCCAAAAACGAAGCGTTATAAGCCACCTGCTATTCATGATCTATGTAAGCGGTTTAGGAGGCAATCTGAGTAGCTCTCTTAGATTATTTACAAATGGTGTTGTCCTTTACATCGTCTTGCAGAGTCATCAGATAGTCGAAAACAACTTAAAAATCATGTGGACGAGACGGTTGCGTGATACTTCGTAAGAAAGTCGGCGATGCTGATTTCCCATTTCAGCAGTATTACGTTCGGTGTCAGAGAAGGTTATCGAAAAGGAAAAACACAGGGTTCTAAAACTGTATGTTGATCATCTAAAAGGTCATTATTGTAGTCAGTTGCTGGGCAAGACACTATACCCTACAAGCGACCGCTTCCGAAGCTGAGTTATAGAAAACATCGCTTATGACTAGTTCGGGTTCTGTCGAGAAGTCTGCTATGTGACAGTCACAAATGACAGTGTTTCTATCATTGGTCAAAAGAAGATAGTTGAAATAGACGAGTAACACATGGCCATTCGGAAATACAACGAAGGTCGGCCACTAAAATAACACCACTAAATTGAACACATCAGTATCTTCGGAGGCACTGAAAAGGAATACCGAAAGGTATTCATAGTTGGATTGTACTCGAGGGGCCAGGAAACTTTAGTGTCTCTAGTAAAGGACTTCGTCTTGCGAGGGACGAAGGTTATAGAAGATGGCTTTAAGTCCTACAGACCGTTGAAGAAAGAAGTATTCTAACAATAATTCGTAAATCATTCTGTGGAATTTGTCTCTTCGGACGATCCATCTCTTCACACACAGTAGAAATCTGTCAAATTGTCGGTTAAAAGAGAGGGTCAACCGGGATACAGGGACGAACTGTACCTATTCCAGTACCTGTACTTCGACAGTTCGTGGTTATATGGGAAAATTCACCCATCTGAGACTCTCTCCATACTCCTCAGCAACGTATCTAGAGTCTATCAGAGTTACGGGAAACAAAGATTACTTCCGGTGGCGTATGCAATCCTCGGTATAGTCCACGAAGAAGATGAGACTGAAGATTAAAGTAAGTGAAATTATTAGGTTTCTTTGTAATTACTATTAACTTAGTAATCGTTCGTCTTTTTCGTCCCTCTCTTCACCACAGTAAACAGTATCCATATTTACCGCCACGAGACGCACAGTCTATGTATTGTTCGGAGCCCGCGCGTTCGATAGGCAACGCTTGCTGGAAATTACCAATAAGAGATATGAGATCTCGCATGAAAAGGTATTGGCATTCGCTTTTCGCATGCGCTGTTCGTGAGTGGAACGGTAGAGAAATAGATTGAAGGTGATTCGACGAACCCTCTGCCAGGCACTTAATTGTGAATTGCAAGAGTAATCATGTAGGTGCAGACATAGACTTCTATGCAAGTGCTCCGTTGGGGAACGCTGGAAGCTCCTTGAGGCTATTCGGAGCAGCAGCATAAACCGTAATGAAATGCAGGAAGACCTGCAGAGGGTCTATGACTGACATAGGAGCTGTTAGTTCAATCTCAGCGCAAATAAATATAACGTACTGCGCATAAATAGGCAGAAATACGATTTACTATTGTGTTATGCTGTTGCCGACAAATTACTAGAAACAGTAAGAACAGTAAAAAATTCTGCACCATCCATGCAGAGCGACCAGGCATGGAATGACCACATAAATGCACTCGTAGAAAATGTCAGTTAGTGGCTGAGATCCGTTGGAAGTAAATATAATTCATCCACGGAAAGGGTGGATTACAAAAGGTTTGCTTGACATTCTCTTGGGTTTTATTTCCTTGCCAGGTTAGATTAAGAGAGGAAACGGAGAAGATGGCGAGAAGAACAGCAGATTTCGCTAGTCATTAGTTCAGTAAACGCGGGAATTTTATGTAAATAACCGTCAAACTTGTGGCAGACGATTCACCAGGGTGACAAAGCTCAGACGATACCTCTCCATATCGTGTCGGACTTCCTTTCGCCCTGCGCAATGCAACTCAATATGGCATGGCCTCAACAACTCGTTGAAAGTTCTCTGCAGAAACAATGAGACATGCTGCGGCTATAGCCGTCCATAATTGCGGAAGTGTTGCCAGTGCAAGATTTTGTGCACGAGCTGACTTCTCAACTATGTCCAATAAATGTTCAGTGGCATTCACACTGGGCGATCTGTGTGGCCAAATCACTCGCTAGAATTTGTCCTGAATGTTCTTCAAACCAATCGCGAACAATTACGGCCCGGTGACATGGCGCATTGTCATCCATAAAAATTCCATCCTTGTTTGGGAATGTGAACACTATGGGACTTAACTTCTGAGGTCCCCTAGAACTACTTAAACCTAACTAACCTAAGGATTTCACACACATCCATGACCGAGGCAGGATTCGAACCTGCGGCCGCAGCGGTCGCGCGGTTCCTGACTGTAGCGCCTAGAACCGCTCAGCGAATCCGGCCGGCCGAGTTATAGTCTGGGGTGCAATTTCGTAAGGCGGCAGGAGCGCTGTCGTGGTTGTTCCACGCACTCTAATTGCAAATTTGTACGTCAGTCCGGTGATTCGACCTGTTGTGCTGCTATTGATGACCAACTTTCCAGTGGGTGTTTTCTCGTAGGATAAAATTCAAATGGCTCTGAGCACTATGGGACTCAACTGCTGAGGTCATTAGTCCCCTAGAACTTAGAATTAGTTAAACCTAACTAACCCAAGGATATCACACACATCCACACCGGGGCAGGATTCGAACCTGCGACCGTAGCGGTCCCGCGGTTCCAGACTGCAGCGCCAGAAACGCGCGGCCACTTCGGCCGGCTCTTGCAGGATAACTATCGCCCACATACCGCTGCTGTAACCTAACATGCTCTACATGTTACCTTGGCAGGCTCGATTACCAGATCCGTCTCCAATAGAGGACGTACGGAACACCATCAGCGTCGTCCACAAACAGCATTAACCGTCCCTGTATTGACAGACCAAGTGCAACGGGCACGGAACTCCATCCCACAAACTCACATCTGGCACCTGTACAACATTACGCATGCTCATTTGCATGCTTGCATTCAACAATCTGGTGGTTACACCAGTTATTAATGTACCAGCATTTCACATTTGCAGTGGCTTATCTCGTGCTTACGTTAATCTGTGATCTTGTTATCTTAATCACTTAAATATGCTTCTTAGACAAAAGTATTCCCGAAATTTCACTGCTCTACATTGTTTTTTGTTTCTACGATTTTTTCCATCAATGTGTACGAGGACGTGCTGTAAAGTAAGGCCTCCGAATTTTTAACGGAAACGTTTTAAAGCTTTTTAAATAAAACAAACATTATTATCATTCTACATATTTATTTTTCGTGTCTACATATTTATTTCTCAACATAGTCACCCTGGCGGCTAACACATTTCTCCCAATGAGAGACCAGTTTGTTGACACCGTCGCAGTAGCGAGTTTGACTTTATTGACGTAGCCATAACATTACTGCTGGCCGCTGTGACCGAGCGGTTCTAGGCGCTTCAGTCCGGAACCGCGCTGTTGCTGTTGTCGCAGGTTCGAATCCTGCCTCAGGCATGGGTGTGTGTGATGTCCTTAGGTTAGTTAGGTTTAAGTAGTTCTAAGTTCTAGGGGACTGATGACCTCAAATGTTAAGTCCCATAGTGCTCTGAGCCATTTGAACCATAACATCACTTCTGCTTGCACTGCTTCATCACTACCGAAGTGAAGTCATCGAAGGTGTACTTTGTTTGGAAACAGATGAAAACCGGATGGGGCCAAGTCGGGACTGTACGGAAGATTATCGATGACAATGAACCCAAGCTGTCGGATTGTTGCAGATGTCGCAGCGCTCGTGCGCTATCTAGCATTTTCGTACAGAAGGAGACGATGCTCCGTGTAGGGCCAAACTCTTCGAATTCGAAACTCGACTACTGCACGCTGTTTCTCGCGCAGCGACATACACTGATAAGCCAAAACATCATGACCACTGCCCATCCCGACGATGGATGCCACCTGGTGGCGTTGCGGGCACTTGGCGGGATAACAAAAGTACGTAAGACACGGTCGGGGGTTCACCATAGCGAAGATATGAGCTGCAAATGGAGAAATCCATTGAGATAAGCTACTTTGACAAAGGCAGATAACCATTACACAGAGGCTGTGAACGTCTATATCGAAAATGGCGAAGCTGGTCGAATGTTCACATGCTACTGTCGTCACCATCTACGGAAAGAGGTAGAAGGACAGTGAAATTACCACCAGGCGCTAAATGGTTGGACGCCCACGACTCTTCACAGAACGTGGGGTTCGAAGCCTTGTCTGCTATGTAAACACATGGTGATCTGTGACGCCTCTGCCGAAAGAGCACACTGCTGGTGTACACGCTAGTATTTCGGAGCACACCTTCATCGTACATTGGTGAACATGGAACTCTGCAGCAGATCAGCCCCACGAGTTCATATGCTGACCGAACGACATCGTCAGTTACGATTGCGGTGGGCATGGGACCATCTGGATTCGACCGTCTATCAATGGGAACGTGTCGGCACTTCGGGTGAATCACATTTTCGCTACACTAGGTCGATGCTCGTCCTCTCAAACGTAGTCATCGAAGTGAACGGCGGCTTGAAACTTGCAGCATACCATGGACCATGGCTGGTGGGAGCAGTTTTATTCCATGGAAGACATTGTCCTGCGGTTGCATGTGACACGCCGAAAGCTGCGAATCACCTGCATCCCTTCATGCTTGATGACTTCCTCGACGGCGATGTCACCTCCAACAATATAACTGTCTGTGTCTCGGAGCCAGAACCTTATTACAGTCGTTTGAAAAACGTTATAGTGAACTTACGATGATGTCCTGGCGACCAGATTCGCAGAATCCTATGGGCCACATCTGGGTCGCTGTCGGGTGCCATAACCGCGTACCCAAATCAGCGGCCCATTACTCACGCGAATTACACGACTGGCCATTAAAACTGCTACACCAAGAATAAATGCAGACGATAAACGGGTATTCATTGGACAAATATATTGTACTAGAACGACATGTGATTACATTTTCACGCAATTTGGGTGCATAGATCCTGAGAAATCAGTACCCAGAACAACCACCTCTGGCCGTAATAATGCCTGGGCATTGAATCAAACAGAGCTTGGATGGCGTGTACAGGTACAGCTGCCCATGCAGCTTCAACACGATACCACAATTTATCAAGAGTAGTGACTGGCGTATTGCGACGAGCCAGTTGCTCGGCCACCATTGACCAGACGTTTTCAATTGGTGAGAGATGTGGAGAATGTGCTGGCAAGGGCAGCAGTCGAACATCTTCTGTATCCAGAAAGGCCCGTACAGGACCTGCAACATGCGGTCATGCATTATCCTGCTGAAATGTAGGGTTTTGCAGGGATTGAATGAAGGGTAGAGCCACGGGTCGTAACACATCCGAAATGTAACGTCCACTGTTCAAAGTGACGTCAATGCGAACAGGAGGTGACCGAGACGTGTAACCAACGGCACCCCATACCATAACGCCGGGTGATACGCCAGTATGGCGATGACGAATAAACGCTTCCAATGTGTTCTCCGCGTTGTCGCCTAACACGGATGCGACCATCACGATGCTGTAAACAGAACCTGGATTCATCCGAAAAAATGACGTTTCGCCATTCGTGGACCCAGGTTCGTCGTTGAGTAAACCATCGCAGGCGCTCCTGTCTGTGATGCAGCGTCAAGGGTAACCGCAGCCACGGTGTCCGAGCTGATAGTCCATGCTGCTACAAACGTCGTCGAACTGTTCGTGCAGATGGTTGTTGTCTTGCAAAAGGGATCGAGAAGTGGTTGCACGATGCGTTACAGCCATGCGGATAAGATGCCTGTCATCTCGATATGACGCCGTTGGGATCCATCACGGCGTCCCGTATTACCCTCCTGAACCCACCGATTCCATATTCTGCTAACAGTCATTGGATCTCGACCAACGCGAGCAGCAATGTCGCGATACGATAAACCGCAATCGCGATAGGCTACAGTCCGACCTTTATCAAAATCGGAAACGTGATGGTACGCATTTTTCCTCCTTACAAGAGGCATCACAACAACGTTCACCAGGCAACGCCGGTCAACTGCTGTTTGTGTATGAGAAACCGGTTGGAAACTTTAGTCATGTCAGCTCGTTGTAGGTGTCGACACCGGCGCGAACCTTGTGTGAATGCTCTGAAAAGCTAATCATTTGCATATCACAGCATCTTCTTCCTTTCGGTTAAATTTCGTGTCTGTACCACGTCATCTTCGTAGTGTAGCAATTTTAATGGCCAGTAGTGTATATCCTAAAGAACAGACACCATCCATTTATAATATATAGATGCCGGGCTACATTATGATATTCCAGTGCGGATGCACAACAATATGTGAATTCTTGTGGGAATGCAGTTAAGTCAACCGATCGCACAAAGCGGGAGATGCTGGCTTTATTCCCGGTCCAGCACAAAATTTTCATCTGTCGCCATTGGGTTCGCTCAGTGCACCAGTGCAGCTAAATGACGGATGTTTCTTTCGTCGTGTATCGAATATAGCTGCTGATCGAATCAATGGTGTCCGTTCTTTGGGACATACAGGTATGGATGGTGTCTGTTCTTTCGGACATGTCCGTCGCAAGGAAGAGATATCATTCATATAAAATAGGGACGAAATACAAGTGAAGGAACGGAATTTCTACAGCTACATGCCCGAAATGTAATGGAATAGTTTAAGAGTAATTTCCTAACATAAATAGAAAAAAATTCTAATGGTCGAGGATTTTATTTACCCTAGGAACAGCCATGTTTTTGCACTGTCGCAGTTAAACCCAGAAAACGTGTATTTTGATTTGTTGAAACTCTTTCTTTCTATATTCTTCGTTTTTGTTCTCTTGCCTGTGCAAGATTGCAGGCGGAAGTCACGTCGTACAGAGAGATAGCACGGCTCTGTTCGGCGAAAACTAAGTCACACTTCCGTTAAGAGGTAGCCAAAATCCGGCAAGATCCCCCGCTTAACGACTTCCACTCTAGGCGGGTAATGAGCAAAAGGCGTGGCACGAGAAAAGCGAGGGGGCGGGATGCTCTTAATTAGCAGCGCACGAGGCAGCTCCAGCCACTGACGTCCGGCTCAAGGGGCAACAAGGAAGGGCAGCTGGAAGGGCGGGCACTCGTGAGGTGGAGAGGATTCAATTATCCCATCTCTGAGTTCTTTACAGGCGTCAGAAGTGTATCTAGCACCGTTTCCTGGAGGAAAAACTGGAATGGAGTCCTTCTACCGAGGAGTCTAGTACTACAAGCGCTGACGCTAACTGTTCTTGATGATTATTAATGGCTGTTATAAAACTCACAAAAGAGCTTTCAGCATGAAATCAGATGAGTGGATGCTTCCTTGATAGCTTGATAGGACCTATCATGAGTAGTTAGTGGTTACATTGAGTGCACTTGGCATGTTAACATCGCACACCCTTTTCTGACAATTTTATTTTAATATTTAATGCAATTTATATTATTTCTTAATTAATTTTATGTGCGAATTTTTTCGCTAAGAAATTTCATAAATCAGATTAATTGAAACATTAAATACCAAAATAAATTAATTTAACTAATTTTTATTGAAATAAAATCAATTTAATTCATATTAAAATAAAATTAATTTAATTACCTCATCCAACAAGGGTGTGCAACAAAAGTATGCCAACTGCCCTAAACCCACCCACTTATGTGCTACTATATAAAAACCCACATCACTTTGAATCCAGTAGAACCAGGTTTTAATCATAATTTGAAACCCAAAATTAAACCAGAGGTAAAAAAGTCACTTTAGTTTACTCTCAGCTTCAATTAAATTTAATGAATTTTTATCACCTATAATTCTAAGTACTAAGTAGTTCTGTTTAGTGCATTTGGGTGCAAAGTCACTAACATTCTTCTCAAGTTCCCAGAAACTAAAAAACACATCACAAAATATGTATATAAAAATCTGAAAAAAAATTTAAAGCAAAAATTCTAGAGCATGAAATTTATTATCACTATATTTAAGTTTCTTAATTCCTTTATATCTCAGTTTAATATTACCTCCTGCAAAAAATAAAAATCCCAAACCACTAATTAAATTTGTAGAGTTATGAAAATGACCACATTTTACTTTCCATTACCCCAGTTTCAATTTCTTCTTGAAAACAATTAAACTTTGTGAATTTTGGTGTCATTCAGTAATAAGTTTGCAGCTCTAGTTCTAACTACTTTTATACAAAACTAATTAAAAGTTTTCAGTATAAGTGGAAGTTGAAAATAAATCGAACACTGCAAACAAAAAAATTCTATAATGGACCTACTTGCAAATAAAACAAAACCACCTAATGAAAGATTTTTATTATGGTTATTTACAGAAAATCTGAAGAACAATAATCTTCTTATAAATATAGGAGACATTTTCTTCACAAAAGGAGAAAAAAATTAGAAGAGTTTATAGCAATTACACAACTATTCTGTGAGAATATTGTGGTCTTTAAAATAACAGATAGTATACATTGTGAAAGAGAAGTGAAAATTGGAAATTTTCTTGCAAAAAAATAAACTTGTGGAACATTTCATGGTTTTTTCAGGATCTATATTTTCTAAATTTAATATTGCTGGACATGGAGTTAAGCAAAACATCTATCTTTATTAGAATCAAATACATAAATAATTAAAGGCATTAAACAAATTATTAGCTGAGAGATAGAAACTATAAACCAAAACTGTAAGAATTCTGTTGTAATTCCTTACTAAATTGATTTAGTAAATGGATTGATTGAGTTTGCAGTGCTCATTGTGTTTTCATCTTCCACTTATACCAAAAAATGTTAATTATATTTATATAAAAGTAGTAAGAATTAGTAATGTAAAATTATTATTGAAGAACATTAAAATACATAAAATTTAATTGTTTTCAAGAAGTAGTTGAAACTGGTGTGGTTGATAATAAGGTGACCTGATTTTCGAACCTATATTCAACATACAATAAATGTACAACTAAATCAGTAGAGCTGTAAATACTAACCATGTGATCAACTAAGCAATTTGAAAGAATTCTCATTTTAGTATTTAAAAGAATAGTTCGTAATAATTATGATACAGTACCACATGTATTGATTTTTATTCTATGTGAATGGAACCCATACTGAAAATGCTCACCAATGGTAACAGTAGTAACTTGTTTCAAAAATATCTTTGGAACTGAATTACAAATTTAAAATTATTTTGCCAGGTAGATATTTGGAATCAATTAGTGGTTTGTCATTTCAACTATTTTTAAAGAGGAATATTAAGCTGAGATATAAAGGAATGAAGAAACTTAAAAATAACATTAATTAATTTCATGATTCAGTACTCTTGCTTCAAATGTTTGGTAAAAATTCATAAAATTTTACTGTAGTTGAGAGTTAATTACAGTGTTTCTTTTTATCTTTAGTTTAATTTTAGATCTCAGATTATTTTTAAAGAATTAATTCTAGTTCATTCAAAATTGATGTGAGTTTTTGTATATTAGTGGTGAGTTTGTATATTGAACACAGTTGGGATATTTTTATTGCACACTCTTAATTAAATTAAATGTATTTTAACACAAATTAATTAAGTTAATTACAAATTAAAATAAAATTTAACTGTTAATTTGTATTACAACAAAATTAATTTATTTAATTCATCAAAAATGATGTGCAATAAAAGGCCTCACTCTACACACTTACTGCTACCATGAGTACAGCCTCATTGAAATCTAACATCATTGCAATGAAAACATATGCATGCCTGACCTACCTAAGTGGCACTGGAGTTACATTCCAGAGGTCTGGGGTTTGAATCCCCATGTGGCGACCTACATCCTGATTTCCCATGTGATTTCCATAAATCGCTTGAGGCAAATCCAAGATGGCACCTTTCCAAAGGATATAGCTGATTACCTTCCTTGTCCCTATCATTCCAAGCTTGTGCTCCACATCTATGACCTCTCTTCAGTGTGACATGATAAACTCAGCCTTCTTTCCATGCTTTAAATTACAGTCCGCACTTGCAAGAGGTATCACATGTGAACACAGAAAGGCATTTCCTCTCATAGTAATGAATGGTACCGCTCTTGAAATGCGCATAAATGGAAGATAAATCCCACATAGTAGAGAACTTCAGTAGTAAACTTTTTTTTTGTATAAATAGCTTGTGGTAATATTGTCACACGAGATGAACTGGAAAAAAACTAATGTAATCAGTAAAAGGGACGGCGGATGGAAGGTTTAGATATATTGGGAGAACTTCATGCGAGTGCAGCACATTTGTAAAAGAAACAGGACATGTTAGTGTGTCATACTGTAGAGTACTGCTCCAGGCTTTACAGTCCTTATTAAACAGGTATGACAGTAAACATTGATGGACATTATAAAGACACACACACACACACACACACACACACACACACACACACACACATATATATATATATATATATATGTGTGTGTGTGTGGCTACATGACAGCCATTTACAGGTTTCTAATTGACAGATTATTTCTGTCCAATACCTTCTCGACCGTATAGGAGATGTTAACGAGGAAAAACTTTGACCTAAATTTGGAAACGCTTGTGCTGTTCATAAGACATTTTATTCCAAAGGCCGCATTATCAAACACTTTTACAGACCACTGTGGCACTCCAAAATATGTTAGCTCACTGATTTCTGTGTACCCAAAGTTGGTAATTATTCTCATGGCAAATTTAGCTGGACCTATAGATTACAGGAGATCTGCTATGTGGTTTTTCCAGTTATGTTTTTATCGTATTTCAGATTCAAAAATTTAGAACTTTCTAGATTTGTGGATGGTAAACTACATTTGTAGATGGTGGAGAATTTTACAGTCCAAAATTGACTGTGCTGTCTTTTTTCAGAGTTTAAAGCTAGCCTAGTTGCACAAAACTAGTCAATAACTTTAACAAATATTTCTTTTTACCCTTCCTTTTGTGGTTTCATAATAAATCTTGTAATTTTTTTGCAAAAAAAAGAGTAGTTTTGCTTCCTGACCCAAAGAAAACGGCTGATCCATAGCATAGAACAAGAACAGTAATGGGTTTAATCACTCTTATCATGGGACCATGATCGAATCTTCTGGAACTTCAACAGTAATTTCTCCCTGCAAATATGGTAGGGCATTCCTGATTTTATTCCTCAAACATCCTAGTGTAACTTTTTGTATGCTGCTTTTTAGAATAGGAAATAAAACAGATACGTTCTGATTCATGTATCCAATAAAATCATAATTTCTCTGATACAATATTATGACTGACACAATGAGATACGTATGGAAAGGAACTGGAGATTCCAAATAGTAGTATTTAAAACTTTTATTATGCGCTTGGTGAAGATACAACCAGTTTCCTCAGTGGAGTGGCCGTTTTGAAATCCAGGTTCTCAGAAACATTGGCCGGTAGTTCAAGGCAATTGTGGAGTCACCTTTCTTACAAATAACTCCTGTAGTGACATATTTTAGCCAGTCTGGCAAAATAGTCTTTTTAGTTTCTTATGGGAGATTTCATCCACTACATGTGTGCGCAAAATAGGTAGCTCCTGCTAGACCGGGAAATGTTTTCAATATTAAATATGATGGCGCTCGATGCTGACTAATAGGATTCAGTCACCCATTATCCTTATTAGCTTAATTTAAGATCCACAAAAACTGATTTTTGCATGAGTCCGACACATTATAATACTTTCAATCATTCTGACGGTAACACAAACTGCCTGAATAGTCGCATGCGTTAAAATGCCGCTTCGGGGATTGGGGACGTCCACAGCCTCGCTCGGCGATTTAGCGACGAGGGCCGGTGTCACGAACAGCCCTTATGTGGTTTTTAGCCGGTTTCCCACATCCAAGTGGGCGAATTCCGAGCTGGTGCCCACGTTATGCTTCAGTTAAATGACACGTAAACGTTCGAACATTTTTGCAAGGGATAGTACTAGACGCAGACAGATGGGTTACACGAATCCAGAGGGTAAGAGAGGGCAACAGGAAGGACGTACAGCCACCTTCTGCCTCTAGTATTGTCAATCCAACAATGAACGTGCCAGCCCAGTGTAGATACGGGATAAAGCCAAGGAAATAGGAGCAGATCCTTTCAGTGGCACATTTTGCTCGGAAAATGCTCTGTTGAGGGAGAAAACTTAGGAGTGTGAACCTAGTCATAATAAATTGTTTTGGAAACGGCTGTTGTTCTACTAGGCTCGCAGGCTAGCTGCTCTTCGTCTATTATAAACCCTTTAATAATGACATGAATATCATGCTTGTTGCATATTTTGCTACAAATAGTTACCCAACTGTTTGTATTTCAAGATAGAAGCTCACCCTATAGTTTTCAGAAACTGAATGTATGTTTCTTTATGCAGTAGTCACGCGTCAGAGAGACTATATTGATGGTGACCATCGATGGGGCGACTTGTGTGACTCAACGATACAGATATCAGTACTGCAGGAGCAGCACGCCTCGGTGTCTGTTCAGGGGCCAGACTAACGCACAGTTCCTGAAGTGGGGCAGCAGCCTTTTCAGTAGTCGCAGGAGCATCAGTCTGGATGATTGACTGATCTGCCTTGTAACAATAAGCAGGACGTCCTTGTTGTGCTGGTACAGCGAACAGCTGAAAGAAAGGGAAATCTACAGCCATTATTTTTCCTGGTGGTTAAATGGTGAAGGCATCCTCCAGGGTAAAACACTCCGGACGAAAATTCGTCCCCCATTCTACTTTTCCGGGCATGGATTGCTCGGGAGGATGTCGTCATCAGGAAAGACAAAACCATCAGTCTATGGGAAATGTTGCGGTCCTTAATCGGGCAGAGGTGGATTAGAAATTTTAAAAAGGGAAATGGATACGATGACGCTAGATGGGGATTAGTGAAATTCGGTGGCAGGATGAACAGGACTTCTAATCAGGTGAATACAAGATTACAAATATCAAATCAAATGGAGATAATGTAGGATTAAATAAAATGATGAATAAGAAAATAGGGACTCTGTAAGGTATTACGAGCAATGGAGATAATGTAGGATTAAATAAAATGATGAATAAGAAAATAGGGACTCTGTAAGGTATTATGAGCAGTATAGTGAACTTATTATCGTAGCCAAGAAAGACACAAAGCCCACACCCACCACACTAGTACAAGCTTAAACGCCAATTACTTCCACACTTGATGGAGAGATGGAAAAATTAATAATGAGATAAAATAAATTATTCAGGTAGTTAACGGAGAGGAAAATTTGATTGTGGTGCAGCACTGGAAATCGACAGTACGAAAAGGAAGGGAGGGAAAAATAGTAGGTGACTATGGACTGCGGGGGAGGGGGGAGGAAGAAATCAAAGAGAAATTGCCTCGTAGAATTTTCCACAAAGCACAAATTAATCATTGGTAACACATTGTTTAAGAATCATGAAAGAAGTTTGTACAGGTAGAACAGACCCGGAGACACGAGAAGGTTGCAGAGATTTCGGAGCCAAATTTTTAACTCTATTACATTTCCAGGGACACTGACCACAATTTATTGGTTATGAACTGTACATTAAAACTGAAGTAATCGCAAAAAGTAGGAAATTGAGAAGCTGCGACCTATACAAGCTGAAAAACCGAAGCCTATTGACAGTTTCAGAGGGAGCACTAGGCAACGATTGCCTACGACATGGGAAAGGAATATAGTAGAAGCTTTGATAGCTGAAATAGTGAAGGCAGCACGGGATCAAATACGATACGTAAAAAGATAAGGTCTAGCGGAAATCCTTGGATATGACAGGGGATATTTAATTTAATAACGATAAAAGGAGAAAATATAAAAATGCGGCAAATGAAGCAGAAGAAAGAGAATACAAATATTTTAAAAATGAGACTGATAGGAAATTCAAAATAGCTAATCAGGAATGTGTAATAGACAGATGTAATGATATAGAAGCTTGTACCCTTTAACTAGCGGAAAGAGAGATACCGCTTGAAGGAAAATTAAATAGACATTTGCAGGAAAGAAAAGCGATTGTGTGAATACCAAGAGCGCAGGTGGAAAACCAGAATAAAGCGAAGACGGGAAAGGTGGTAGGCAGAAGGTGTATATAGTACGGCTATACAAGGGAACTGTACTTGAAGGCCATATTATAAAAACAGAAGTGGACGTAGATAAAGACGAGACGGAAGATACGATATCGTGGGAACAATTTGACAGAGCACTGAAAGACCTAAGTCGGAACAAGGTCCCTGGCATAGACGACTTTCCCTCACAACTGCTGATATCCTTGGGTGAGCCAGCCATGACAAAACTGTGCCACCTGGTATGCAAGATGTGTGGGACAGGTGAAATATCCTCAGACTTCAAGAAGAATGTAATAATACCAATTCCAAGAAAAACAGGTGCTTTTAGATGTGAATATTACCGAACTATAAGTTCAATAAGTCATGTTTGCTAAATACTTGCATGACTTAATTACAGAAGAATGGAGAAATTGATAGAAGCCGACATCGGTGAAGATCAGTCTGGATTCCAGAGAAATGTAGGAAAACATGAAGCAATACACGCCTGACGACTTAGAAGATAGGTCCAGGAAAGCCAAATCTACGCTTTTAGCTATAGTAGGTTTTCAGAATGCTTGTGACAATGTTAACTGCAGTACACTCCTTGAAATTCTAAAGGCAGTAGAGTGAACTACAGGGGGTGAAATTTCATTTACAGCTTGTACAGAAACCAAACAGCAATTATAAGAGTCGAAGGACACGAAAGGCAATCAGTTCTTGTAGTCTACCCTCAACGTTATTCAGTCTGTACATCGAAAAAGCAGTAAGGGAAACCAAAATAAAATTTGGAATAAGAATTAAAGTTCAGGGAGAATAAATAAAAATTTTGAGATTTGCCAATGACACTGCAATTCTGTGTGAAATAGCGAAGTCTTGGAAGAGGAGTTAAAAAGAAGGCACTAAAACTACTAAATGAGTTTGCTATTAGATCAATAAGACAACAGATGATGGCAGAAGCATAGAGGATATAAAATGTGGAATCGCAATATCAGGAATAACGTTTCTCAAGAAGAGAAAGTTAACACAGAATATAGGTGTAATTGTTAGGAAGTCTTTTCTGGAGGTATTTGGAGTGAAACTTGGACGAGAAACAATTCGAACAAGAACAGAATAGTATCTTTGGAAATGTTGTGTTAAGAAGAATGCTGAAGATTAGATGGGTAGATTATTTATCTAATGAGGACATACTGAATAGAATCGGGGAGAAAAAAATCGAGACGTAGTATGACTAAAAGGATGAACTGGTTGACATCAAGAAATCATCAATTTAGTACTGCAAGGAAGTGTGAGAGGGGAGGGGATAAAAATTGTAGACGGAGACAAAGAGATGAATGCATAAGGAGGTTGAAAACGATGTAGAGTGCAGTAGTTATTTCGAGATGAATAGGCTTGCACAGGATGGTGGGGAAAACTGCATCATACCCATCTTCAGACTGAAGACCGCTACAGAAACACATCTGTGTTGCATTTGTGACATTTATTGGTTACTCAGGACTAATGTAACAGCTTGTTGTGTTAGTGGAAGGCTTGTTGGCGTTGTTGTTCAAATTTTATTTATACAGCGTTTTATGAAGCAGCAAAAACACGTTTATTGTATATTTTACTCTAAATAGTCACTGTTTGCATGTCAGAAATTAAATTTAACCTTCTTATGAAATAGTCATGCCGGAGGAAGATTTTGTAGACAAATAATCTCAATGCAAAAGAAACTACAGGAAACTACAAATTTACTGGCGTCTCTTGCTTACTTTGAAAGATATTCATTTGATGCAAATCTTGCTACACAAATACTACTGGTATATTGTGCAAAATAGACTTCTGTCAAAGGTTTTACCCTTTTTTTACAGACATGATAAATGATGTGCACTATAAATTAACTGAAACAATGAACATTTTGATTGTAAATGATTTTATAGATTTGGCTCAAATCCATTTTAAAAAGGGTACTAAGTAATGTGGTTATGCACGTTTGGGCAATATGACTCTGCTCGTTGGGTTGTCTACATGCTAAGGGCACGCACATAACATCACAGCCCACGCCACTCCTTCATCTGTCATGTGACAAGACACATCTCCTTTATCTATAATGTCACAAACCAAGATGGCAGCATGCCACTCCCATCTCCTTCAATCACAGTGCAATATTTTACCACAAAACTGTCGATTACAATGCACTACTTTATGGACCATTAAAATGAAACAAATCAAGTAGTGTGTAGCTGCCGTGTTCAAATGTTCTGAACGATCTGCTTTAGCTATTAAAAATATGAAAAATAAATGTTTTTATAATATAACTTCATATGTCAAATGAAGTTTCCCAGTGCTATTTCCACATTTAAATTGTTACAAAATACATGTGGAACAACAATAACATCCTAAGCAGGTAGCTGACATTCAGTTTTTAGGCCTAAGTGAGGTGATACACAAATACGAACGTGACCAAGCCTACAACTGTACAAAAGACATGTTGGTTAAAATACTATGCTACGCAGGCAACCACACAAACAAACAGACAGTCTGAATTACTGTTTGTCTCCTACCTTTTTCAGTCTATACTTAGAAAATATGATTGATCACTGTACACTAGATGGCAACAGGGAAAAATTTGAGGAAGAAGAATATGGCGTTTGAGATCTGCAGACGACTCGGTCCTCCTAGAACAGGTCAAAAAGAATTACATGATATAGTGGATACCATCGAGGCCAAAGGAAAAATTTATGGAATGAAAATAAAAAAAAATAAAAAGTAATGGCATTGGGAGAGAATCGAAAAATATACAGGGTGTCTCATTTATCTTTACCACCCTAAATAACTGTTTGTGCAGGTGCAAATTACAAAATGTTTCAAGCAAATGTTCTTTAGCCGTCAGGGGGACATCAATCAGCATGATTGCCTTCGTTGTAGCATTGTTTTTTACAAAGATATGAACAGCGATATGACTTTTTTAAATGGCACCCTGTATTTTTTATCCGGTAATTCATTTCCTCTCCTAAAGGCCTATTCAGAAATGTATCACAGTGTACCATTCACTGAAACACAACGTTATTCATTACATAGCACAACAATGACGTTGACGCTCCCAGCGCTTAGAGCAGGTACTAGGGGTAATGGAAAACATACACGTGCTGACGTTGACAGAGGACAAATGTAAACATAAGCAGAATGCACACCCGTCATTCCGTCAACCATCGTCAGTTGGAGAGTTGTGTGAGTGGAATGTACACCAACGAAGAGAAGGTAGAAATGCTACTCGTCTATGGCTAATGTATGTTAGCAGAACAGTAACTGCAATACTGTTTTCTTATGTACGGGTACATTTAGTACAGTAGTTTACTAATTCTAAATATTGTTGTGTAGAGTAGGCATACAATAAAAGCTGTCCTTCCTACAAACTGCATCGACATAACGTTTCTTTTATTGTTGTTGTTGTTGTTGAAGATAGGTGAAATGCTGCGCAGGCAGCGGAACTGCACAGAGAGCGATATCCTGACAAGAACCTGCCTTCCCGACTGATGGTTTCTCGTCTTGTTGCAACGTTTCAGGAAACGGGAAGTTTCAACCCACTCGCACAGACGAAGCTGCCTAGGTTACTGTTGCTGTGTTTCCACATGTGAGCACACGACTGCTTGAACACGAGATTGGCATTCCTAAAACAAGTGTACATTGTATTCTTACACGTCACCGGTTCCCCCCTTATCGTGTACACTTACGTCAAGAATTGCATGGGAACGATTTCCAGAATCGTGTACAGTTCTGTCAGTGGGCACAGAAGCAAATCCTAGCCAACCCGAACTTCTTCTCCAATGTCCTATTTACCGATGAATGTTCCTTCTCAAACAAAGAACAGGTAAAAACAAGGAACATGTATTATTGGCCCTGCGACAACCCACAATGGCTTAGACAGGTGGAACATCAGCGTCAATGGAGAGTTAATGTCTGGTGTGGTACGACTGGTACTTCAATTATTGTCCCTTCTTTCATCAATGGTAGTCCAAACGGCACAGCGTATGCCAACTTCCTCAGACGAATTCTTCCTCCTCTTCTGGAAGAACCAGAATGCTTATGTGGTATCAACACGAAGGATGTTCAGCACATAATGCCTTGCGTGCACGCAGAACCGAACGTATCCTGCCAGCTGGATTGGTCGAAGAGGAACAGTTACTTGGTCTGCTAGGTCTCCTGATTTAAATCCTATGGACTTTTCTCTTTGGGGATAAATCAAAGACGTTGTCTATCGCGACATTCTAACAACTCCAGAGGGCATACAGGAACGTGCTTGCTTGTAATTCTCTTCAGCAGGCAACACTGGAAGCAGTAAATAATTATTTCATTCAACGAGTGCACCAATGTATCGGTGTCCAGGGTCACCACTTTGAGCACCTTTGAACGTTCTACGCCTGGTCAATGGTAGAGGAGAGTCAAAGTCAATGTTTTTATGTTTTTACATGGTCTTCATTACTTTTCTGACAACTTCAGCAAGTGGACGAGTTTGTGATCCTGGGCTTAAAGTCAATGTTATGTTATGTAATTAATAACTTTGTGTTTCAGTGAATGGTACAGTGTCATATATTTTTGAATAGGTCTTCAGAAGAGGAAATGAATTACAGAATAAAAAATACAGGGTGCCATTTAAAAAAAAGTCATACGGTTGTTCATATCTTTGTAAGATAAAAAGCTACAACGAAGACAATCATGCTGGTTGATGTCCCCTTAACGGCTAAAGAACATTTGCTTGAAACATTTTGTAATTTACATCTGGACAAACAGTTATTTAGGGTGGTCAAGATAAATAGGACAAACTGTATAATGCTGACTAGAGAATTATTAGGACATGTGCAAAGATTTAAATACTTTGGAAGCAGGACAGAAACGGACTGGAAGAGCAGCACAGAAATTAAAACCAGAGTAACAATGGCGAAAGAGGCGTTTTACTAGAGAAAGAGAATTTTCTGCAGCATTATGAAAAAAAATTTAAGGAGAAGCCTAATAAAATGTTTTGTATGCTGTGTCCCCTTTTATGATGCTAAATCGTTGACACTAAGGAAAAAGGATAGAACATGGATGGAAGGTTCTGAACATGGCAGAGGATGGAAAGAATAGTTTGGATGGATAGATTGAGAAATGAAGTGGTACTGAGAAGAGTGGTATAACAAAGAGAATTACTGATTTAGTGTAAGGAAGGAAACTACTCTGGATTGGACGTATGAAGGAATGGCTTATAAAATCAGTTTTTGAAGTGTATGTGGAAGGAAATATGAGTCGAGAGAGGAAGAGATTTTTAAGAAGGAACCAATGGATCACAGGAAATGGAGACCCAGAGGAGCTGCTGATATAGCAGAAAACCGATGATGATGACTGAAAGAATGCAGTTAATGCGATCCTAGATCTAAATGAGAGTATGAACAAGAACAAAATTGAACAAGCACCATTTTAAGGTGGAAGAAGAAAAAAACACACACAATATGTACTTCAAGGGTCACAAAGTTATTGTCACGTTTAAAACGTCCGTCAGACATGATAATTTTACGTTTTATTAAATGTAATCTAGGCCTACTCGAGGAAGACTGCAACATTCGCCAACTGAAACTCTGATTCCAGAGCTCTTTTTAAACTTTACAGGTTGTATTTCCATAACTAGCTACTAAATAATACCACGATTTGATAGCAATGCTCTGAAATGCACACTGAAAAAATCCCAAGACAAACGAACCAACCAAGACCTGATTTACGACGGAAGGCATTTTGATGGGATTTTTTCTGCGTTATATCGCTAAAACTACATATTTTCGTAATATACAAGTATAATTTCATAATTCTCTGAATAACAGACGTGAAAATGACCAAAGGCAATGATGCACAAGCTTCCACACAGATATGAATCTTCGATATCTCTTTGCATCACACACGTCCAGTGATAAATGAAAATTTGTCTTTGCACGAAAATGAAAACTATTTGTCAAAATAATTACGATTTTCAGTACAAAAACCCACACACAGGTTGCTTACTGTAATACTTAAGGCTCAGTACAGGTCTCTGACTCTGAATGAAAACTCGAACTTTCCACCAAAATAAAATTACTTCTCAGAATATGCAAGACTTCGAGTACAAAGCACATGTGTCACTACTATCGAAACGCAATTATTCTTAACATTAAAACATTGCGCATGTCTTGTATACCAGCACTAGTAACTAAACTTACAAGTTAAGCAGCTCTTGTTGACAACCAAAGTTCTATATATATTGCTCTTTGCGAAGATAGTGGATTTCCACATCTAAATTGTATTACTTTTTGGTATATACACTGGTCTACTGAAATAAATTTCATGTCAATCAATAATCTTAATTCGATCGTTGTACCACGCATTGAATTCATCAGAACAGATAAAATTTGTTTTATAACATTATAGAACAAACATTGGCATTACTACTGGTCTGATTTACAGCGTGAAGTGTATTTATCAACGAAAATTATGAAAGTAAACAATACTTTTCCCACTACATTCACATTGAGAACATTTTATACTCATGAAAGGTGGTGTAAGCAACTTCACCATCCATTCATCATCTTCCTTTGTTTGCGATGAACAGTATGCCTGTCACCTCAAGATGATTTTATTGAACATCAAATGGCGATTATCCAGACAAGTAACAAAAACCATTTGGTTGATAATGCATCGCCACAAAAACATGTTTCCCGACATCGTCATCATACCCAGTCTCGGTCCAGTTGTCAACTTTACCAATATCTGACTCTATAGAGTAGATTCATCATTTTTTATCTAAGCACTTCATTTCTTTAAGTAAGCCTTCATGTCAAATTACAGCATAAATAGGTGAGGCTGAACTGCCTTGATGAGTAATTTTGCTGTTGCTAAATGCAAAAGTTTTATTCATAAACACATCTCAGCTTGGGAAAAACTGAAATCAGAATCAACCAAAGATTATAGTGAACCATTGCTAATGTATTAAATTCATCTTGCAGTACAATATGTTTTGTCATCTTTTGCTGTCACACTCCGGAAACTGTGTAACACTTTGCTCCATATATTTTCGTGTTAGTCAAAATTGTAACAAACTGTCCCACATTACAGGGAGTGTAATTTCTGCAGTTACTGCAAAAAGTAACAAATCCCCCGTCCATCGTCATGTTGCTTCAAAGCTATAACAATCTGCTGTATATGTAACATGTAAAATGTTTAAAAAAGAAAAAAAAATTAACAAATCCTCTTATGACAATGTTGTAATAAAGTACCCCACATGATGCAGGACAACTGTAACAAAAGCCCCCTCATGTTCAGGCAAAATAGTGACAAATGGTCCCACACACTGCCAAGTTATAGCAAAATTTTCACACCTTACCCTCTATACTATTACCTTACATGGTGTGCAGTGGTGATCAGTTTACAGGGTAGGACAATGATGGTCAGTTTAGTGTGTGGGGCAATTGTGATCAGTTTACAGGGTGGGCCAATGAGGATCTTAACAGTGTATAGTAACTCCAGTACCTGAGATGTGTATGTGTAGTGTGTGTCAGTGACTGAATCGTAAACAGCATTCTAACCCCAGGAGCTGACAGCGTGTGTGTACAATGGGTGTCAGTGATGTAACCCACTGTGGGTGTCAGTTACTGGGGTAGGTCAACTACTGGGTGTGTCACCTTACATGGTGTGCAGTGGTGATCAGTTTACAGGGTAGGACAATGATGGTCAGTTTAGTGTGTGGGGCAATCGTGATCAGTCTACAGGGTGGGCCAATGAGGATCTTAACAGTGTATAGTAACTCCAGTACCTGAGATGTGTATGTGTAGTGTGTGTCAGTGACTGAATCGTAAACAGCATTCTAACGCCAGGAGCTGGCAGCGTGTGTGTACAATGGGTGTCAGTGATGTAACCCACTGTGGGTGTCAGTTACTGGGGTAGGTCAACTACTGGGTGTGTCAGCTAGTGGGAAAGGGATGTCAGTCACAGATAAAGCAACAAACAACATTTTAACAAACTGTTCCATACATTATTTTATTACTGCAAAATTTAAATAAATTGCTTCATACACAGGTATGTTACAGCAAAATTGTAACTAATCATCCCATACATCTCACAGAAAAATTACCCCTGTTACAGTTAAACTGTAAAAAATTGTCTTATACATAGCCATTGTCGCACCAAATTGAAAGGAATTGTACCTATTACAGCAAAAATTCTATCAAATTACCCCAATACATTGCTATGTTACAGCAAAAAATGCGTCTTACATCAGCATTGCTGGTTAAAAGTGAAACAAATTGCCCCATACATCACTGACTAAGCACTTTGAGACCTGTTCAAGCAAACTGTGACTTGGTCCAACAAGCAGGAGTAATCAGTCAGTACATTGTGATTTACCAGTTCCAGGCTGCCAAGGCTTGTTCCCAAAACCAAAAAGCTTAGTCACATTCATGATGTCACGTACTCTGATCAGTACCCTTACACAAGTCGGAATCCTTGTCATCACAGTGGGATTACACAAGATGCGAAAACGAAACAGCTGACTGAGGCAGTATATTTTACTGGCCTTAAAACCAACACCACTGAGATGTCACTGATTGTGTAGTCTTGTATCGAGACATCATGTGGTCATAGTCAGTGAACTATGCATTTTCTCACAGTACAGGAAGCTTGACTTGTGACGTTATGGACATGGTACTGGCCTGAGAAATTGATGTTACGTATCTGACTTAGCTTTTTGCTTCATGAAACACATCTCGACCTCCTGGCATTGATAAATCTAAGTGTGCTGACTAATCACTCATGCCTACTGGAGTAACTACACTCCTGGAAATTGAAATAAGAACACCGTGAATTCATTGTCCCAGGAAGGGGAAACTTTATTGACACATTCCTGGGGTCAGATACATCACATGATCACACTGACAGAACCACAGGCACATAGACACAGGCAACAGAGCATGCACAATGTCGGCACTAGTACAGTGTATATCCACCTTTCGCAGCAATGCAGGCTGCTATTCTCCCATGGAGACGATCGTAGAGATGCTGGATGTAGTCCTGTGGAACGGCTTGCCATCCCATTTCCACCTGGCGCCTCAGTTGGACCAGCGTTCGTGCTGGACGTGCAGACCGCGTGAGACGACGCTTCATCCAGTCCCAAACATGCTCAATGGGGGACAGATCCGGAGATCTTGCTGGCCAGGGTAGTTGACTTACACCTTCTAGAGCACGTTGGGTGGCACGGGATATATGCGGACGTGCATTGTCCTGTTGGAACAGCAAGTTCCCTTGCCGGTCTAGGAATGGTAGAACGATGGGTTCGATGACGGTTTGGATGTACCGTGCACTATTCAGTGTCCCCTCGACGATCACCAGTGGTGTACGGCCAGTGTAGGAGATCGCTCCCCACAGCATGATGCCGGGTGTTGGCCCCGTGTGCCTCGGTCGTATGCAGTCCTGATTGTGGCGCTCACCTACACGGCGCCAAACACGCATACGGCCATCATTGGCACCAAGGCAGAAGCGACTCTCATCGCTGAAGACGACTCGTCTCCATTCGTTCCTCCATTCACGCCTGTCGCGACACCACTGGAGGCGGGCTGCACGATGTTGGGGCGTGAGCGGAAGACGGCCTAACGGTGTGCGGGACCGTAGCCCAGCTTCATGGAGACGGTTGCGAATGGTCCTCGCCGATACCCCAGGAGCAACAGTGTCCCTAATTTGCTGGTAAGTGGCGGTGCGGTCCCCTACGGCACTGCGTAGGATCCTACGGTCTTGGCGTGCATCCGTGCGTCGCTGCGGTGCGGTCCCAGGTCGACGGGCACGTGCACCTTCCGCGGACCACTGGCGACAACATCGATGTACTGTGGAGACCTCACGCCCCACGTGTTGAGCAATTCGGCGGTACGTCCACCCGGCCTCCCGCATGCCCACTATACGCCCTCGCTCAAAGTCCGTCAACTGCACATACGGTTCACGTCCACGCTGTCGCGGCATGCTACCAGTGTTAATGACTGCGATGGAGCTCCGTATGCCACGGCAAACTGGCTGAGACTGACGGCGGCGGTGCACAAATGCTGTGCAGCTAGCGCCATTCGACGGCCAACACCGCGGTTCCTGGTGTGTCCGCTGTGCCGTGCGTGTGATCATTGCTTGTACAGCCCTCTCGCAGTGTCCGGAGCAAGTATGGTGGGTCTGACACACCGGTGTCAATGTGTTCTTTTTTCCATTTCCAGGAGTGTATTTGACGTACTACTTTTTTCTGAAAACTTGTCAAATGCTGCGTAATATTGTTGAAGGATACAAAGATTGAAGCTTTCAAGTTATTGGCGCAGCAGACAAAGGGGTAGTGGGGTGGGTGTCACTCAGATCAGACAAGAAGCCTGTCAGTGGTGGAAAACCTGAGAGGCTAAACTTTTCATATTAGTCCATAAACTCTAATACTATTATATTTATTATTAAAAAAGTGTAATGTTTTATTGTAGACTGAGAAAATAACTACTACCATTTTGTATTATTCTGGACCGTGCAAATATCTAACTTACAAGTATTAGATAAAAAAGGTGAAGGACGAGTAACGAGATTGTTTCTGGTGGGACCCGCTATGTTGCTAAGCAGACACAAGAGTGGGTCCTTTGTGACCCCAGATTTGGGGGGCTCGTGACTGTGTATGGGGGAAATACAGGATGGGAACTGTGGCCAGTGGGCAGTCTTCGGCGCAGTCCAGCAAAAAAGGATGTAGCGCCCAGCTCCCCTCAGAATTGCCATCATAGGCGGACCATTCGCTACCGTTTTAGGGACTTCATTCAGAATTTCAGAATTTTGGGCAAATTCAGCTAATAACTCTTAGGCTGCATGGACTGAATGTGTGATAGTCTCTGAATTGCGACTCGTAAAAGAAGTGACGGTCACCATGTTGTAAAACGACTCCAGTAGCTTCAAAGACGTGCGGGAATGGCATTTGATGAACTGATTTCAACGCTGTAGCGATGGTTCAGAACTGCGTTTACATATTTTACAATACATCATTCACAAAAGACAGTTGAACCAGTGATTTATTATGACCCTAAGTCATTGTAACCAGCTGTCTCTGGTCTCATTGCAAACATTTCTCCGAAAACTGTGATGGGGAACGATATCAGAGAAGGTAGGAAAAAGGCTGGCGTCATCTCGTCAAAATCAATGCTATGAAGACACTGCAAGTGAGTGAACCTCCCAACTATGTAGGACCAGCATAATTTTCAGCAATAGACTTAGCTGCCTCAGTTGCTTGATTAACTCTGTCATTGTTGTGTCTTGTTTCTGGAATGTTTAACATTATGGAGTGCCAGGGCGGCAATAAGCTCACACCGGAATCAGCAAGTCTCAATCAGCCTCCCACTTGCTGAGTGGACCACCACCTCTTCCATGTCCCAGTTTTCTGTGAGATGAAACTGAGTGAGTCACCAGCCAGTCATTGCCTGTATTGCAGATAATTCCGCATGATACACAAACGCCGCCACGGCTGCAAAGTTCGCGAGGTGCAGCAGCATTTAAGCCAACCTGAATCATCCCATCAGGACTCTAATAGCTGGGCAGTTACGTGACATCCAGCCAGTGCTGCTCAGTGCCTTACTGGTGATGCAGAGGCATCTACTATCGCCAGGATTTGAACCACAGCCTGCTGTCTAAGTATCTGGATGTCTGAGAAGCACTGCACTTTCCACTATCTTGGGAGTATGAAGCGAGGATCCAGCCATCCCTGCTCCCTCTCGGGTATCAGCAGAAGACCTCTACACTCTGGGCGCTGGAGCATAACGCGGCTAAAAGTTATCACAGTGGCGACATCTTTCCCAACCGGGAAATTCAAGATTAAAGACGCAGCAGCAGCAGAATGGAGCGTGCTCAGCAGTCAGGGGCTGATATTTACCTCACTCTTCATCATTTCTTGAAGTTCCAGGCCCATGTATGGGAACAAGCTGGAATAAAGAAGTTACTGTAGCCATAGACGGACCTTCTCTCTCTGCACCAATTATGAGTAGTGTCAGAGGTACTGCTGAAGATGAAGATGAAGGACAACAAGAAGACGCCAGCCAGAACCATTGATCTTATGGGGCATCTGATAATCAAGTGGCTCTGTTACAGAAAGAATGGGGGCATTTAATGGAACAGAAAACTAAGACTGCTGGATGGGTTACTCCATTTTCAGGAAAGTCAGAGGAGGATGTCCCTGTATTCTTAGATAGTTTAGAGCCAGCTGCTAGATTAGGTAATTGGAATGAGGAGCAGTTATTGAGTATAGCCAAGTTGAAACCAACAGGAGATGCCGGGATTGCTTTGCGTCAAGGTAAATTGAGGGAAGCAGAGTCATTTACGAATTACAGGAAGGGTTAGTGAAGACTTATCACAGAAAATATACATCGAGATATTACCATAACCAACTTAATGGATTGTTCGAAAAGCATAGAGAATCAACAGAAGGTTTTGTAAACCTCATTTGCAAAATAAGTGCCAATACATATGAGTTCGTGAAGGATGAAAATGAAAACAAAGCCGTTTTGCAGGCCGATGAACAAAGGACACTAAATTCTTTTTTATGTGTATTACTCACAGATATGACACACAGAATTATAATGGATTTTCTAAAGACTTTTAGTGAGGAAGTAAAAGCCGAGACAGCATTCGCAGAGACATACGTGGTCACCAAGCCACAGGATAAGAAAGTGAAATTTGATACTGAAATATGGCGATGTGCTATGCACGAATGACCATGCTTCAGATAAGCAATAATTTTAAGAATTTCATTCGGTAGCTAAGAATATGAGGTGACTTCAGAAAGAAACCTGGTTCTTTTACGAGCAATGAAACTAAAGTTATAGCCTTTTTAATTAAGCGAGCACCGATTAAAATGCAGCGGGATAGCAGACAGACGGACGGCCCGAGCTGAGGTAGCGTGCCGAAGGGTTAAGATAACAGCCGAGTCGTGCGCTGTAGACCAGCACAGTGATTTGCAAGTACGTGAAGGCGGAAGGATTCAGAAAAGCCACGGATAGCTTAGAAATAAGACGCAGTATCCACAGGCGGACACAGCTTGGGGATGGAGAAGGTGGACTGGTCCGACCAGAGGCTGACAAAGGGTAAAAAGGTAGTTCGTTTGAAAAACTTAAATGACAGTAAAGGACCAGAGCATAATTGGCTGAAGAGTGTAAATCAGAAGTGTATATGTGTAGAAAGCAACAGGGAAAGTATAAGGTAAAATGTGTCTGTTTTAAGGGAAAATATGGTGGTTGATGTCACAAGTGGTTTAGTGGGGTAGAAGGGCGGACAACACGCCATTGTTGATGATTAGCAGTTCGACCGGGGAGTAATACGGATGGCCGGCAGTTGGCTCCAGCAAGAATACAAACTAAGCTTTGCTATTTGGCTAAATCTGAATAAGGCCGTGACAAAGTAACGTTCGCGTAGGTCGTGAAGATATTTTGCCTGTGAATGAATGTTTATCTTAATATGTGACAATTACTGAGGCACAGACGCAAATAGTTAATTGAGCAAAGCTTATTGTGTGCAACAACACGACAGCCAGTGAACACGCTAAGTCAGATACTGTGCTCGCTCCTGCTGTTGCAATTCTGTTTTTGTGTTCTGCCATTGATCATTATGACCAATTGGTTATGATCAGACTTATTTTTATGTAGGGTGTCAAGTGTAAGTAAAAACTGAGTTCCTTGGCATCCGGTAATACAAGATCTTCGCCTGGTGCATTAAAAGATCTGCGTGGCAGCTGAGTGAATTATATTAATACGATCACAGTCTGGATTAGCCTGATTGAGACAAAAACCAAATGCAATCGGTATCCGACTGTGGTCTTGAACCCACTTAGAGGGGCATATCCGTCTGACCACTATCTGGCTGGATTCTGGCGTGTAAACTACGATTTTGCAATTTGTTTGTAATAAAATGTATCAAAGGGTTGAGGCCAACGTGCCTCTAGAACATAATAGTTTTTATCAGAGCTGCATTGCATTATTTAGTATTCCTCTCAAAAACCTTAGTTCTACGTATTTACTAAGTCCAGAATCCACAGGGTGCCGAATAACGTACGAGCGGCTGCACTGCAGGTAAGAGCAGATAAGATTACAGATCGAGAAACTGCGGAGGCTGACTATGCTGCCACCGTGCAGGTAAGTCACAAAGCGGACCTGCCACGCACCCCCGTAAATCTACCGCTTACCATACCAGACAGTTCAAAGGGTCCAGTACATTATAAGTTAGGGTTTGTCATTCCGCAGAGGGGATGTTAAAAAGTGGTACATCGAACTATGGAATACTACGATACTAGTGTCAAATTTTTAGATGTGGTCATACAGGACATATGAAACGTAATTGCAGAGAACAGTAGAGTCAGATGTGCAAGTGTTTTGGGCATTCCAAGCGGAGCTATAATAGCAGGAGATCACAAAGACCGGGGAAAACGTCTGAGGTTGGATCGCATGCCCCACCGTTAAAAGGGGCAGAGGTCAACGTGTCCACCACACAATGCTCCCAGCAAGAATGAAAATAGTTAGGCTCTTTGCAGAATCCGGAAGACTTTCTTCTGACCAGTAACATGAAATAGACTTTGTGTAAATTATTATTAGATACTGGATCTGGCGTAAATGTAGCAAATATGGGACACTACCATCTGGTGAGCAAGATGTATGAGACAGGCGAAATACCCACAGACTTCAAGAAGAATATAATAATTCCAATCCCAAAGAAAGCAGGTGTTGACAGATGTGAAAATTACCGAACTATCAGTTTAATAAGTCACAGCTGCAAAATACTAACGCGAATTCTTTACAGACGAATGGAAAAACTGGTAGAAGCGGACCTTGGGGAAGATCAGTTTGGATTCCGTAGAAATGTTGGAACACGTGAGGCAATACTAACCTTACGACTTATCTTAGAAGAAAGATTAAGAAAAGGCAAACCTACGTTTCTAGCATTTGTAGACTTAGAGAAAGCTTTTGACAACGTTAACTGGAATACTCTCTTTCAAATTCTGAAGGTGGCAGGGGTAAAATACAGGGAGCGAAAGGCTATTTACAATTTGTACAGAAACCAGATGGCAGTTATAAGAGTAGAGGGGCATGAAAGGGAAGCAGTGGTTGGGAAAGGAGTGAGACAGGGTTGTAGCCTCTCCCCGATGTTATTCAATCTGTATATTGAGCGAGCAGTAAAGGAAACAAAAGAAAAATTCGGAGTAGGTATTAAAATTCATGGAGAAGAAGTAAAAACTTTGAGGTTCGCCGATGACATTGTAATTCTGTCAGAGACAGCAAAGGAATTGGAAAAGCAGTTGAACGGAATGGACAGTGTCTTGAAAGGAGGATATAAGATGAACATCAACAAAAGCAAAACGAGGATAATGGAATGTAGTCAAATTAAATCGGGTGATGCTGAGGGGATTAGATTAGGAAATGAGACACTTAAAGTAGTAAAGGAGTTTTGCTATTTAGGGGGTAAAATAACTGATGATGGTCGAAGTAGAGAGGATATAAAATGTAGACTGGCAATGGGAAGGAAATCGTTTCTGAAGAAGAGAAATTTGTTAACATCGAGTATAGATTTAAGTGTCAGGAAGTCGTTTCTGAAAGTATTTGTATGGAGTGTAGCCATGTATGGAAGTGAAACATGGACGATAACCAGTTTGGACAAGAAGAGAATAGAAGCTTTCGAAATGTGGTGCTACAGAAGAATGCTGAAGATAAGGTGGGTAGATCACGTAACTAACGAGGAGGTATTGAATAGGATTGGGGAGAAGAGAAGTTTGTGGCACAACTTGACTAGAAGAAGGGATCGGTTGGTAGGACATGTTTTGAGGCATCAAGGGATCACAAATTTAGCATGGGAGGGCAGCGTGGATGGTAAAAATCGTAGAGGGAGACCAAGAGATCAATACACTAAGCAGATTCAGAAGGATGTAGGTTGCAGTAGGTACTGGGAGATGAAGAAGCTTGCACAGGATAGAGTAGCATGGAGAGCTGCATCAAACCAGTCTCAGGACTGAAGACCACACAACAACAACATGGGACACTTGGTAAAGTACACACATCAAAAAAAGGTTTGCATCGCCCCAGTTCCCAGAAATCCTGAAGATAGACGTTGACTGTGGATATCGTATCACAGACACTGTTCAGAGATGTCACTAAACCCGCCCAAAGATGTAAACAACCACACATGGGCAGCGCCTATTAGGCGAAGGGGGTCTGACAGCCGATCAGTTCGAGACATTCCACCAGGAAGGAGTTACACAGCTTGTGTTGTCTGTAGTTCAGCCTTCCTCAGCCGGTCGATGCCGCGATTCGATCGCGTCTGCATTGCTACTTTCTCCCAGGAAGGGCTCTCAACAAGGGAAGTGTCCAGGCGTCTCGGAGTGAACGAAAATGATGTTGTTCGGCCATGGAGGACATACAGAGAGACAGGAACTGTCGATGACAGGCCTCACTCAGGCCGCCCAAGGGCTGCTACTGCAGTGGATGGCCGCTACCTACGGATTATGGCTCGGAGGAACCCTGACAGCAACGCCACCATGTTGAATAATGCTTTTCGTGCACCCACAGGACGTGGTGTTACGACTCAAACTGTGCGCAATACGCTGCATGATGCGCAACTTCAGTCCCGACGTCCATAGCGAGGTCTTTCTTTGTAACCACGACACCATGCAGCGCGGTACAGAGGGGCCCGAAAACATGGCGAATGGACCGCTCAGGATTGGCATCACGTCCTCTTCACCGATGATTGTCGCATATGCCTTCAATCAGACAATCGTCGTAGACGTGTTTGGAGGCAACCCGGTAAGGCTGAAAGCCTTAGACACACTGTCCAGTGAGTGTAGCAAGGTGGAGATTCCCTGCTGTTTTGGGGTGGCATTATGTGGGGCCGGCGTAGTGGTGGTTATGGAAGGCGCCGTAACGGCTGTAGGATACATGAATGCCATTCTCCGACAGACACCGCCACCATATCGGCAGTATATTGGCGAGGCGTTAATCTTCATGGACGACAATTCGCTCCCCCATCGTGCACATCTTGTGAATGACTTCCTTCAGGATAACGACATCGCTCGACTAGAGTGGCCAGCATGTTCTCCAGACATGAACACTATCGAACATGCCTGGGATAGACTGAAAAGGGCTGTTTATAGACGACGTGACCCACCAACCACTCTGAGGGGTCTAGGCCGAATCGCCGTTAAGGAGTGGGACAATCTGGACCAACAGTGCCTTGATGAACGTGTGGATAGTATGCCACGACGAATACAGGCATGCATCAATGCAAGAGGATGTGCTACTGGGTATTATAGGTACCGGTGCATACAGCAATGCGGACCGCCACCTCTGAAGGTCCCGCTGTATAGTGGTACAACATGCAATGTGTGGTTTTCATGGGCAATAAAAAGGGCGGAAATGATATTTATGTTGATGTATATTCCAGTTTTCTGCACAGGTTCCGGAACTCTGGGAACCGAGGTGACGCAAAACTTATTTTGATGTGTATAGAATTAAATCCACAACGCTGAGCATTAAGCAGTGAAGGTAGGCGCGATGTAGATCCGTTTGGCCCAATGCTAATGAGTCTCCAAGTGACGGGAGTAGCCTTCAGCGTAATGTATAACTCATTCCCATAGTCGGCAGTGGTACAAAATCGTTCCCGAGTTAGATTTCCTGGTTGCACACAATGCCAATGTTGAGCTGAAACGGCATATAGTGGAATTAGGAGGTGATCGATTTGCTGGTGAAGTTTTTGTCACTTGTTGAACCTTTCTCTGCAAATGAAGAACTGAGTAGGGTGCAATGTTTAGCACAGTGTTGTTTATCCTACTTAAAGGCAAATGAAGAAAATGAAATAGTGCCTGTCATTACTGATAATTTTACCATGAAGAATAGGTAGCTATCATGTGGTACCCTGGTAGCAATTTAGAAATATCAGATGAGGACAAATTTGACACGGATTTCACATCAAACTAGACAACAGCAGAATGCTCTCTCAGTGTCACTGCTCTAAGCGGAAAAGTAGCTCATCTAGAGGTACTGGGCAAATGGGGAACGCAGAAACTGTTAGAAGAATATGTATGGCTATTTGACTCCTTGCCACTAAATTAACTGCCTGTCTATAAAAAAACCATATAGAATCCCACAGCGACTACAGCCTGTCAAGGAAGAATTTATAAGACAGTAATTTCAAAATGGAACCATAGCCCCTGATCAGCCCCTATTGTCATGGCCCCAAAAAAATTACTCCATGGCAGTAAAGCATGTAGGTTTTATGCAGCTACCACTATTTAAACCAGTAGACAACATAAGATGCCCATCCCATTCCACATACAGTGATCCATGCCACTAAACTCAACATGATATTCCCACTCTAAATTAACTAACTGTCTACAAAAAACCACATAGAATCCCACAGAAGCTACAGCCTATCAAGGAAGAATTTATAATGCAGTAATTTCAGAATGGAATCATAGCCCCTGATCAGCCCTTATTATCATCGTCCCAAAATAATTACGTAGTTAATATGGGTCAGTGTTGTTATTTTACACCCGCCAGGTTAGCCGAGAGCGCTAATGCGCTGCTTCCTGGACTCGGGTAGGCGCACTGGCCCCGGATCGAATCCGCCCAGCTGATTACCGTCGTCGGTCGGTGTGCTGGCCAGACTGGATGTGGTTTTTAGGCGGTTTCCCACATCCCGCTAGGTGAATACCAGGTTGGTCCCCACGTTCCGCCTCAGTTATATGACTCGCCGACATCTGAACACGCTTGCACTATTCCATTAATTACACTCGACGCAGACAGCAGGGGTACACTACTTCCGTCTGGAGTAAGGGGTGGCGGCAGGAAGGGCATCCGGCCACCCCTTTCCACTAACCTTGCCAAATCCGTTCCTAACAATGACGACCTTGCGTCAGCGAGGGACATGGCACCAGTGAAAGAAAGAAAGGAAGTGTTATTATTTTACAACTGTAGACTTACAACATAGATACCATTAATTAGAGGTAGTGCCTGAAGGTCGTCCAAAAACAGAATCCTCAAAGCTCTCCCGCAGTTATCAATTTTGTAGCATTCCTTTTGAGCTGAAAAATGCCCCAGCTGCTCTGCAGCAACTATTAGATGGTGTACTGCAAGGATTAAAGCTGGAGCAATGTAAAGTCTACTTGGATGATACAATTGTGTTTACCAAAGACAGGCAGGAGAGTATATAGTGTGTTTACATGAAGTTTTTGATCGATTATGTCCAGCAAGAAGATTTGCAATAAGTCCGTTCATTATGCCATACAGTCGGCCAAAAAGGCGTATGCATCGATCCACAGTCTACAGATGCTATACAAAATTTTCTGATCCTCCAAAAAATTTTTTCGAATACTCGCTCCAAAATCCTCTGAAATTACCAGACCCCTCACCTAGTTATTGTAAAAGGGAATAATGTTTCATTGGTTGTCTGATTGAGACGCAGTATTTCTGAAACTAACAGATTCATTAATATTGTAAGACGTGTATATTTCTATTGTCAAACCATAATTTATGAAAGATTTTTATATTTTATTAATAGGATTAAGTAGGAATAATTAATATTTGTCATGTTGGAAATAATTGTGGTAGCTGGGAATGTCTGCACCAAGGTATTGTTGGCAGGAGAGACCGCACATTGATATAATTTTAAAAAGGGCGGGAGAGACCGCGTATGGATACATTTAAGAAAAGAGCGGGAAAGACAACGCACTGATATATTTTGTAATGGTAGCAGGGATATCTGCACCAGAAAGCATTGTTGGCGGGAGAGACCGGACTTTAGCGTTCGTAGGAAGTCAGTAGTAAGCGAGATGTGAAGTAAGTCGGTAGCAGCTCTGAAGAGAGAGGTTGAGAGGAGCGGTGTGCCTGCCAGCCACCAGCTATGATTTACAAGAGACTATAAACGGATATACAGAGACATCAGCTAACTATTATCATAAGAGGAACTAATATTAATGAATTATTTTTTTGGAGAAACTCAAGACTACTGAAGATATGGTTGCGCAATGCTAGTTGTAAGATTATTGTAAAAAGTAAGTCCCATTTTAAAGTCTGTAAAATCATTTCATCCAGAATATAATTAATTTTTGCCAGCAATTTTCGTTACTGATTATAATCCATCCGAAAAACCATCAACGTAAAACTTTGCAAATTTTTATTGTTGTCAAGAAAAAGTTTAACTATGAATTACGTAACTTCAGTCAAATTAATTAAAGAATAACGTCAGCTTTGCTATTAAAGAATAACGTCAGCTTTGGTAATAAATATAGCCACTTATTATGACAGCCCACGAGTAGCTAATAGAGTATAGTAAAACAGAGTAAGTATATTCATGTCGCAGTTCGATGTAGCAGTCAGATGGCGATCCAGTAACAGTAAAAAAGATAAGGAACAGTTTTGGATTATTGCAGGTAACGACTGAGGGCCACGACGACGACACATTCTATGTTTCGTCGAAATAATCAGAAAATCACTTTTTATAAGCGGCATTTAAATTTGTATGCGAAGATTGCAATTATTATTATTGAGAACTTGAATTAATTTCAAAGGGAAGATTTCATTTGTTATTATTAAGCAAGAGATAGAAATCCTAAGGGAAGGTTTCATAGGTTATTGTAGAAGTGAAGGTTGCGTAACAAAAGAGATATAGGGGAGACGGGAAGGTTTCAACGTCTATCCCAATTCTTGCGTTTCACGATTACAAGAAACAATTTATACTGTTGTATGACACTATTAATTTTGTCTTAGGATACATTTTAAGTCAGGAGACCACCCAGTGACATACGCATCCAAACAACTTAGTAGAGCAGGAAAGAATTATTTGACAACTGAGAGAGAAATGCTTGAATTGAAATACGGCATAACTTATTTCTAGTGTTATTTGTACAGACAATGTTTTAAAGTAGAGCTCTCCATTGGTTATTAGGACTTAATGATCCAACTAGTATGTTAATTAGATTGACGTTGCGTCACAGTGAGTTCGATTTCAAAGTAATGCAGCAGCCAGGGAAATCAAACTCAAATTTTAGCCACAAAATACGTGCTAGGAATGCACTGGCATGAACAAGATGAATGGTAGTCAGCATTTCACCAGACAGCTTCAATTCAGCATGGAAAATGTACAGAAAGATGAGATGCGGATTACACAAAGTAGTCTCAGCAAAACTAAGAAACAATGTATTGAGGCAGGCCCATGACTCTGTTTTAACCAAACGCAATGGGAAATGTTGCATAACGTTACTGATGGATAACACGTACACTGGACATAGAGCGTTACCTCAAAAATTGTATTCCGCGTGCACAAAGGTTGGTGTCACCAAAGGTTGCCAAGGTCAGATAAGTCGCTTCAGATGATTGGAATCGATATCCACAGGCCATTTGCAGAAACACAAGTATATAAATACCATGTACTGACAATAAGTGATCATTTTTCATGTTTCGTTTCTATGATAGCTATACCAAACTAGCAGGCAGAAACAGTAGCACATGTGATGCAGAGCCAGTGGATGCTAAAATTCCCAACACGCACAGCAGTAACAGCTGATCAAGAAAGAAATTTTACATCTTATTTAACGAACATTGCACATTAAGAGACTTCGGACCAGTACTCTACACCACAAGCATAGGACTGAACGGAGAGACTCCATCATATGGCTGCAAAAATGCCAAGCTGCTACATTAACTCCCGTCATAATGACAGGGACTGTCTACATCCATACATCACAACGGCATACAATTTGAAAATCCACGAAAGCACAGTGCTACCCCCTAATGTGATGGTTGGTTTTTGCCCAGAAGATTCCGTCCCCCTGTGAATTTTGTAAGCCTCCAATAGGAAATGATACTTCATTAGTGAAATATTCCTTTAAAAGGTTAAAGACTATTTGGCGACAGGTGAGAAATATGAGCACCAAAGCTATGGAACGACAAGAGGGAACCCATAATAAGAAAGCAGTGTTACACAGTACCTATTATGGTAATAGCGTATGATGACCAACCTGTATGAACCAAATGGAAAGACAGAAAAGTTAGTGACACGTTATAAGCATCCCTTTCAGCTAATAAAAATGAGGTCGTCTCTTAAGGCCATTCACAACTTCCAAGTCATCCCACGGTGGTTTACATTAGCCATTTTCGTCCTTTTAAGTGAACCATAAAGATGGTCCTCAACTGGTGGCTACATTTTCTGAATAGGAGAGGAGAATATCTGGCTAAAGGGGTAAGAAGGAAAAGCTCAGGCAAGGAAAACAAGAAAATTTTGCAGTCATCCTGACACATCGCCACGCACGAAGGCCACGAGCAGGTGTAATAAAATAACAGGCTCATAGTTCTAACCCAGGACGAGAAGAAACTATTCCATCGCCAGGAATCTGGCAGTCGACTACAACTACTATGAACATGTAACACTTCGTCATAAGAAACACTCAAGAAATGTCCTGCGACAGTTGGTGTCTTGTTTACATTTCAATATTTGGGTACTGAAGAACGAAACTACAGCACATGATAAATAACAGACAGGGTTCAGTAATATACAGGCATACTATGAATTGTGCAGTTATATTGCGTGACTACAGAGACAGCTACTTCACATTATGGAATTAGTCCCATGAGTGCAACAAAAAAGAAGCCGGCTAGATGGAGGTGGTCGAACCTTGAAAGCTGTTTCCGGAACAGCTGACACGGAAGACCCAGATAACATTAACAAGGCATTATAACAAGTACAGGTGAATATAGACGGTAAGCAGGAAACAGTGAACTTACATACTACTAAGTGCACCAGTCTGCGGAAACGTGTAGTAAACAATATCGGACAGCCGTGCGCCTCAGGCAAAACGCTGAAGTCCCGCATTCAGGGAACAACAGATACTACGAACCACGCAATTAGTGTACTAGGGGACCATCTGGATAACACAGACATCTAGCGAGAACTCGCAAAATCAATGTGCAGTCTTGCTGATAACATTACTGATGCACACATCGAGACCATCGGAATACAGGAAATCTTGTTACATGCTGTTAGCGGGCATTTAGCACCAATACTGTCGCCGCCAGATCAGTTCCTGGAAGGATTACAGAAAGTCCAAACCAAAGTACCTACTCCATCAGAACTACTAACAGCAACAGGGAAGAGTTTTTATCATTATCTTATCCACCATGCGTCCACAGTTAATAGTACACATGTGACACACACTTGACAATTCTTATTGAAATACATGTAACTTATAAGGGTTGTATACAGGGTGTCCCAGCTATCTTGTCCACCCAAACTATCTCTGGAACAATAACAGCTATTGGAAAACGACTTTCACCGGTATCAATGTAGGGCTGGGGCCCATGAATGTACATATTTGGAAACATTCTAAAACGAAAGCATATGTGTTTTTTAACACAAACTTATGTTTTTTTTAAATGGACCTCCTATATTTTTTCTTCAGCAATCCATAGCATGACAAAGCAAATACACAATGGCGTTCATTGCATCGCAATATTCCCATTACATACCGAGAAATTAAGACGCGAAGTTGACGCTTGAAACACCCGACATGCGCTGCTAGCGCACGTCCTGAGGCTCAGGCGTGAACCCCATGCTGCCCGTAATCGCGATGTGATTGACATGCGTAATCACACTTCCATACTTATCAAGAGGTCCGAAACGAATAATACGCTCTGCTGCCGTCAACTCTCATAAGCACATAATGGTTTCCCTCTTACACGTTTTACGTATCTACGTACACAATATGAACCAGTACCGATCGGTGTACGCCCGTCAGGTTGTTTTATTTATCCTGCACACCCGAAATAAGGTTTATCTAACGCGTTATATTACCCATTGTACCTGTCGCGCAGGGCCTGGCTCTACCTAGTCAAGTGTCCAACGCAGTTCCCACTACTGCCACAGTTACCACTTCGCCTTGCTTATGATTTGCGACCCATGCAAGCTCCTGTACTCCACCACCCTCCGAGTATCCCATTTGTTGTTGCTTTGGCGTGTGGTACACCGCTTGCCAGTGTAGTCGTACATCAGAGTAATCTAGTGACGGCACGGAGGTAGTACACATTGTGAATAAACGTTGTGTTGTGGAACTTATACTGCACAGTATAATGTACACACATGAAGATATGCTAGAAATGCTGCTGATCTATGGAGAATGTACGTTGACGGGGAATACGTTATGAGATTGCTTGTTTGTTGATAGTACTGTTAGCGAACATTATTATTGTATACAATAGGCTGTATGATGCGCAACTTTACTCCCGACCTCCATGGCGAGGTCCATCTTTGCAACTACGACAGCATGCAGCGAGGTCAGATGGGCCCAACAACATGCCGAATGGATCGCTCAGGATTAGCATCACGTTCTCTTCACCGATGAGTGTCGCATATGCCTTCAACTAGACAATCGTCAAAGACGTGTTTGGTGGCAACCCGGTCAGGCTGAAAGCCTTAGACACGCTGCCCAGTGAGTGCAGCAAGGTGGAGTTTCCCTGCTGTTTTGGGGTGGCTTTATGTGGGGCCGACGTACGCCTCTGGTGGTCATGGAAGGCGCTGTAACGGCTGTACGATTCGTGATTGCCATCTTCCGTCCCACAGTGCAACCATATCGGCAGCATATAGGCGAGGCATTCGTCTTCATGGACGACAATTCGTGCCCCTATCGTGCACAATTGTGAATGACTTCCTCCAGGGTAACGACTAGAGTGGCCAGCATGTTCTCCAGACAGAACCCTATCGAACATGCCTGGGATAGACAGAAAAGTGCTGTTTATGGACGACGTGACCCACCAACCACTCTGAAGAATCTACACCGAATTGCCGTTGAGGAGTGGGACAATCTGGACCAGCAGTGCCTTCATGAACTTGTGGATAGTATGCGGCGACGAATACAGGTATGCATCAATGCAAGAGGACGTGCTACTGTATTAGAGGTACTAGTGTGTACAGCAGTCTGGACCACCACCTCTGAAGGTGTCGCTGTATAGTGGTACAACTTGCAATGTGTTGTTTTCATGAGCAATAAAAAGAGCGGAAATGATGTTGATGTTGATCTCTATTCCAATTTTCTGTACAGGTTCCGGATCTCTCTGAACCGAGATGATGCTAAACATTTTATGATGTGTGTAATTACAGGCAAAACAATTTGTTCCGAAGAGTAGATCTACATTGATCGTGTCACGAGGGCCTCCCGTCGGGTAGACCGCTCCCCTGGTGCAAGTCGTTCGGTTTTGACGCCACTGCTACGACTTGCGCGTCGATGGGGATGAAATGATGACGATTAGGACAACACAACACCCAGTCACTGAGCGGAGAAAATCTCCGACCCAGCCGGGAATCGAACCTGGGCCCTTAGGATTGACAGTCTGTCACGCTGACCAGTTTTTTTTTTTTTTTCGTTTCATCTGCTCGGGGTCGTAAGACATCCGTTTAAGTTCGTTGTTGATCGATTGACTCCTGTTTTTTTTATTACAGATGGCTGCTAATCCTCTGACCGAACACGCTGAGCTACCGTGCCGGCTGACCACTCACCTACCGGGGGAGCACATCTACACTGGTTACACTCTATAACAAACCAAACAGTCTTTATTTGTACTTGTTACGAGCAAGATCGACAAAGTGACACACAGCGAATAGAGCTACCACCTTATGGGATATATGTGTACCGACCTTCCAATTACCAGCCACTATAAAGGACGCATCGGCTTATGTACCCAAGCTGCTCCTCGAAATTCTGCTAGTAGAAAATCTAACTTAATCTAAATCACGTATTAGATCCTACTCTACTTGCCTCCCTAGGCCAAATGTTAGCTGTGACAAATGGGCACGTATCGATGGATGACATTTGGACCATGTACAAAAGTACTGTACTAAACATCATAAACAACTGGTAACCATACAAGCCCCAAACTCAGCTGCCTGTATGATTTTAGCAGTAATAGGAATCGTAAACTACCAGTTCAAGCGAAAAGCAGCCTAAAGCCCATTCTTGACATTTTCAGCCTACCTGTGTAAGGGCACCAGTAAGAGGCGATTTGACGAAGGGCGGCGTAAGCCTTGAACAAAGTCTTCTTTGTTGAATCAAGTGCTGGTGAAGTCGAGGAAGAAGTATAAATAGAGCAAAGAACAATGCGACACCGCAAGTGAAGGTGAAAATGTGAACAATAAATAATTATTAATAAACCAGTATCTATGTTTCACCAAAATCCAAGAGTCGATATTTCTTGTGAAGGGGAGGAATTGTATAGGGAAAAAGAGCTGGAGCGCCAGGACGGTCATAAGGCACAGTGGAATCTGCCAGATCCAATCAGCAACTATGTGCTGAATGGACCTCTTCCGCGGCACAGCCTTCCACGAGATGAAACGGGGCCAGTCACCAGGATTGGCTATAACCGGTTACGACAATCGGTCATAGCCTCTGTTCTACACATTTTGGCTTGACAAACAAACTTTGCAACCACCACAAAGTCAGTGGGGAACAGCAGCTTTAAGTCCACTCGAACCAACCTGTTATGTCTCGAACAATTGAGCAGTTCTGTGACGTTCAGTGTTTAGTGCTCAGAGCGGTGTCGATGACGCAGAAGCATTTGACACTGCCGCGATATGAACCGCTGCCTGCCGCCTAAGCATCGAGGTGCCTAAGCAACCCGGCACTTTGCCACCATCTTGGAAGTATGACGTGAGGATCCAACCATCCCTACCCTCAGTGAGCTATCAAAGGAAGCCCTCTACACTCTAGGTATCGGAGCATTTCACAGACAGGTGTTGTCGGAGCAGCCGCCACTAGCCACACCTTCCCCGACCGGGGAATCCCCGAGAATCTGGCGCTGCAGCAGCAGCCGGAGGCCGACACACTGGGAAGCACTGTGATTATCATCTCGCCCGCCATCGTTACTTGCAGTTCCAAGCCAACAATTGTAAACAAGCTGCAGTAAAGACGTTATTGTAATTTTAACCGGATCTTCTTTGGCTGCTCACCTCTTTCTTCTTCAACAGAAAATCTCTACCCTCAACTAGACATCCTAGAGATCACATCGTAGCCAACCACATACAGCACCGTTATACAGGGGAAGGACTGATTTCAAATTTGTGTGTGTGTGTGTGTGTGTGTGTGTGTGTGTGTGTGTGTAGAGATTTATTCTATTTCCTTACTTGGAATTGTAAACTGATGCAATCCCATGTGTACGCTGCTGACACGAGTAAATAAATGTGATTAACAACATGGAACTCCGTATTCAGTTATGTGAATTGTATAATGGTCTTCCCTTCTGCGTAAACGTTTTGATGCCTTTAGAGTACCATATAGAAGTGGGGAGGTCTGGCAGATAGCTGAACTAAAGAGTATTCGGTTTTATAAAGTCAGAACAGCTTTTTTAAAAGCTCATTTCCTTCCAAGTAACTCACTAACCAATACCTTAACACGATATTCCTGGCATCAGAACAAAGAGGCCATCACGCTCAAGTGTATCACTGGGACTGTACCTGTAATCTCTTCCTTATATAGTAATATGCGAAATAATTCAAGCCAGCAGACACAGTGAAGCTCATTCAGTAACGTAACGTCAACGTTATACAGGCTGGCTCCATAAGTGAAAGCAGGCGCTAGAAAAATCGCATTAACTGCCTAGTCCGTGCCACTTAAATAGACGCAGTGATGAACTGCGTCAATGCCTGGAGGCTTTGCATGAAGAAACTAAATTACAAACGATCTTTAGAAGAGGCTTGATAGTTTTTTGTGGCAGCATGAATTCATAAAATTTTCTAGATCTTCAAGCCACGTCACTTTCGAGTTAAAATTCGAGGTTCGAAGATATTCGTATTCTTCGTCAGGGGCTGACTGACTGCTGTTGTTTCTCCTTTACTGTTATTTCACTGCCAGCAATACATTGCCGCTCTTCAATAGAGAGTATTTCGACTGTATACATAGTTATTTGATGTTCATGATGAGAAAATGTGTACATACACTTTTATGTCATTAAAAAGGATATTTGTACATGACGTCAAGTAGCAGATTCTTTTGGTTTAAGTGATGGTATTCTTTACTATTACAACGAAACCATTCATACAGTGCTCGTCGGCACCTGATTATCTCACAAACGTTGCCTGGAATCGTAGGAAATCAGCCTTGTCTGACAGATTCTAAATCCTCACTGATGTAGTTAGAGCTGCCAGTGACTCCTGATAGCCTTGATTATTCGCAGGATCCTCCTGAAGAGTAGCTCACGTCCCCATCTACAACTTCAGAACCATTCAATACATAATAAGGTTTTTGCGTGACTAGAACGGTCAACTTTTCTTCGTTTGCGTGTATATCCAGCAGGTCACAACAATATGAAACGTGGTTAACTTCCTCTTGGTTATGAAATTAATACGGTTTAGCAATTTGATGTTAACTAGAATAAAATCTGTAACACACAAACATTCACAGATAATTTTTTCCAGCATTGTACATACATCGGTTTACATCAAGAGCAAGAGCCAGCTAAAAATTCACTTCTGCAACGTAATGTCGAACAACATGCCTGGGTTGGTAGGCGGTGGTTTAAAAAAGGTGTGAATCCTAGCTCCACATGCCTACCTGCCCTTACCTGTGATGCAGTTGGTCTTACGGTGCTTTCCACTATGTGAACCTGATTGAACTTTGCCTAGAGACAGAAGTGCTTTGAAAAGAGTCAGTACACCATTAAAGAGAGAACAAACTAATCTGTAAAAATCAGACATATTATTAAGGCCGTTTGTGTTCTATTTCAGTTGGTCTACAAATTTTAAAACTGCTTCGCAAAGTTTACAATTGTATTCATCACAATTCAAGGAGCTTTCTAGTCTGAAACTGTTTCCTATTGAGAAGACAATGCCGCCCTGCTGAATTATCCACACACACAAACCATTACAATCGATTTTTAGTTCTCCCATTCGAGACTTAGACACTCACTGCCGGGATAATTTTGGATCTGCCGGCAATAAGTCACATGATTCCTCAAAGACACAAAATACATCAACCCCCCCAGTCGTGATCAGTCGGCATTCATAACACAGAGCCAGGACACAACTAGATAATCAGCATCATCCAGTTTACTGACATCCAGTGGAGTAATGATGTATGACTTACCATAAACTTTGTGCAATTTACCTATGTTCGTTTAAGTCTGTAGATAATGTCGCCATCAAAAATATACTTTTAAGCGCCAATTAAAATAGGCCTACATGACTGTACATATTCAGGCTTAATATTAAGTGAACAAATTAAAGGCTTATGACGTAACCGAGATGAATTACCGTCAGACTTAGGGTCGACCTCAGTCAAGCCCCGACGCGATCGTTACACAGTGGTCTATCACCGCTGCTTATAACTTTTGGGACTTCTGTGACGTCGGACAAGTCATTTTACCAATTATTTTCGTATCAAAACACTCCCTGAAATAATTCTCTCTTCATTCTTTCATAAAAAATGTTTTCCGGAGGGACTATTTTTCTTTCCACAGTCCTCCACTCCATCGACTCGTCCACCTACCTGTTGCCAAGCGGTATCTGCCCTCCCAAACTGAACCCAACATTTAGTTTGTTCGTTTTGTAATCTTACGCTAGCTTCCCAAACAGTTTCCGACGCTATTCTCTACTCCCCACCGTGATAACTTACGACTTTGGGCGCTCTGTCGCCTGATCTCCTGACAATGGTTGCCTTTGGCTCCCAAGTGCTATTGTGAACTCTGATTTCAGTACTTACTTAAATTTAGAACATCTCATGATCGATAACTCTGATCACTATGCGGTTTTCACAAAACAATTTAAATAAATGAACGCATCCGTACGCCTTCTGTTTCAACCTGTTTCTCTTGTTACTCAGTTCCTATGCTTACAGTAACAAGTAAATCGGGAAAGAGTGGGGTCAGTTATTGTACCTATCACTGCTACATCTCACCCTGCTCCCTCCCCCCACCTTTATGCATTTGAAACTCCAGGAGCTGTAAACAGCAATTTCTTTTTCTGCCCTCTCTTCACCTTTTTATAACGAAATTCTATACCATTGCAATTAACTACAATTTTTTAATTACTGTATTCAGCCTGTAGCAAGTGCTTAGCTTACTATTTCTTATTCATTCTTCAAATGGACCATTATCTTTTCCAATACACCAACCGATTTCAATAGTATAAACAAAATTATACATATCCTAAAAAAAAGCATACAATTTCATACATCAGCTACATAATATAGTAATACACTGAATTCCCTCAATAAACCCTGTCCAGGCTTTTTATTCTCCATTTTCTCCTTTGTCTTTTTGGTTACACTTTTTCTTTTACTTGTTTTAACACGCAGAACACATTCGCTTGCACGCTTGTGATATAGAGACGGATGTGGAGGGACTCTGTGTTCTCCACCGTCTGTGATTCTTTCAGTAATTAATTACTTTGACAGTTATGGGGCAGGGGAAGGTCCTACTACTCACTGTCTTGTTATAATGACGCATCTCCCTCGTGTCTCCTCCACTGTCGACTGTCCGCTTTGTCCAGTACCCTTATTTCTTTCACAACTGTGGGCTAGGTTCACAATCTTCAGAAAATGATTACCAAGTTTTACTCTACAATGAAACATCAACATCAGTCTTCTTGAGTTCGTTCAGTCGCATTTTGTACTGACATATTTATAGTTACTGAATACCGCACTTTTCCGTTTACTCACAGTTTTACTTAGTCTCTATTACTACTATCTATTCTGGCGCTCTCTTATGCTCAGTCCAACATTCACACAAAAACCTTAAAGCTTTAACTCTACTCTAGCGTTCACGATTCCTCAGTCTCTTTTAACTATCTTCAGGAACACTAATTACTGCTTCTTTAATCTTAAATTACTCAGTTACCTTCATGGTGACGACTTGTATTACTAACACACCATATCTACTTCGGGCCATTACTTCAAATTCACTTCCCATATTCGTTTATTCTCCATTTCGAACACAACCTTTTTAACTTAAAATTTTCCACATTCCATTTTATTAACAAACTGCCAACCTTATTAATGATACAGGATACTCTGGCATCGTTACTGTCTACACCAGCACATTATTGAACGCATTTCTTCAAATACAACCCATTCCTTAATCCAAAAGCTCTTTTGGATTTACATGTAGGATAAACCAAGAGATATACAGTGGCTTGTTGTGAGCTTCCCACCATGCCATGATAAATGAGTATAATTTTTTTGATTTCTTAAAGTACCTTGTGACACGAATTCACCTGGCTAGAAAATGTTTCGCTTGACCCTATCATCATGTCATTTCTGCCTTTCTTCGAATATATTTAACATTCTCTCCTTTGTCAATTTTTTTTGTCTCGCTCCGGATTTAAATCTAATACACTACTTTTTTGTCTCATTCCGGATTTGAATCTAATACACTGTAAATCCCGCCTCCTCTTCAGCAGTATTTGGAGGTATCCTTCCAATCATTAACTTGCACGGCAGGAAACCAGTAGCTTCATGCCACAGATCGTTAAATAGCTTTTCGAATACCGGAATAAAATTTGTAGAGTTATGTCGGTGACCAAAGGTACGACATAATCGGTTTAATTCTTTCATTGATCGCTCCCTTGGATTACACTATGGAAAATTCGGAGAAATCCTGTTGTGTGTGATCTCGTTCCTTACTAATATTTCTTCACACTTGTGGCCCGTAAACTCTGGACAGTTCTCTGGCAGTAATTCATTTGGTTTCCCAGTTTTTTGAATGACTGATCGGATAAAACCTTACATGCTATGAGAAAACGTCTAGAATACCAAAACTGTATGTTCTGCTGTATCTGGACACAATCTATGGACCAAAGAGAGCTGTAGCAATTAATTGCCTTGGTGCCTCTACCTGAATACTCTAGCGGAGTCCTTGAAATATCACAGAAGCTGCAAACACCTTCTGGTAGTGATCACACAGTGCGATCCTCTTTTGCACCTACCTCGACTTGTTTCCTAAAACCACAGTTTCTTGTAATTCAGCTATGCGTTTTCATGTGCCGTAATGTCCACAGCCTTACTAGAGTGGAACTGCCAGGGCGTTTACATAATGATTGGGAACGCACAGTTTTCAGTCTTCCTTGTCCTTTTTTCTTCTGTGAAATAGTACACCTTGATAGCTCTTACAATATACCTTCACCTTGGAATGTTTACGCGAGCCCAACACCTGCTTCACGAAATTCAGGTGTTCATCTCTGTTTTGTGGCATATTCGATAAATTGTGGCTTCGTTTTTGGTAATCTCCATGAACAATATCCTTAATCCTTCGGAAATTTTGCCCAGCTGTTCTTGCTTTCCCTCTCCAGGTGGTCTAGATAAAACATCAGTGATAATATTAATCCAACCTTTGATGTAACTGAGCTGCATGTTGAACTGTTGAGTTGCTATGGCCCGCTGTACAAAGCTCTGCTTTCGAAGCCCTCTTCTTAAAGCTTAGCTCCTTATGATTAGTTAACACCGTGGCATGATTCTCCAACATGTACCCTTCAAACTTTTGAAATCTATAGGCAATGGCTAACGCTTGCTGCTTGGCCAGTGTAGCCGCAGCAAACGACATCATACAATGTTAAGTATCTCCTTCCTTACCTTCCAGATGGAAGATATCTCTTCACATCCGAGATCATATGGAACAACTTTGTATAGTTGGAATGGTATAAAATTTTACCATTGAGTACTGGTGTTTGAGCTCTTGGGATGCCACTTCACATTCCTTGGTCCATACCCACACCGTGTTTTTCTGTTCGCTCAGATGTATATTGTGCTGCCCTGTAATGATGTAAAATCCCCATAGAATCGAAAAGATCAAACATAGCACTCAACTTTTTCTTCCTATTTTTTGGCTTCGGAAATTCCTTGATGTCTCGTAACTTTCCTACGTCAGGTACGATGCTCTTGACATTGCTGACATGTCCTAAGATCTCATCTCGTTTATAACCAGCTCAGTCTTATTAAGCTTGAGCTTCATCCCACTTTCCCATACGGTGACCAACAATTTCTGCAATAAATTACAGCAGTCTTCCCAAGTGGCTGTAGCTAACAATACATCATCGACATATGCAGTGAGCAACTCGATCAGTTAGGGGGCCAGTTATTTCTGCATTGCTTTCTCAATGACGCAAACCTATATGCTTATCATGAGTGGCCTGATAACACAAAACGCCATACAAAATCAGGTGTATTTTCTTAATTCTGGTAGCAACCCGTGATTACAGTATCCACAGGTTATGTCCATGGATGATAAAACCTTCGCCCCATGTAAACATTGTAGTAGCTCATCAATTAAAATGAGTCTATTGCTATCTCACCTGACTATTTCATTTAGCTTTCAAGCATACGGAACAAGATCCTCATTCCGGTCCTTTTAGGGACCACAAACAGCGGATTTATATATTCATTGCAGGCCCTCTCAATAATATCCCACTCTACCATGCAATTTACCTCTTTCTTCACATCTTTCCATTGAACAAATGGCACAGGGTAAGACCAGGCACCAAAATTCTCTTCAGGCTTTACATCTAACCTACATTCAAACCCTTCAACAACTCCAAGTGAATCAGAAAACACTATACTAATTCCAAGCAAAATCTCATTTATACTTTCTTTTTGTTTTTCTGACAGCATCATATTCTTAACGCTGTCCACTATCTCACCCCTAATCGTTGTCGCTGTTTGTTCAACAGTTTCGACTCACTCACAACCCCTGCATTACTATTTTAAATCTTTGTTCATTAACTCCTCTGCCACCACGCTCTCAAGCCATTTCTTCTGGATATGTAGCTCACAGAGTTTTCATTTCCCAAACCTTTTGCTTACGAAACGTATCACTACAGCATTTTCCTTTACACAGAGTTTTACATAAAAGAAACATGAAAATTCACATCACAACAATGCAAGTTCAAAAATTCAGCTCTTAAAATCATCTAAATGCTCAGCTGAGGTATAATTAAAATGTCTGTTCAGTTACCACGCCATTAAATGTCACAAGTAGCGTGACTTTGCCCTTAATTGCCTCCAGACATTTTAACGCTTGATACCAGCGGCACGGACATACCTATTTTGTTTGGCAAAGCTTTGAAATGTTCTTGCAAAATCTCTAAAATCTCTGAACTACTATGTAGGAGTAACTCATTCTCCCATCTCCCAGTAATACTCTCACAGTAATCTTAATATCAGCTTCTTTTGGTACCCGCTCCAGTTCAGATAACAAATCTTTAATTTACTGATTTTCTGTCAAGTTCTGTATCACCCGATGGATTTTCAGTCTTCGCTCTTCCTGCAGGCAACAATTGAGCACTTGAATCATCCTACTGAGAAACAACAAGTCACAATGTGCTGTGGTTCGCACCGCTCAGCCTGTGACACTAAAAGAAAAGAATTCACATTATCTATGGTTAAGGGTAGTACATTTCAGAATTCCCAAAAAACACGGATTTATTGATAACGTCACTTTGCTCCAGAGGCACTGTTGCACTTTTTAATTGCTTAAGTTGATCAAGTTCTTTAATCCATACTTAAGAACTATTTTCAACCTCACTCTCATTCACATTCTGTTTAAGAGCCCGTTATTTTCCTAGTTGCCAAATGAGTGAACGATTTTTCTTCACTGTCCCTACTGTTGTTCTCCGCTGTTCCTGTCCTGTAAATAGCCTGTCAGTTCTGTAAGTGTCATTTGCTCATAGGTAATCAGGAATGTCAAGATGTATCAAGCTATGTCCCCATCGGCACGTCACATATCGCCAACTGCCAGCATGGCTGGTATGTCGCATCTCGACCCTTTAAGGTCACCTGTGTCTCTGACCAGCGCAGGGTCACTAGATTGCCCAGCAACAACTCAATTTGGTCAGTCGTTGGACCTTTACTCCCCACCTGCTTCTGCTTGAGGCCACTAAGGTCACCTGTTCAAAAAAAAAGTGTGTGAAATCTTATGGGACTAAGGTGAGCAGTCCCTAAGCTTACACACTACTTACCCTAAATTATCCTAAGGACAAACACACACACACCCATGTCCGAGGGAGGACTCGAACCTCCGCCGGGACCAGCCGCACAGTCCATGACTGCAACGCCATTGACCGCTCGGCTTATCCCGCGCGGCAAGGTCACCTTTGATTTCACCCTACCACTCTTCGTTTTCTAATATAAAGTGTCATTCCTTGTTAACTGTCTTCATAATATTGGGACCTCACATATTATTATCTCATGCCAATCTCACTTCGAAGCACAGTGTAGTTTAATGGGACTTGTGGAATATGTTGAACAGCATGTTCTGAATCTTCATAAAGGCTCCCATTTGGTCATCCATTACGGAACTTTAGCCTGCCAGCTAAGACTACGAGTAACATAGACCTACCTACCGCCCTCTTTCTGTGCCTGCCAGTTCTTATTGCTTCCATTTTTGTCTATGTTTCACCATTTCGAAGAACCAGCCATAATCCTAGTAGTTACCACATGGTGCTGCAACCAGCTCTCTCCGAATACAGAGTGCTACATTCGCATTATAAAGCGGCAAACAGTTCTGTCGCCATACCCGTCTCAATATATTTTATTCTACAGTAGGATAGTGACAGTATTTTACAGTGCCTGTTTAGTTCGATGCAATGTTCCCTAGGACAAGGATGCTTGTCCGAAGGATCAGGTAATGATGACGATTGACAGCCGCATTAAATTGCGAAATACGAGACATATGAAAATTTGTGCCCGACAAGGACTCGAGCCCGCTTTACACGAGTGGTCGCCTTAACCGCCTCGGGGCTCCGTGTACGCCTCCAGGACCTACCCAAATTTCCAAATGTCTTAGAGTTTAAGTCCCATAGTGCTCGCATATATATAGTACGCTTCCCGCACAGGGAGAGACATTGTTTTGCTCGTCAGATTGCCTTGCTCGGGCAGAAAATACAGCAGGGCAGTGTGTGTATTTTACAGTGTCTGTATAGTTCGATGGAATGTTCCTTTGGACATGCATGCATGTCGACCACTTGCAGCTCACGCTGTTTGTTGACTATAGTGCGAAAATTAGCCGAAGTATAAACGCCAGCAGCCTCCAACGCCCGCTCAGCTCGCCTCTGTCACCCTCAATATCGCGGCTGCCAAATGGCGCCACAGATTCAATGGCTCCGACACGTAGTTCCTGATGGTTACTCGCCGAGTCATCTGTGGAGCGCTGCCGCCTGTCACCGTCGGCAATCTCATAGCGACCCGTGGTGCGATATCCGTTCCACTCTGGATCCCCACCTCACATGGTGTCATCATGTCCAGGACGATAATAACAAAGCCATGGACGTCTCTTCTCGTTGGATCCCTTGTTGGACCCTGCTTCCAACATAACACTTCAACTGGGTGGCAAGCAGTACAAGGTGTTGCTCTGCCCTGCCGCCGTTGTCTGGCGTCAGACTGCAAAAATGTACCTCAAGTCGTTGCAAACAGTGCAAAATTGTGCGGTCCGTTTAGCTCTGTACTTACCTTGAGATTTTTCTACTGGTCCACTGCATGATATAGTTCGTTTCCGGTTGACTGCACGCTCCTTCTACGTCGAGACGAGGCAGTCGCGCAACAGAAAATTTCGGTCGCTGTGTCAGGAAATAGAGCGTTGCATTGCCGCAAGGTGGTCGCTACTATTGGCTCCGTAGGCAGCTCCTCTTAAACAGCACTGTCACGGATACCCGAGATGACAACCGCAAGCAAAGTGCACTGTCATGAAAGAACGGATGGGAGGCAAAACATGTACGTGTTGAGAACTCCACCACCGTCAGAGATTTAACGTCTCTGTTACGATCCGCGAGTCCGAGGTACCTTCCTTGCTTCAGTTGCGGTCGAGTTCTGAAAAGGCAGTGCTGGAGACAGACTGTATGCGGCATGTGAGCCGCCCCAGTATGAAGCAGTGAACTAAATCAGTTTTAAATTAATTTTTCGCGAACTGCTAGCGCTAATGATAGGCATAATATGTGTCATTGGGCACTTTTCTTACCGAATTTCAATTATTGCGGAATTAATGAAAGAACTTTAACTTCAGATTTTCATAAAGTGAAGGCGATTTCGGATCCTGAAAGTGAGCTCCCAACTATGACTGATACTTGGAGTACAGTTCGCTTCGTTCACATCCAATGTACTGCTAGCTCTACTGTACACACATATAAACCTTGCCGCCGAATTGTTCTAAACAAAAACCGCTTTTTATTTCTTTTATTGTGAGGCCACCATCCCTGAGTAATTCAGTTTTAGGTTATAAAATAAACTTCGAACAATCTCAGTCTTATATACTTGTCCACTTCAGTTACGAAACTATCCTACATCATTAATTTTATTTGCAAACGTTGTCATATTTTTATAGTTTTGATCAATTGCTAGGAAACTCAATAAAAATCTAAAGATTCTACGGTCAAGTCGACCGAAAGTTGATAAATGTAGTGGTGTGTAGCCACCCCTTAGACCTGTGCTCGATCTGAATTTCTATTAGGTTGCACACGCAAACGACCATCTGCTATTTCGAAAGCAATTTTCAACACTGATTTTACTGGACCAAAGAAATACGGCAGCTTTCACCACGAATTACCACCTAGTGTTTCACATGGCTTCACTGGATGAGACGTTGTGGACAGGTTCTATAATGGTAACTGAATACCACAATTCACTGCAACGTGTGGAATAAAAGGATACATAATGCATAGGAATCAAACCCTATTCCCGTATTCCAGAACGAATTTTCGTTCTGTAACGGGACTCGAACTTAGAGCCTGTTCCTTTCAAAGGCAAGTGTTCCACTGACTGAGCTACCGAAAGCACGACAAACGACCCGTACTTACGGTTGGTGGAAATGAAGTTCTGAGGGAGCATCGTGAACAGTGCTAGGGTAAGTCAGTCGGAACAGCACGTTCTCACGAAACCCAAAGGTCCCTTGTTCTTGTCCCGGTACGTCACACAGTTTTAATCTTCCATGAAGTACCTACGAGTAATAACAGTAGTAGTAGTAGTAGTAACAGTTCTATTCATCCAAAGATCTCTTTTATAAGGATTTTGGGCATGGCTTGCTATTACAATTTAAGAACAATGAAAATGAAATAATTCATGTATACAGACATTTGCAGACTTACGGTTCTAGTAAGGTGAGCATGGGACAGGGAGTCAGCTGTGGTCTTGTAGTAGGGAACATCCCAGCGCTTGTTTGAAGTAATTTAGGGAAATCACACAAAATTTTAGTCAGGATAGCTGGATGAAAACTGAAGCCTCCAAACTCCGAATACAAGGCCAGCATGTTTAAAACAGAGCTGCCTCGTTTGGTTTGTTCCTACTGTACAATACTGGTTTTCATGTAAGTCATTTAATAACGAAAGAGGCTAATGGTACACTGTTCATTCATTCCTCACATCCAGTCACTGCACACACTACACACACATTGTTTCATAATACCACACGAACTACCAGCTTATGTCAGGTGAATTTTGGGTACCACAGCTTCCTTCGCTAACCTGAACGGCATCCCCTTATAACGAGTTAGATGTTGTGCTCAGAAACAGGATGTTTATTTACTTATTTATTTAATCTGGCAAGATTGGGGCCATCAGGCCTTCTCTTACGTCTAACCAGGCACTCTACTTATTTTATTTTCAAATGTTTTTGTAGGTATGTTAAGGTACATACAGTACAAAAAGTCAAATAAACAATTACAAAGGTACACTTGGAAAATTACATACATACACAGTTTGTATTCGCTGATGATAAGTACAGCTATAATTAGACATTGTGACAGAGACAGATTTTAGATAGGAGTGCTAGCAGCAGGGGGATATGAGGGAGACTGATGGTGAAGGGAGGAGAATAATAGGGACATGATGAAACATAATTAAGGAAATATCAAGGAAAAGAAGATTGAGTGGCTAATGAAGATAGATGAGGAAGAAGAAGAGAAAGGAGCAAGATAGGAGACACTAGCTTTGCTGTTTGACAGAGAGGAGGATTCGCCTTGTACATTAATTTTGTGGAAAACGTTATGAGGATGATAGCAGGAAATGCTTTGGGAGTAAGTTTCTCCAGAGGAGGAAAACTGAATATAAATATATTATGAAACAGCTATGTGGCATCTTATATGTTTTATTATCGTTATTATTATTATTTATTTGTTTTACAGTTGTTACCAGATCTGTGCATCTTGTTTCCATTTCGGAAAAAAAGTAATTATATGGTGATGTTTAGAGTACAAATAGATGCACAAATTAATTTGCAATATGGATGTAAAATGACTCGTTCCACATCAAGATGATTTATCGTAGAAAATGATCCATGGAACATGAAAGTAACTAACTAAATAACCAACTAAGTAGCCATGTTCTGTGTTACTTAAGTAATCCTTCAATGTATAGCATATATTGCTCAACAAGTACTATTTACTGATTTTTTAAAGTTTACTTTAGCAATGTCTTTAATGCCCTTTGGTGATTTATTGTACAGTTCTATTCCTTGTTAGAAAATGCCACTTTGAGGTTTAAGTGTATTCTTTCTTGGTAAACGAAAGTTCATTCTAGCCTTGTTCCGTGGTCATGGAAAGAGTTGTTCGTACAGTAATTATCAACATTATTTTTGATATGTACAACTGATCGGTAAATGTACTCACGCGATGCAGTTAAAGTCCCCATTGTTTTGAATAGATTTTTACAATACCCTCCACTACTAGTTTTCCTTATTATTGTTATGGTCCTTTTCTGCAGTTTGTAAATTGTGTTCACATTTCGAGCATTTGTTTCCCGCTAAAGAATGTCATAGCTAAGAATTGAGTGCACACACGAATAGTGAGTAACTAAAAGATAAAGACTGCTACAGATGACAGGACTCTAAGGACATAATATGCTGATGACATTCTGTTTGCAAATGTATTTGTGTGTTTACACCATTTCAACTGAGAATCACTATTCATTTCTAGCAATTTTGCATCTGTTACACAGCCTATAGAAGTGCCATCTACGTTTAATTTAACAGTGTCATTGTCTCTCTTCAAACCTAAATTCACGGCATTTGTTTTCTATATGTTTATATTTATAAGATTCTAATATTGGACTAACACTAATTAATATATAAACTCCAGCAGCAACAAGAGTAGAAGCATGAACTAAAGCAGATAAATGTTACTTTATTACTTACTGAGCAATTGTAACTTCCTTGAGGGTTCCACTTGCTTTCTCAACAGGGAGTTCTCTTTTTCTCTCAGTGTCTATAACATTTCTGCCACAGCAAAGACAATTTTTCCCTGTGACTAACACTACTGGGAGAGTCATTGATGTATATCACGAACAGTATTGGTCTTAAAGGATACCTTGAGGTATTCTTACGTTAGTGTATTTTGGGTCTAATAACTGTGTGAGTAAAAGTTATTATTAGCAGATAATGAACAGATCGAAAGATGGTGGGTAGCTTTCTCTAAGCGCCCAAAATTTTCTAAATTTTCCGCCGTGCTGATTACACGAGATATATGAGGGCTATCCAGAAAGTAACAGTCGATTTGGTCTATGATGACAGTGGGCGGGGCTACAACTGCCATCTTGGTGTCATAATCATCCTACACTCAGTACACATCCAACAGTGGTCGCATGAAGTCTACGTTTCTTCTATTTTGACATGTTAAAATGTGCGCTGCGATAGAAAATCACACCACTTGTGAGGCAAACAACTATAAACCATCTGAAATTAATCACGACTGAGCTGTAGCCAGCTCGTGTTCATGTCATTTGTTCTTTGGCATTTTGTTACAATCGAGTGGCGTCTTATTTCTCCCTGAGTTACTACCATTACAAGTTGCTGACTTGCCTCCATCAGTGGCAGCTGCAGCGCTTATCGATACTAGTACTGCTGTACCATCTTTGGTGTGACGGCAAGGAAGTTTCCGCGGCGCGGGATCAGGCCGGGACTGCTGATGGCACGCACCCACGGTCGGATTGTGAGGTGCTAGCTGCGAGATCTGCAAAGATCGTTGCCCACCGAACCTGGACATTGAAGTTGAGTGATCAGTTAACCTGGTATGAAACCTCAACTGCTGTGACATCTCTTTGTTCATTTCTGGTTGTTGCTTTCTGGGCTGTTCTGGCTAGTAGTAACGTATGGTGTGTTGGAGTCGGCGAAATTTTGCAGCCGTCTTCCTGTATGGCCTTTAACTATTGAACTGGCTGTTACTTATCAGCGAAGTTCACAAGCGGTATTTTCTGCCTTGTGACCGTTAACACCCCAGTTACCTGCCCTGGTCGAAGTGTAGTTTTCCGGCAGTGTGTTTTCCTCGCCGAGTTGATGCTGTCCAGCACAGCATGTAGTTTGACAGCCTTTTAGTTGTTTGTTCATATTGTTGTTGGTTATTGTGCCTTGGCTGTTTTTAGATGCCAATTTTGAAGACGTAGTGCCACTAGTATCTTCGTCCTCAGTTGATATTTTCCGTTGTTGTACCGTTGGTCGGGTGGAAGGGAATTGATTAAGTTGTTGGTCGGTCTTCCAGCTGTCCCTGGGTCGGGTTGCCATCCAATTATTTAATCTTACTCTTCGCTGCCTCTGTCATCTCACTTTGCGGTAGAGCTTCCTCCTCAGGGCGACCCTTGGAACACTTCTGAGCACCACTGTTCTGTTGTTTTAGATTGTGATTTTCATTTTAGTCTGGTGTACTGTGTGAGGTTTTCAGCTGTCTATTAATTTAGTTTGTTTTAATTTTAAAATAAGGCCTTCAGCCAACTTAAATTAAAATTTGAAGATTGATTTGTTTCAAAACTAAATTTTGAAAATTTGTTATATTTGAAATTCTTGTTATCCAGGCCCTAAGTCCTGAGTTGTTCACAGTCCGGTGTGTGACCTTAAGCTGAGCTTTTACGTGAAATATTTTTTAATATAAGGCCTTCATCCGTCTTAAATTAAAATTTTGAAAATTAATTTGTTTAAAAATTTTTTTTTAAGTTTTCTCTGTCTGAAATTCTTGTTGTCCAGGCCCTAAGCTCGAAGTTGTTCAGTTTCTTGTGTGTAGCCTTCAGCAGAATATTTACGTGAATTTTATTTTTTTTAGGTAATGCCTTCAGCCGGGTATATTCTTTCAAGTAATTTTTATAACTTGTATTCAGGCCTTCAGCCGTTTTTGTTTCAGTGTGGTTTTGAGCCTTTAGCCCAGGAGGTATTGCAAGTTTTCTTAACTAGGCCCTCAGCCGTATTGTTTTAATTTGATCCTTTTAAGGCAATGTGCAATTAAGTGGTTCTTAGGAAAATAAAGTTTGTGTGTTTTGTGCAACTAACGGTAGCTGATTACGGCCCCCTCCACAACCATAACCTGATCCGCTCTGTCCTGCAAAGCCAGATTTCAACGACCTTTGTGATGTGCACGGGAAAGGAATAAGGAGTGAAAGCCGAGTGAGGCACTAGTGCACTGATTTTTAAAAAAGGATGTACGAATGTTCACGATTAGGACCGCAGTGGTAGGCCTAGCCTTCTGACTGACGAACTGGTGACGAAAATCAACGACAAAATTAGCAAAAAATCGTCGTTACACGATCACGGAACTTCCGTAACATTTTCCCCACATTTCACAGTGTTTGGCCCATGAAATTGTGGTGGAGAAGCTTGGTTACCACAAATTTTGTGGTAGGTGGGTTCCCAAAATCCTAACGGAAGACTACAAAAAACAGAGACTGGGTGCAGCACCGACCTTCCTCGAAAAGATTACGAGAAAAATAGTGTCTGAGTTATCGATCGTATCGTAACCGGGGACGAGATTTGGGTGAAGCATCTCAATTGTGAAAAAAAAGGCAGTCGATGGAATGGGGACACACAAAGAAACCTAATACGTTTTCAAACGCTGTCAGCACGAAAGATCGTGCCTGCTGTGTTTTGGGACTCTTAGGGAATGATTTGGGTTTGCTCCCTTGAACGAGGCACAACAGTTACCGCAGAGAGACATTGTTAAACATTGAAAAAGTTATGGCGGGCGATACAAAACAAGCCTCGGGGCAAAATAACCGCAACAATTTTGGCTTTTCGCAACAACGAAAGTCCACACGCGGCAATCGTAGCTGAGAGCTCCTATAGGGCTGTGGATGGGACGTGTTTGGTTACCCATCATACAGCCCGGATATGGGCACCTCATTCCAGCAATGAAGACATGGTTTGCTACACAACACTCTGATAATGACGCCGAATTGCACGCAGGTATAAACCAGTGACTGCAATCGCATGTCCAGTAATTGCAGGCCGCCGATTTCTACAGAGACGGTGCCGAAAAACTTGTGTCACAGTATTGTAAGTTCCTCAGTCTGAATGGCGATTAAGTAGAAAAATAGCTCAAGAGTGTACCTTTGAAATGTACGTAATAAAATTTGGTTTTTCCATATTGTTAATTTTTTTATTTCAAATAGCCGGTTCCTTTCCGGATAGTCCTCGTAAGTTAGAAGATGTCATTTGTTTTTTGACTCATATCGAGCAAGGTGTCGAAATTACGAGACTAAGATATTACAAATTGCTTTTTGCTTTCGTCTTCTTTTGGAGGCTGTTCGGCACTTCTTTGTTGACTAAAAAAGCTGAGACACAGAATTCAGTTTTTATGTGAAGCTTTTCTGTTCTGTTAATGATGTAGTCCTGGTGACAAAACTGTAGCAGTCCTGTCACGTTTCCTTGTGGTACATCCGAAACTGTCAAACAGCACTCAATTATTGATCCATCGAGAATTTCTTGATCATCATCAATTAGATTTCTTTAAGATACTTCCTGTGAATCTGACTGATATTTTTCTTTTTCACAGCTAAATTTATGTTGACCTCTCACTTTCAATTGTTTGTGATACATACTACGAGGGTAATCCCAAAAGTAAGGTCTCCCACTTTTTTATAAGTACATAGACCTGTTTATTTCTACAATGGTTTACATCAGTTTACAGCTTTAACATTTAGCTATTTTTCGACATAATCACCATTTCTGTCGATGCATTTTTGTAGACGCTGTGGCAGTTTTTGTATGTCCATGTCATACCAGCTCGCCGCCATGCTGTTTAGAAAGTTATGAACCTCTTCTTTCACCTCGTCGTCGGAGTTGAATCGCTGGGACCACAATTAACGCTGACAGGTACTGTGAGACTCTGAAACAAACTCAAACGGGCAATTCAGAAACGGAGAAGAGGAACGTTGAGCCAGGGCGTACACATTTCTATGACAACGCTCGCCCACACATCGCTCGGCAAACCGTTGCTCTCCTGCAACAGTTTCAGTGGAACATAATCACCCACCCTCCCTGACTTGGCGCCCAATGACTATCACCTGTTTCCTAGGTTAAAAGAACATTTGGCCGCAAAGCGATTCAGCACCGACGACGAGGTGAAAGAAGTTCATAACTTTCTGAACAGCATGGCGGCGAGCTGGTATGACATGTGCATACAAAAACCGCCACAGCGTCTACAAAAGTGCATCGACAGAAATGGTGATTACGTCGAGAAACAGCTAAATGTTAAAGCCGTAAACTGATGTAAACCATTGTAGAAATAAACAGGTCTACGTACTTATAAAAAAAAATTGGAAACCTTACGTTTGGGATTACCCTCGCACTTTATGGTTGTGAATGATTTCATTGACTGATCACTGATTATATAGACAAACCCAATCGAAATTTTCTTGTATTTATGTTCAGTACCTTACATTTGTTTACATTAGGGTCAAGAAAGAAGTAGAGTTGTTCTGTAAATTTAGTAACGCTCTTGTTGTTGCGTCCAGCCAAGCACAGGAGGAATATACACAACTTCGGCGGTACGACAACAATAATATTTTGATAACGTTTCCGCTCTTTTCCACTACCAGCTGTCAGCATCAAACAACGACAATGGCCCCCCAGCGGGAACCTGGGAAATGATACCCAGTAGTTCCATTTCTTCGAAAATTCGCGCGAAAACCTCATTTTATAAGCGAACACGACACTGGTTTTCGAAAGTCTTCAACCGTACAGTCGCACGAAAATACTACTGAGAAGATCGTAACAGAGGAGTCAGAATATAAACTTTGGAGAAGAAATTGAGAAGAAATATGACGCAGTGTAGTCAAATGGTATTTTGCTTCAGTATTAACAACAGTCGCTGTAACACTCTCGCGTATCGGTATACTTTCACATTCGGGTTTCATCTCCCACAGAACAGCATAAAAAATAAATACGAGGGCGTACTGAAGAATAACACCTCCGAATTTTTTATTCTGTTCTCAATATCGGTTGAGGTACTACATGTCATGCATATTACACGGTCGAGCTTCCACTTCGCTGACTCAGTTTGCAACCCTCTGCTTCTAGAGGGCTCCAAAATTGTAGCCTCTAACGAGGCGGACTGTTATGTAACTGCGTCGGTGCGTGAGAGACCCTCAGAAAACTGAAAGCACAAATTCGAAGAGTTCGTCCACTCGTGGATCTCTCTCTACTTCAGCTTCAAAATGGCAGACCACTCGAGAGCTGCGACGTCTGCAACGGTCCGACGCCTTGGGTTCGCTGTCATCGATTATCCTCCATACAGTCCCGACTCTTCCCCATCCGGTTTTTAGCTATTCTCAAAACTTGATGTACACCTTCGAGGACTTCACTCTCAGCGATGAAGCTACGCAAGTAGAGGTGAAGTTGTGACTCCGTGAACAAAGTCAAACATTCTATAGTGAGGGTATCAACTAACTTCTCCGTCGTTGGGAGGAATGTGTTTGGCGCCACAGTAACTGTCGAAAAATAAATATGTAGACGTCAGGAAAAACGGTTTGTAATGTCAATAAAGTTTTTTTTTTTAAAAAAAAAAGTTTGAAGGGTTCTCACATAAAAAATCGGAGACATTACTTTTCAGCACACCCTCGTAATATTATCAGGGCGGTATCGTTTTACTGATTCCTTTCCGTTCACGAGATAATAATATGTCATGCTCAAACGAATGACTATCGAATTAATTGCAGAGTAATTTAAGGGGAATAAGAGCTCTAAATACTCTGACTATTACTGAAAAACAATCCGGTTTCTATCTACTTGGTGGAGAATGTCAAAGAAAATTTGTGACAAAAGAGAATCTGTAACAAAAGCGATCAATATGCAGAAAAAACTGCGACTGCTTCAGTTAAATTTTTGTAATCGTTGTAGGAGAAATAAAATAGTGATCGGTAGAGGTGGACAGTGTTCCGTATGATTTCGGGAAAAGTTATGAGTATTTGTCACTTAACTGGCAATATATTCTGTTATAGGGTCATTATACCATCTTGTCATGTAAGAGTACACTGAGATCCTGTACAAAAGGCGCAGTCAGTGAATGCATAGACCACGCACATATTGCTGCGCCGTGCTCGATGGAGTCTAATAAAACAATTTTTGTCCACACATCTAAACTTTAGGATTTCATCAATCAGAGAAAGCACGACTGCCAGAAAATCTCATCACTCGGAATGATTGTTCCTAGTTGTAATCCGGTAGAGTGATAGTGATTTCGTCGATATGTAGATCAGTATCTATATCACTTTGACGGGAAAGATGCAATTGAATAAAACAGAAGTGATAAAAACGCACCATAGTCCGAAAAGGATGCAACAGTGATCTCCAGCTTTGTCAAATCGAAAAAAAGACACTGAATTCCAAAAAAATACATATTACAAAATATTTCTATAATAACTTATTTAAAAATAGTTTTGGTTAGTTACTGCTACAAGTAAGAGGATTGCGCAAATATATGTCAGGCTTTTATTGTCACTGCAGTTCACATGTTAGCATAAGCGCTATTTACATATATACAACGGGAATGATAATACTTTTTTGCATGTTTTCAGGCATCTAGTTTACAGAACAAAATCATAAATTAATTTCCTTCGCTAACGTTAATGGCTACAATTAATTCTTATCAACATCTGTCTCTCCTTTTGATACACCTCAAGACATATTGTGTTACTTACTGCGCGTACAGAAGTAGTTGCTAAACAGGAAAATCGATTCAATCGTCTCAAAGCGAATCAAGATATTTGCAATAATAGTACCGAACACTCTTGTAATATAAAACTACACTGCAAGTGGTGTAGATACAAAGAATGTCACATTACTTTCTCCAGTTCCGTATTCTGACATCACCAGTAGAAAGAGAAATAAACCGTTACTGCGACGTGGCCTCCGTATTTTTCGACATAGCGAACAGTAGACCCAGGCCAAGAGTGACTTAATTCGTCACCTGTCTAGGTACAGCCATATTCCAGTTCAAAGCTGGGCAAGCACAGAAAGTGGTAGCAGAAAATGCCACGACTGGTTGATGTTAACGTCATTAAATTTCTTGTCGATGAGAGGATAAAGAGCTGAGGGGAAAGGTGACGAAATGTTCAAACAGAATGTTGGAGCTGAGTAAGTCGATAGGTGCAAATGATGGCAATAGGGATTGAACAATAATATGAACGTGACTCGAGTATCTGCCCCAAAAAGAAGGAACATGATACACACAGCAAACATCACACTGACAGTGTACGTATCTGGGTTATTAGGTAGGAATTTCTGCGATGCTATCAACAATACATATAAACACGAAGAGGTACCAAAAAAAAACCGGAATAACATTGCCGTGGGCGGAGCTTGTGTGCCGCTAGGTGTGTATAGCGCAACTCACTGCCAGTTCAGTGCCTCGTGTGTTGTCGGCCTGGCTTGTTCTGTTCATCTGCAGAGATTGTTTTTTCAAGCACTGTTTTGTTCTTATTTCGCTTTTTTACTATGGCAAATTTAAGTGAACAATATGCAGCTGTGAAATTTTGTTTTCTACTCGGTAAAAATGCCGCTGAAACTGTTTTAATGTGGAAAACAACTTACCAAAATGACGCTATGGCAAAAACTGAAGTGTACGAGTGATTTGCTCGATTTAAAAATGTCAATTGATGACAAACCACCTTCTGGACATCCATCAACTATCCAAACTGACGAAATTCTTGAAAAAATTCGAGAGCTTGTGCTCACAGACCGTCAACAGACAACTGATCAACTGTCAGAGATTAGTGGGTTATCTTGGAGCTCGGTTCAACCAGTTTTAACAGAAGATTTGGGAATGAAAAGGATTGCTCCCAAGTTTGTTCTCGGGATCTGATTGACAATCAAAAGGAATGTCGAGTTGATACGTATCGTGCTTTGAAACAACAGCTTGAAACTGATACAGATTTCCTGTCAAAGGAACAGGTGTTGGATCATAGTGCTATGTTTACAAACCGGAACAAAGCAACAGTCAAGCCAAAGGAAGACGTCATCGTCGACCCGTCCAAAAAAATGTCGGCAAATCAATTCAGACATCAAAACAACGCTGACTTGTTTTTTTGATGCCAAGGGTGTAGGTCATTCAGAGTTTGTTCCCCCAGGTCAGACCGTCAGTCAAACATTTTATTTGTAAGTTTTAAGGAGATTGCGCAACAGTGTTAGCCAAAAAGGCCCGATTTGTGGCAGGCAGGAGGCTGATTCTTCTATCACGACAACGCACCTGCACACCCAGCCATCTATGTTAGTGAGTTTTTGGCTAAAAATGGCATGTTTCCGCTGCCCCATGCACCTTATTCGTCTGACCTCTTATTTTCACGCATGAAAAGGACCATGAAAGGACACCGATTTGATAACACCGACGAAGTCAAGGAAAAACGAGGGCGGAGCTGTCAGCTATTTCTAAGGATGACTACAAAAAATGTTTCGAAAAGTGGAAGCTCCGATGGGACAAAAGTACTAGTTGTAATGGAGATTATTTTGAAGAGGATGTTTTGTAAACAATTTGAAAATATATATATATTAAAAAATAATTCTTGTTTTTTTGAGTGTCCCTTGTTCAGACTGTACGAAAATGTCACAGGTTATGTCGCACATAGCTGGATGTTAAAGCTAGCAAGGAAATTCTGATAAAATTTGTTATTTCTGTAGGATTTTGTCTGCAAAGACGCCAGAATAAAACGAATGAGCATGCGCCAATGAGACAGTATAGCTTCAAATGGGCGTATTACATAATGTTGTTACGTAAATATGAAGTACTACAGTTAGGGTGGCATTGGGTTATTCAAAATAAATATGGATTCATACAAATCACGCAGTGACTAAATGTTGCTACATTGATAGTGTCCAAAGAGAAATGTCTAATGAAGGTGCCGGACAATGTCTGGTTGTGATGCTACGCTGAGAACTGCCACATATGCGGCATGGCTCTATCCGTAAGAACACCGAGGTATGCGCTGTCACTGTCTCCCCTTCCCGTTTCTCGGGTGTAGCCGCGACGGTGCAGCTACCCTGGCCCGACTACAATTCGCTTTGTCAGATAATACGCAGTGCTTATTTTTTAAATCATGTACGACATATTTTATAAATAATTTGTAAGCAATTCTTTATTTTCTTTTGGTTTTTTTTTCTTTAAATCATTTAGCACTTGGTGTACCATAATGGTACTTCTATCATTGTTGCAGGAACGCAAGTGTAGTACGTGCTCCAGGACGTAACAATTCTTGTAAAACGCAAATCAGTTACAGAATGAAACCAAGCTTAACAGTTTCTTCAACCTATCTCACAATTACTAATTAACTGACAGTTGAAAACTATATAAACGTCTGACATCCATAGAGAAAGTCTCGTAGATACATGCCTTCAACTTATACAGCTTATGGGCAGATAACTATACGTCAAATACAAACATCTGTATGTAGTTTGTCGTGCACGGCTAACCCAGAGTGGCATTGCGTTTTTTCTTCTGTCACTCGTAAAATTGCATTATAAATAAGGTACCTTCACAGTGGCATAACTGTCCACTTCGAATTGATACGCTACCAAGTAAAATCTCATTTGAAAAGTTCTTGTAGAAACAGTAAATAATATTCTCACAAGCTGAGACATTGTCGCAAATAAAACATTGACCCGTATATACAATAAATTTCCTTTAATTTACGTCTATGGTCACAAACTTTTTGTTAACAGATTACCGGTTTCGGTCTATAATGACCATCATCAGATAGATCTGTTCTATAAAAACAAAGTCCTAATGTACTGCAGCCATAGTGGCATCTTCAAATGAATATGATGCATTTGATGTTATTTATATATATTTGACGATGCTGATTTTGCATTTAACATTTGATGATGCCACTATGGCTGCAGTACATTAGGACTTTGTTTTTATAAAACAGATCTGATGATGGTCATTATAGACCGAAACCGGTAATCTGTTAACAAAACGTTTGTGACCATAGACGTAAATTAAAGGAAACTTATTGTAAATAATATTGTTAAATACATCTATCCATGCCTTTAATTACAACTGTTTTTAAAAGAGGCTAGAGAAACTAAAATAGCTACGTATCAATCACAGAGAAGTCTACGTCTCAACTACAGTAATACGTGGAATAATTTTCACATCCCGTTGGTGGAGTTTTGACTGTGTTCTACAGATAGTATAAACTTTGTATACCTGAGTAACACACACTTTTGGACCACGACTCACGCCCTAAAGAACAGGCCGAAGCGAAGCAAAAGGTAACACGGCGTGTGTCTGTATCTATTGTCAAGAAAAGAGACACTGATGTGAAGAAAGCAGATAGTTAACGAATTCACAGGCTACGAATAAACTGCTTTAGATGGGACAATCACAAACAGTGTTTCAAACTACGGAAGCCCATATTTATCAAATGAAAAGGAGACCACCCTCTTACCGTATGTGACATACAAGACACCATGACGAATATAATTAGGAGAATGTATGGCTGCCAGTTTCACAATTCTACTAAAAATCCGTATGTGGGTCAGAGGATCGAATAGTAAGACTACGAGTCATTTTACATAATGGGTGTGAGCAAGCTTCATTCACCACTAATTAATAGAATCTCTACAGCAACATATAGGATGCTCAAAAAATGAGGGACTCTCATGAAAGAACGTTTCTTTCTCGTTGTCAGTACGATCCTTGTATTATCGAGAAAGGAAAGGGTTACGCATTAAAGCAGACAGCATTCGTTGACTTGTACCGATTATGCTGACATCAATAATTCCTTCACAGAAATGTGTAGCAACAAGGACACGATGAAGAGGCTGTAAAACAAGTTACAGGAGACAGGAAATGCTGCAAACGTAGTCGACAGTGGTCGACCGAAATTGGTAGCACCTGAACGGTTGATTGAAGTTCAAGCTGCGTATACTTTGAGTCCAGTGAAGCTTTTGCGACAGCTCTCTAGCCGAGGCTCATAGTATATGTAACGCCAGACGGGGAAGAAATTCACTCCGTCATCAGGTTATCGACCATCCGACTGCCGTGTCATTCTCAGATGAGGATGCGGATAGGAGGGGCGTGTGGTCAGCACACCGCTCTCCCGGTCGTTATGATAGTTTTCTTTGACCGGAGCCGCTACTATTCGGTCGAGTAGCTCCTCAATTGGCATCACGAGGCTGAGTGCACCTCGAAAAATGGCAACAGCACATGGCGGCCCGGATGGTCACCCATCCAAGTGCCGGCCACAACCGACACCACTTAACTTCGGTGATCTGACGCGAACCGGTCTATTCACTGCGGCAAGGCCGTTGACGGGGAATAAATTAATGATTGGTTTTTCTCAGACGAGGCATCGCTCCACCTTGATGGATATGTGAACGCTCATCATTCATGCATTTAGGGTACTGGAAAATCACATCAAGCACACGCAGATTTTGGGTGTCTGTCCAGCAGTGTCAATCTTCATCACGTTCTTCCGTAGCAGACTGAAGAGAGAGCACTAGGTACAGTTTGTAAACACAGTTTGTAAACACGATACCTGAAAAACATTTACAGAAAAAATGTCTTTAGGAGGACAACGCTACGGCTCATACAAGCAACAATACCATGACTTCCTCGGATGAGAATTTTCGTGGAGAATCGACTTCGAACTAAGTTGTTCGCCACTTCGATCTCTTCGCTTATCCCCACCTGACTTTTTCTATGGGGATCCCTTGAGAATGCCGACTAAAGTCACGTTGCTGCGATCTCTCAACTAACATTAGAACATGCAGCTACGAACAACCTCAGCATTACTTTTTGTTACTTTTTGTAATAAAACAATATTCCATAGGTATGCACTCTTGAATTTTCCTTATAAAATAACTCTGTCCCAAATTGAGAACCACACTATCCGGAACTGCGCACGCTTTTAGTACTCGCTCCAAAATGCACTATTTTCTTTGACAAAAATTATGAAATTTAATCCGTTGGCTTTCGCTATAAAAAGTTACATACAAGCAAAATTTATTATGTTTTACATATGTCAATCATTTTCGGAAGTTTTCAGCTGATTTTTAACCAACCATATCCTTAGATTTCCCTAGCTATCCGAAAATGGGGCGTCTCATCCAACACACGAACATGTTGATCACATTCCAAGAAAGTGTTGATCATGTCGTTTTACGGAAGCGATATATCGTCGACGTCTCCGTTGCTCATACTGAACAAATTGTGTCAGCGGTAGTTAATAATATAATGAACATTATGCCTTTCTCGCTTGTTTGACCTTTTCTTCCAATGTCCCGTCCCTAATCCACTACATAGGGAAACATTACTGTACGTCTCTGTTGCGTTCTCAGTCGCAGATTTACACCCAGTGGCCAAAATTAGAACGATTTTTTTTCCCCCAACGAGAATCAGTTCCTCATTAATATATTAGTATACCTATCAAGTTTTGCTGCCATATGATAATCACAGCGCGGACTGGGCTTTTGTGAGTAGCTGAACTTTAAGTACAGCCACCCATTAATTAAGATTTATTCATAATAATAAATGTACATAAGCGTTCTTACAAGCTTTCTCTGTTTTAGCAGCTGCTTGAAATCACTACATCTTCGCGTCCACCTTTAGTTAATTCCATTCCATTCCTGTTTTCGTAACTCCATTTCACAACGATTTTACTGTTGACAGCAGTCATGCAGGAGATATTTTATTTTATATGACAGCAAAGCAGAACATTTGCCATGTAGTCTGATATAAAAAAGTTCTGATAGTGATGATAAGTGATCACGCTTTGGACACTGGTAGTTAATGATAAATTATTTTAGCTACGTGTCTTGACTGTTCTGAAATATGACTTTTGTTTTTTTATTTCATAAAAACCTATAAAGGAGTCTTTCATGTCTTTTTGGACACTTCAGAGTACTTGTGGCGTAACGGTAAGGTGCAGCTGCGGCACTCTGAAGAGCGACGAGCGCTGTAGTGAAGACAGAAGGGCGTCGCGACGCTCTGCCAGTGTGACGTATTCTGCCAAAGTGACGGTGGGCGGGGGGTGAGGCGCCGCCGCGATGTCCCGCGCAGACGCAGCCCGCTAGCCGCCACGAGAGGGCCCGGAGTCGCTCTGGCAGAGCCCCAGGGAGGAGACGCAGCTGTGCGCCGGCGGGCACTGGCTGCAAGCTCGGCCCTCCAGGTACAGGGGGCGCCCGAAGCGGTTGCCGGACGGCCCGTAGTTGCAGGCGTACATGGACGTCACCGGCTGCGCCTCCCCCTCCCGCCACGCGGCGTACCCGCAACCCAGCGTCCGCGTCGCAGCCGCCACCATCTGCGTGTAGTGGCTCGTCTTCCCCAGCGACCTGCAAACACCACAGCCTTCGGTTCAGTTTCTCCACAACGTGGGTGTGAGAGACACTGAGGTGACAAAACTCGTGGCATACCTCCCAGTATGGTGAAGGACCTCTTTTACCCGGACGTTGCGCAGTAATTTGACGCGGCATGGTCTCGAAAAGTTGCACGTCGCCTGCGGAAACGCCGAGCCACGGTGCCCCTGTAGCGGCCCAGAATTGCGGCGAAGTTGCCGCTGCAGCTTTTTGTGCACTAACTCACCTCTCCATTGCGAGCTTCCCAAATAATAAATGATCAAGTGTGGCCCTCAACTACGTACCCTCAGACTCAAAGTTGAAATATTAAAAGTTTTGGCTGGTTTCGTTGTCTAGGGGCTGGGATACGTAGTTGCCGCATTACTGGACAAATACTGCTGAGTCTACAATATACAATTGGAATATACACATGAATGGTCGAAGGTTCCAATCACTCGGCAACTGCGAATTTTAAATGAGTAGACATTTAACTGAAAGATTGCAATTAAATAAAATCTGCAGATGCTATTCTTGACGACTTTAAATGGTGGTACGATAGTAGACGTACCAATAAGAATGCTGTTTATTACAACAAAACACGTATTGGTGTCGATAATCCAGCGATTAAATAAAATATAAGTTGTATAACAGGGAAACAATAAATTCCTACTTCACGTACACTACTGGCCATTAAAATTGCTACACCACGAAGATGACGTGCTACAGGTGCGAAATTTAACCGCCAGGAAGACGATTCTAAATGATTAGCTTTTCAGAGCATTCACACAAGGCTGCGCCGGTGGCGACACCTACTACGTGCTGACATGAGGAAAGTTTCCAACCGATTTCTCATACACAAACAGCAGTTGACCGGCGTTGCCTGGTGAAACGTTGTTGTGATGCCTCGTGTAAGGAGGAGAAATCCGTACGACATTGCTGCTCGCGTTGGTCGAGATCCAATGACTGTTAGTAGAATATGGAATCGGTGGGTTCAGAAGGGTGATACGGGACGCGTGCTGGATCCCAACGGCCTCGTATCAGTAGCAGTCAAGATGACGGGCATCTTACCCACATGGCTGTAACGGATCGTGTAGCCACGTCTCGATCCCTGAGTCAGCAGATGGGGACGTATGCAAGACGACAACCATCTGCACGAACAGTTCGTCGACGTTTGCAGCAGCATGGACTATCAGCTCTGAGACCATGGCTGCGGTTGCCCTTGACGCTGCATCACAGACAGGAGCACCTGCGATCGTGTACTCAACGACGAAGTTGGGTGCACGAATGGCAAAACGTCATTTTTTCGGAAGATTCCAGGTTCTGTTTACAGCATCATGATGGTCGCATTAGTGTTTGGTGACTTCGTGGTGAACGCACATTGGAAGCGTGTATTCGTCATCGCCATACTGGCGTATCACTCGGCGTGATGGTAGGGGGTGCCATTGGGTACACGTCTGAGTCACCTCTTGTCCGCATTGACGGCACTTTGAACAGTGGACGTTACATTTCAGATGTGTTACGACCCGTGGCTCTACCCTTCATTCGATCCCTGCGAAGCCCTACATTTCAGCAGGATAATGCACGACCGCATGTTCCAGGTCCTGTACGGGCCTTTCTGGATACACAAAATGTTCGACTGCTGCCCTGGCCAGCACATTCTCTAGATCTCTCACCAATTGAAAACGTTTGGTCAATGGTGGCCGAGCAATTGGCTCGTCACAATACGCCAGTCACTACTCTTGATGAACTGTGGTATCGTGTCGAAGCTGCATGGGCAGCTGTACCTGTACACGCCATCCAAGGTCTGTTTGACTCAATGCCCAGGCGTATCAAGGCCGTTATTACGGCCAGAGGTGGTTGTTCTGGGTACTGATTTCTCAGGATCTATGCACCCAAATTGCGTGAAAATATAATCACATGTCAGTTCTAGTGTAATATATTTGTCCAATGAATACCCGTTTATCATCTGCATTTCTTCTTGGTGTAGCAAGTTTAATGGCCAGTAGTGTAATTAGTTATGAGCAACAACATAGCTCGCGAAATATTCACTTCTAAACGTCTTCACTGTAGAAACCAGGGAAATCTCACAACTGTACAGGTCAGCACTACGAAAAATTTCTATCTCTCGCGACCACGCGCAAACTGCTCCACTCTGTAAGTCTTTCCCACGACCGCCCGTCGCGCCTCCTCGTCCACCACCCTCTCCCGTACTCTCCTGTACTTTCCTGTACTGTGCTCCATGCTCCTCCCCCGCTTCGGTAGTCGCCTGCTGTAGTAACGAGCGCTGTGATTGGCTAGAGCACTCCTGCTATGTCTTCAAGCCCACGTACTCTCACAAACATATTGAACCACATACTAAATCCTGGATTTACATTTAAATAATTTGAAATTAAATAAATATTCCTATGGCTTGACCATAAACACGCTCTAACACACATTGTTAGATACATAAGCAAATACACTCCTGGAAATTGAAATAAGAACACCGTGAATTCATTGTCCCAGGAAGGGGAAACTTTATTGACACATTCCTGGGGTCAGATACATCACATGATCACACTGACAGAACCACAGGCACATAGACACAGGCAACAGAGCATGCACAATGTCGGCACTAGTACAGTGTATATCCACCTTTCGCAGCAATGCAGGCTGCTATTCTCCCATGGAGACGATCGTAGAGATGCTGCATGTAGTCCTGTGGAACGGCTTGCCATGCCATTTCCACCTGGCGCCTCAGTTGGACCAGCGTTCGTGCTGGACGTGCAGACCGCGTGAGACGACGCTTCATCCAGTCCCAAACATGCTCAATGGGGGACAGATCCGGAGATCTTGCTGGCCAGGGTAGTTGACTTACACCTTCTAGAGCACGCTGGGTGGCACGGGATACATGCGGACGTCCATTGTCCTGTTGGAACAGCAAGTTCCCTTGCCGGTCTAGGAATGGTAGAACGATGGGTTCGATGACGGTTTGGATGTACTGTGCACTATTCAGTGTCCCCTCGACGATCACCAGTGGTGTACGGCCAGTGTAGGAGATCGCTCCCCACACCATGATGCCGGGTGTTGGCCCTGTGTGCCTCGGTCGTATGCAGTCCTGATTGTGGCGCTCACCTGCACGGCGCCAAACACGCATACGACCATCATTGGCACCAAGGCAGAAGCGACTCTCATCGCTGAAGACGACACGTCTCCATTCGTCCCTCCATTCACACACCACTGGAGGCGGGCTGCACGATGTTGGGGCGTGAGCGGAAGACGGCCTAACGGTGTGCGGGACCGTAGCCCAGCTTCATGGAGACGGTTGCGAATGGTCCTCGCCGATACCCCAGGAGCAACAGTGTCCCTAATTTGCTGGGAAGTGGCGGTGCGGTCCCCTACGGCACTGCGTAGGATCCTACGGTCTTGGCGTGCATCCGTGAGTCGCTGCGGTCCGGTCCCAGGTCGACGGGCACGTGCACCTTCCGCCGACCACTGGCGACAACATCGATGTACTGTGGAGACCTCACGCCCCACGTGTTGAGCAATTCGGCGGTACGTCCACCCGGCCTCCCGCATGCCCACTATACGCCCTCGCTCAAAGTCCGTCAACTGCACATACGGTTCACGTCCACGCTGTCGCGGCATGCTACCAGTGTTAAAGACTGCGATGGAGCTCCGTATGCCACGGCAAACTGGCTGACACTAACGGCGGCGGTGCACAAATGCTGCGCAGCTAGCGCCATTCGACGGCCAAAACCACGGTTCCTGGTGAGTCCGCTGTGCCGTGCGTGTGATCATTGCTTGTACAGCCCTCTCGCAGTGTCCGGAGCAAGTATGGTGGGTCTGACACACCGGTGTCAATGTGTTCTTTTTTCCATTTCCAGGAGTGTATATTAAACATATATTAAAGGAATAGAAACAAAAGGTAGGCCAGTAGCCTAACGTCTCTGTGGTTTCTAAAACACAGTAAATATTTAACCAATTGCTTCATCAATAGGATATATCGGCTATAAATAAAGACCTAGATGAACAAATATATTTATAAGCATGCTGCTACCGTTTTTTCGTGTAGCTGTGAAGTACTTATGCCCTGACGCGATCGATAGTAATCAACCACTTTGACCACCAATAACTCATGTATTCAAGTTACATTCCTGTAATTTATACCAATTTAGGTTTACACTAACAGCTTTCTAAAGACAAGTCGATCGACAAAATCGGATGAACCGTTTAGATTTTGTAAATTCGTTGCTGAGTGTTACTTGTATAATTTACAGTCAGATACTAAACCTTAAACTAATAAAGATATTGAAAATCTGATTACACCATCAGAATCGTAGTGCAAATAATGGTAATGTACAAGTTTCTTTTTAAGGTATCATGATTAATCTGGCTGCTATTAATTTCTATACGAACTGTGAAATGTCTGCCATGAAGATTTCACAACGTCCGCCATCTTTGGCACTCCTGGCATGTCTCCTTCATCGACACAGTGTCAGCATGGAATTCCCAGCCATGTGGGGGCTGGACCACGCACTGGGGCTACCCCTCTTGTCTGGCACCGCGCAGTCGGCCTGCCGAGCATCCCGCATGGCCATGCCAAATTCGAACTTAGAATATTTTCAGGGCACTACAACTGGTCCATTACCTCACACCATTGTGTCCCATCAACGTTCAGTGGGATTATGTCAGGCGATCTGGGAGGCTAAATTATTCTTTCGAATTGTCCAGAATGTTCTTCAAACCAATCACGAGCAACTGTGGCCCAGTGACACGGTCCACTGTCTTCCATAAAAATTCCATCGTTGTTTGGGAACATGAAGTCCATGAATGGCTGCAAATGCTCTCCAATTAGCTGAACATAATCATTCCCAGTCGATGATCGGTTTAGCTGGACCAGATGTAAACACAGCCGACATCATGACGGAACGACCACTAGCTTACGCGGTGCCTTGTTGACTACTTGGACCCGTGGCAAAGTGGAGTCTGCACCACACTCAAACCCTATCATTAGCTCTTACCAACTAAACTCGGGACCCATCGTGCCAGGCCATGGTTTTCCAGTAGTCTAGGTTCCAATTGATGAGGTCATCCTGCTGGCGATGTTGTCCTTTTAGCAAAGGCACTCGCGTCGGCCGTCTGCTGTCGTAGCCAATTGTTACATACCAACCCTATATCAGGCAGCTTGCCGCAGAATTTCATAATTGCGAGGCCTCTTCACTTTGTGTTCCTTGAGGGAGTGCCAACAAGCGCAGCACGAAACGACAGCGTTTCATCACGTTAGCAGGTCAGGCGGAGAGCAGGACATCAGCGCTTTGCGCGAACTGGGTAGCCAGCACCAGCAGAAGCTTAGTAAAGCAATAACACTGCGAAGTATCACGTCACCTTGTCACGTGAAGTAAGAAGCCGCCTCGCTAACGCAAGAAGGCGAACTGAATATTGTTACGGACCAGTCTGTTGGTATAAAAATTGTGTTAAGCAAATAGGGTACGATATGGATCGCTGACACATTCGTACTAGGGAAGTCTATGTGGTCATTACAAGTGACGTTCGGTCAACACCAGCCGATATTTCACACTATAAATACCCCAGCGTTTCAGTTCAGAAGGGAATTGGTCAGAAGGATGGATGGTGTACAGGATCCGCGTACTCGATTCCCTGACACAGTATTAACGCTGGGTATAAGTCTGTTAGTCATGGACTGTGCGGCTGGTCCCGGCGGAGGTTCGAGTCCTCCCTCGGGCATGGGTGTGTGTGTGTTTGTCCTTAGGATAATTTAGGTTAAGTAGTGTGTAAGCTTAGGGTTGACGACCTTAGCAGTTAAGTCACATAAGATTTCACACACATTTGAACATTTTTATTAGTCTGTTGTAGATTTCCTGCTCGTACTCAACACTGCCGATAGCCAATGGAGAGATGTCTTCCTCTCCGTAAGCACCAGTCAAGAGTTCGACGCTGCTGACAGCTTCCAAGGCAGATGGAGAGACCTGGGGGTCTTCCGTGTCGACTTGGAACAGGACTCCAGTGTTCCTGACACTTCAGTAGAGCCACGGGCCTACCTGCACGGCAGGCCAGGGTCGGCGCTCTTTTCGACCACACGACAATCGTCGTCATGGTTCAGAGAGCAGAGGTGAGCCACAGTTACGTGAGAGGATAGAGAACCTCCTAGGCCGGCGTGTGTAGGCCACATACGCACGTGCCACCTTCTTCGAGTGCAGAGGATGGAGACGCAGCATCCACTTCCGAATAGCTGCCGGGCGCTCGCGGAACAACCGGACAAGCAGCGGCAGAGGACCGTCGTAACATCGTTAAAGGAGAGATGTATCTGCAGAAATAAATGGTTAAAAGTCACTCTTATTTTGCTGCGCCCACTGGCGTACTCAGGTCACAACCAGGAACTGGGAAGTGTCGAACTGGGAGAGTGCCTCCTGACACACCATCCATCTGCCACGCCTCCAAATCGTCGTCACTTGCACCATTAACGCCACATTTCGCCGCACTGTCTTAAGCGATATGTTTTTCATATGTCCCACTTCACGCTGTGTTGTTTGTCTGTTAGCACTGACCCCTCTACGCAAACGCCGCTGCTCTCGGCGTTAAGTTAAGGCCGTCAATTCCTGTGTTGTCTGTAGTGATTGATAATGCTTAAGGTTTGGTGTTCTCAGTGCTTGTATGTTAATATGTTATGTGGTGCCGGCCGCGGTGGCCAAGCGGTTCTAGGCGCTTCAGTCCGGAACCGCGCGACTGCTACGGGCGCAGGTTCGAATCCTTCCTCGGGCATGGATGTGTGTGATGTCCTTAGGTTATTCAGGTTTAAGTAGTTCTAAGTTCTAGGTGACGACTACAGATGTTAAGTCTCATAGTGCTCAGAGCCATTTGAACCATATTTTCTTATATGGTATTTTCAGGAGTTACATTGCTTTTAAATTCTCATATTCTTGTATATCATTCTTATAGCAGTTCTTATATTATTTCTTATATTTTATTCTTGAGGAAGATTTGGTGCATTCCTTTGGGTGATACCAACCGCTAAAAATTCGAAACAAAGAAATTCCGAAGACTGGTTTGCCACAGTAACATCTCACTCGAGAAACAAACGTCTTGTCGCGGCCCGCGCAGCTCCCCCCATCGGAGGTTGGAGTCCTCCCTCGGGCATGGATGTGTGTGTTTTCCATAGCGTAAGTTAGTTTAAGTTAGATTAAGTAGGTCTAGTGTGTAAGCTTAGGGACCGATGACCTAAGCAGTTTGGTCCCTTAAGCTCTTACCTCAAATTAATTAAAGAAACGTAGTTAACATTACTTAAGATCTCACGTATCGGCAATAATTTCGCGGCAACGCACGCATAACGGAAAACTAGCAAAAACTGGCGCTGTGGTTGATTATGAATCAAAATATACTATAGGAATTTCACCGAAAACAATTTAAAATTATTTTCTCACTCATATATTGGTTTTTTTTTTTTTTACTTTTATTTTGATTTATTCACCAGACATACAATTAGTAGACGAATAACGACACCCCTTATTTCAGTATACATTGGAAAACATTCATGCAATAATGTTATACGGACATGGACAAATAAATGGAAAACAAAACTAATAATAATCGGGTTTCGAACACTGGGCGCAAAAATGTAGGCTGAGAGGCTACTCACCGCTTAGGTTCAAATATTTACTCGATAAAAGGCACATAAAGAACCTCGGAAACTTTTACCGTCTTTTATTCAGAAACGGTCGCGTATGTACGGACAAGCCGCGATACGTGTTCGCCTGTTTTGAGCCCTCTTCCACTGAGCGAAGTTTCTGGGGAATCGGGTTATGACACTTGCCGCGATCTCCTCGTGAGATCGACTGACAAGGACCTGACTTTCGTATCGCGCCGTGCCCTCGATTGCTCGTTCTAGTTGTTTGGGTCAATCGCCCTGGCTGCATTTGTGCTTTCCTCCGTGCCACTCGCTACACGGTGTTTGGACACTAGACCATAGACTCATACTAGCACATTGTGCTTTCCCTCTTCCACGGTCTTGTTGCCTGGCTTCTATATCAAGCATCCAAGGTCGGCTAGGGAAAGAACACTTTTGCCGATAGGATTATTTCACAGTATTGCAGATACAAAATCTTCATATTCACAAAACTATTGCTCTGGAGCTCAGCTTAGAAACAGCAGGGCAATGATTAAATGAAACCTGCATAAAATCCTGTCAATTAGAACGTGTCAGTGTTAGTGAACTCGTGCCCTATTCCACTCTCTTACTGACTGAAAGAAAAGTGAATGTGTATACGCCTCTTTGCTCACCATAATCTCACTCATTTTGTTTCCATGGTCTGTACGTGAAATGTACAAATGTGGCAGCCGAAGTGTGGCACAATCTTTATCGTAAGTACCAAACAGGGAAGCAGACTGCGCAACGAAGGATGCCTATTTAGAAACCCGTATTGTCTCCCATTCTATCCCACGTCCGGCCATCCTGATTTAGGTTTTCCGTGATTTCCCTATATCACTTCAGGCAAATGCCGGGATGGTTCCTTTGAAAGGGCACGGCCGATTTCCTTCCCCATCCTTCCCTAACCCGAGCTTGTGCTCCGTCTCTAATGACCTCGTTGTCGACGGGACGTTAAACACTAATCTCCTCCTCCTCCTCTCCCATTCTGACGCATAAGTTCGAAATTTGGCTTCCTCTATAATGGTGCAAAACCCTGGCGCCTTGCGAAGTCAAAAAGGAAAGTGTCGACAAATGCGAAAAAGAGGCCACAGCTCTGACGTTTATATGAGCTTGAATGTCGGTTAATGATGTCAAATTGACACCAAATTTCACCACAATTCTGCCCAACGACAACGTGGATGTGTTACACGAAGAGAGGGTCGTCACATCCACTCTTACCCATATATCACCCCTCCTTTTGCCGCCTCTGTGACGGTTATCACAACCACGACACTCGGTATTGAAATCGTGCGGATTTTTATGGGTGGCACCCACAGACACACTCCCCCTCAGAATCGACACAAAAACGCCTCAGGGCGTTGGCATAAAGGGTGTCAATAAAACCACTCCTTCCCTTGGGGCACTGATTCCCATACAGTCGAAAAGGATAATCTAATCTGCGGCAACAGAAAGACGTCCGTAAGGACGTTCAGACTGCTGCAATGACATTGTGGAGCTACAGCCCCACTGAGCGTGAACTTCGGAGTATAGAGCGACCACAATGTTTTGCTCTTCCATAGAAGGTGGAACCACTAGGGACCGTTCAAAACCACCCTATGAAATTTGAACGTGATCTGGAGCAGCAGAGGGGTATTATACTTTATCAGCGCTTCTGGTTTGCGCCCTCTTCTGGCCTGATCACGTAGTTGTGCTACATGGCCATGGGTGTGAATATAACAGAAAACGCTCCCTATAACACCCCCTCCTCCTCCCTCCCCCCCTCCTCAGTTCACCAATACCATCGGTGCCAACTATGCACCTTTGCTGAGCACTTTAAAACTGTACCTGTCAGAAATATCGAGGCTGCCCTAGCACCTGAAGGTAGGCAACCCGCATGTAATACGGGCCGAAAGAGTTGCCTCTCATGCATTAGAGCTGCCACGATGCTGAATCAGTGTCAAAGCGATTTGTAACAACAGTCCCTTTTGCTGTATAGGTCAAACTGGCACCGCTATCAGAGTAAGGTACTGAAGAACATTTACTGGGAAAGAAGCATGGTAAAGTGGACCTCTTTACATTTGCTGAACATTTACTCCTTACGGATCATTCCGCTAAAGATGTGGGAGAAACAGTAATTTTGTCTAAGCAGGTTCAAAGGCGGAAATTCGACTGACGTGTAGAACTGGAAATTTTTAAACACTACCGTTTGCCTCGGCGTCGGTAGTTTCCAATGGCAGTGGCGTTAACTTCCGTTCGACACACCATTCTAACGGCCACAACAGTACCCATGTTCTGTGTTTCTTTTTAACTCTGCAGTTCTTTAGGATGCCCATTACAGAGTTGTGTCACTCCATTTGCCTCATTAATATCTACTGCTCTGGCCCAAAAGGAAACCACATCTCGATTTTTAAAAAGGTTGATACATTTACCCTAGTAGCTAATTAAGTTTGCATAAAAGCGTTGCTATTTTTTCAATGAAATCCTGACCACTGTTCGTCTAGCTGACAATGTTTTAGGCAGAAACGTTTAATGCCTCTCAGTGTGTTTTCTCCTTTTATCTGCGAGTACACGGTAGCTGTGTCTGACTCACCTGAATTGTTTCACGTTGCTGGCGTCAAATATTTCCACTTCGTTGTACCAGCTGAAGACGGTTGAGCTCCAGTTTGCTTTGATGTCGTGCTCGGTGCCGTAAATAACGAACAGGTTCTGTCCCACTTGGAAAGTCGCTGAAACAGGAGCACCGGAAATATTCTGAGGGGAAAGGAAAGTGGCTAAATGCTGAGGATCTCCACCACACAGTTGGTCGCGTCCTTCAGCTGAGAGGACAAGTGTTATAATCAGTTCTAGTGGAAGAACCGCAACGCATGAAAAATATTAGGTAACATTATTTTCTAAAATTTCCACAACCTTACTTAATATTAAAAATGTGCAGATTATTTACGTTTTCTGTTAGTAATAGAGTATTCACGTTAACATAATATTCATTTTGAATACATAATGTTTGAGGCTGTTTTAATCAATATCTGAGCACGATTTGTTACGAAACTCTTTTCATTAATGATGGTCGATTCTCCCATAATCTAATTGCAGTGTAAAGCCCGTCCCTTGGATAGGGGGGCAAAGCGACAGCCAATAGGAAGCAACCTAAAAGAAGTGGTTGTGAAGATAATGCACACAGTAAGCTGGTCTTGGGTGTCGAGACTGGAAGATATCTTGCTTGCAGGCTCGAAAGAAAGAGGAACGGACGCGAATTTGTAATGTTTATGTGATTTGACATTTGATCAGCAAGTGACCGTGTGGTGCAAATTTTGCGTCCGTTTCTTTCGTGAGCCCAGTTCACATAGTGAATTACAATATTTCCGTTAGTGAGATCATAGAGAAAATTTAAAGTATTCGTAGTGCAGTGCATTGATACACATTTGTAGAATTAACACTTTTGTCAATTATTCGTCTCTCATGAGACACACTTTAAGCCGTTTTTTTGTGAATATGAGTGCCTGCTACAGTTGCTGAAGTAACTAGTGGCACCACGACTGAATTGTGTTTTAATGAAGAAACAATTGAAATTCGAAGGTATAGTGCGCGCAAAATGCAGTGGCCGCTATATGCGCAGTTGGCTGGGGAAGCGAGGGGAGGCCGGCAGTGGTGGGGAGCCGCTCAGAGCTCAGAGGGGAAATGCCGGCGCTGGAGGGGAAGTGCCGTTCTAAACTGAAGTCTACGCTCAAAGTTGTTTTTTAACTATTAAGCGTGGCCCCTTCACACCCACACTTGCATGATGAACATTCAAAAAGATCTACTCTCACCTCTGCTTTCGTTAGTATCTAAAAAGAATCCTGCTGAAAACGCAACGATTCATTTTCTCCTGGATTGATAACCACTTGTAACTTTCAGAGAAGAGTCATGAGTAGCGAATTTTGAGTAAAACCCACACATTTCTCTAGTTTCCATGACAAAATTTGCGTCCTTTGCCAAAACACAGCGGAGTTTACACTGTATCACCTCATTAATATGTTGTGCAGACAAAATTGCGACAGAATTCTGAAACAGTGGTTTATTAAGTTTCTTAAATGAAGAACTCAGGAAAATTAAAGTCAGTAGTTTATGAAAAAGCACATCCATTGTACAAAAAAAACCTATAATGTCTCCAAATATGTTGTTCCAAAACCCATAGCGTTTCTCGTTTCATCAGCTATCGATGACCCTTAAAAATTACATTCTTTCACCAAAAAAATCTGTAGTTACTGGAATAACACAATAGACAATAAGTTGTATATAATAACGATATGGTAAAATAGTCTCCTCTTTGCGTGCTATCGTTTGCCAAAATCTCATTTCGATATCTGAAACCGTTTATGAAATATGAGGACTGTTGTGAATATTTCACTCTGGCTTTACCGCTGGCGCGGCGCGATCGCGAATGAGAGTGCTACATCTGATTAATTTTCTTGAGATTCGTGACAGACAGATTCTTCTACCCAAGTTTAAAGAAAAATTGAATATGTTAGCTAAACTTCATACTTAACAGCATATTATGTATTATGTACCAAACACAAAATCATAGCGACCCCTATTTTTCATTTTTCCGAATTTCGCTCAGCGTCTTACTTTCGCGTAAATACCACAATACCTATGACCTTCAACGAAATGATGGGCGCATCATCATGAATCTGACATATAAAGCTATCAACATAGCAAAAATTATTTTTTTTTTCGAATAGTTTCTGTAAAATCGTTTGAGAAAGATTGTAGTGTGCGCGCCTCCATTCTGTAACAAACGAATGAACTCGCCCAGCGCTTTGGACGAAAACTGGTCATTGCCCATCGGCCACTGCATCCTGCGCGAGGTATACTCCTTGTGTTGCCTACCTCATCTGATGTAATAAACTCGAGCTACGTTCATTTATTTTATTGCAGTCAACAAGTATTCCAAGAACTCACAAATTCGTGATTTTTTAAGTTAGGAATTGTTTTGCAGTGGTGTGCTATCGATCTCTACACTATAACAAAAAGAAAGAGCTTCTCGTCCAAGTCGTGAGATCACAGGGATGTCTCCTCTACCTTGCGACGTCATGTGGATGCGGTATTCAGAGGCATGTGTTCAGCACACCCCTCTCCCGGCCGTTTTGCAGACTTTCCAGACTGCAGAGCCGCTACCGCTAGTTCCAGTAGCTCCTCAGCTGGCATCACGAGGCAGAGTGCAGCCCGTATCAGGCCTCCCACCAAGGAAAAGCCCTTACCACTGCCCAGAATAAAACCCGGCATGGCAACCATCAAAGCAGACCACTCAGCTACGAAGCTGGACTAGACGACACATAATGGGCCAAAATCAACTCGGATGAATCTGATCAGGCATTTACGTTCCCCATCTAAAGTTGGATTACTGATTCCCCCACTCCTCCTTGTTGCACTGTTGTAAAAAGGGAGAGTCTGTGCTGAGAGTTGTACGAGCGGCTAAAAAATAGTTAAACAGACATTAGCAACTGGTCCTTGTAACTTATATATATACAGTGTTTTTCTTTCGAAAATAAAATTTTTTGTCAAACAAACAAAAATTGAAATACAGCTCCAGGCCTCAACTGGGGTGTTGCAATTCCTCGCCCCCACTTGATCACGCCTCTGACTAAGTTGTACAATGTGTGTTCGAGGCTCAGTAAGGAGGAAGGCAAACGAGGTCATAATAAAGAAAGCTCCAGATCAAGACCCGAAAGCTGTGCGGGATTAGCCGAGCGGTCTAGGGCGCTTCAGTCATGGACTGTGCGGCTGGCCCCGGTGGAGGTTCGAGTCCTCCCTCGGGCATGTTTGTCCTTAGGATAATTTAGGTTAAGTAGTGTGTAAGCTTAGGGACTGATGACCTTAGTAGTTAAGTCCCATAAGATTTCACACACATTTGAACAAGACCCGAAAGAGGTAAAGTTGTATAGAAGTTCTATAGGTCCGTCTGTTTATTGGACCTGCTGGGAAAACTTCTTGAGAAGCAGCTAGCAGGTAGACTGACAGCACACGGTGTGCTGTGCGGGATGAGTGATAAACAGTTCAACTTTCGGTTGGGGCGATCGGCATCTGACGCAGTCGCCATGGCGGCTGAGGACTGTAGCTCAGTCCCGTACAAGTACATGGCATCATGGTGGACATCAGTGGCGCTTTTGATAACCTGTGGTGGCCTTCACACTTCTCCTGCCTGTGGGAGAATGAGTGCCTAGGGCCGCTATGTGGCTGTCTTAGGAGCTATTGTGAAGAAAGGGAGGTCTCGCTATTATCCCTAGCGAGAAAATCAGTAAAAAGGTAACAAAGGAGTGGCCACAGGGTTCTGTCCTGGGCCACTCTCTTGGGACGTTAATATGGAGCCTCTTCTAGAGAACTTGAAGAATATTGCGGATGTACTAGAGGTCATGGCCTACGCAGGTGACCTCCTCCTGCAGTGAGAACCTTGAACCGAAAGCGGAAAAGGCTATGTCGGTATTGGCAGCGTGGTGTCATAAAGCAAAGATGGCAGTAGCACCTAGCAAGTCTACCTACTTCATCCTGAAATGACAACTTATTAGGAATCCAACAGTAAGAATAGACGGCTCACCAATTCTTCGACGTCACAACTACCTGGGAGTAGTCATCGATGAGAAATGGAGTTACACGAGGCATATCGACACTGTCACCCAGAGGTCGCTGGAAATACTTAATAACCTGATTGGAATTAGAGACAAGCCTTTCCACCTACCAGCAGACCTGATTCAGCTGTACCACAACATCCATTGTAGGGTACGGTTCGGCAGTGTGGCACACAGGCTCGCGAGCATCATGCCTACCACGGCCGTGAGAAGGGTGCAGCGGAACATGCTCCTGCACTTAGTAGGGACATACAGAACGACACCTGGGGGGGGGCATTATCAATGTTAATGGGACTTGTCCTCTTGACAGTAAGATTAGAGAACAAGCAGCATGGTACTGGTTAAAGAAAGACAACAGGTAGAAAATAGTTGAAATAGAGAGGGCTCAGGCAGGAGACAAAGTCGAAATCAAAAGAAGGGGTGAGGAAGTACGGCAGGAGCAGTGGGATGGGGATGAAAGTGGGCGCAGAACTCATGAGTTGTTACCAGACATCAAGGAGCGGCTGCAGCTTAGGTACTTCAAACCTACCAAAGGACTGCTGCACTTTATCACCGGATATGGACCTTACCCGACATATCTGCGCCGATTAGCAAAGCAGGCTACACCATCGAGTGATTGTGGCACTGTACATGGCACTCCAAACCATGTGGTGTTCGAGTGCCCCCTTTTCGACGATGTAGCATGTCGGCTTAGACAATAGTACATCCAGCTCAGGCAACAAAACACATTTGAGATCCTCAGTGAACATGCCAAAGAGGTATCAACCAAAGTTTTAATAGAATTTCTAAGGAACAACCACGATTAGAATAATACACCGACTAAAACGCACCTCTCCTGTTCCGCCGGAGTTTGAACTTGGCCAGCCCCCTAAAGGCTGTGATCCGCCACGTCTCGGATTTAGGAAAGAGTGCATCAATCACGGACTGGACAACGCACCGATTATGACTGCAGTATTAAGAATTTTAGGTTGCATGTAGGTTTAAAATACGATAAACTAGGCAAAATGCAGCAAATTCAAGATCTTGGGCCGGCCTGGTGCCAGGGACATGCCCACTAGGATTAGGTCGACGGACACGACCACCAGTGTAGGTTTATATAGCACTGACACACCTGGAACGTTGCAGGACGTGTAGATTAGTTTCTTAAGTATCATGTTATGCAGAACTTAGCATAGAATTAGACAATAGATACTATCATAGTAACCAAGTAGATAACTTAACAGTTAATGTTACATGTAGAACAAATAATAATAGTTAAAACAAGAAATGCCCATATTGGAAATACGAATACACCTCATGTAGTAATAACAATTAGCTGCAGTCATTGTGAACATTAGATGTAGAATTGGGACCCACTAATGAGTGAGGAAGTGGGTTGTTATGTATCATACTGTTTATATTGAAACAAAGATTAAAAAAAACTACACTTTGCAGCACCAGACCTTAATATGATCTGCAGCGCAGGCTGAAACCGGTTGTCGGTGGTAAAAGAAACTGAGATCTAGGCGACTGTTCTTTATTTAGTATAGTTATGATAGTAGAAAACAAATTCCGCTACGGGATTGGTTTCATAAGTTTTGCTGGTGTTACGTATGTACTGAAAAAAATTGAAAGCTTTCTCAGTAAAAACCCAGTTTTTCCTCTTAGACCGTCTTTTCTGTACTACACTGGTATGTCTGAGTTCACACGCAACGAGCAGAAAACGGAGCGACAGCAGCGGCACAGGAATGGGAAGCAGCGAAACACTTACGGAGATCCCTACAGGCGTCGTGGGCGTACGTGCACTGGTCCACCCAACGCTGCGCTATCGTCGCCAGCTCGGGGTCCCACACCTGCAACCAGCAAACACAGCAACCACGCACAGGTGTAAAAGTCCGTATTTAGCGCACGCACGTGCCTTGTATGCATGAGTGGGAAGAAGGTTAGGGTATAATCTCCCATCGAGGACAGAGTTGAGGTGGTTATGTGTTAGGGTGTATAAATCGGCGCGGCTTTGATCGCTATACTCCAGTATTCTTTCCCCTGTGCTGTGCTGTCAGCGTGCTTGCCTCATAACTTCCCTGTCATCGCTGAGACATAGAGTAGTACATTTGGGGGTTTGTTCTGTCTGGGAGGCGTGCACTGATAGCCGAAGTTGTTACGGCGATTGCTTGCGTAAAGCGGGAAATCCGTACAAACGTTCATACTTCACCAGTTAATTGCGGAGATATGTACTGTACAAATTTTCATACTTCGCCAGTTAATTGTGGAGATTGGTCCTCTACAAATTTTCATACTCCACCAGTTCATTGTGGAGATGAAATCTAATCGTACTCGCAATTGCGAGGAAATTGCATATACACCGTAAGAAACAGATACTGAAAAATACCATTTCATTCGCTTACTGACACCCAAAACTCCAGATGTCAGACATTCAGATCGGTTCCAAATGTTGTATGTAGACAGCTATCAACCAAAACACCGAAGTACTTCGTACTATGTGCTGTCGTCCCGTAGAACATGCGTAAACGGTAATTAAAAGTAACACCAGAACTACGGGGCATAGGAAATGAGTGTCTGTAGGTCTTCCGTGGGTAAGCTGGTAGAGCATATAGTTGTCATGCCACAGGTTCCACGTTCAAACTCTCCTGATGACTATTGTTTTTAAATGTTTACAAGTGAAACTGTTATAAGGAAGAACATTTTCCTAGCACGTAAAAGGACTTTTCGGAGTTTGCAGCAATGATCTTTTGTAAGTAAGCTTTCGCTTCGTTAGTTGAAAGTAGCAAACCCATAGAGTACATTATTATAGATAGGTGTGGTGTTGTGTCGGACATGTGCGCCAGAACAGACACCAATCGCATTTGTATTTTCACAGAATAAAGATAAACAATCGGAACAGTAGAATAAAGAAACAGTTGCATCACACGTACGGAAATATTAATAGTGCCATATAACACATTCACCCATAACACTAAAACTAAAAATTGGCATCATTATGGTGTAAACCCAGGACCCTTGATACAGAGATCTAACGCGCTACTAACTATGGTAAGGATTCAAGATGGCCGCCGAGTAAGTGACGCCAGAAACCATTTCCAGAAAGTTAAGTGATTTAGACAGGAATATAATTTAGTTTAACGCTGACAACAAATTAAATACGTGCATTAGTGTATCGTTTAGTCTTGCCGTTAAAGGTTTGACTTTTATTTGCGTATTTTTTTCAGAAAACACGAAAAGATCGTAACTTCGCGAAGTCGTGCTTAGGCTTAAATTTTGTAAACGTGTTTGTTTCTTGTTTCAAGGTAATTTAACTAGTTTCTCGGTAACAAATAAGTAAACTACCGTAAATAGCGTATAACTTCATTGTTTTAATACAGATTTCAGAAAAACAGCGTAACTTTATATCAGAAACTTGCCTATATACATTTGTTTATAGGCCTATTCTCGTAACGTTTTTGGAGAATCAAAATTAAAGTATCTCGTTTAATTGCCCTTTTTTCATTCCATCGAGTGAAATATATAATAAATAGCGTATACCTTCGTTGTTTTAATACAAATCTCAGAAAACCAGCGGAATTTTAAATCAGAAACTTGCTTATATACATTTATGAATAGGCTTAATTCTTGTAACGTCTTTTTTGATTTTCGGTAATTTAATTGATTTATTCTAGCTAAAGTATTATTTTTGCCATGAGTGAGAAGTGCCTGACTTGCCGTAGAATTGTTAGTTCCGGGGTTTGGTGTGATGGATGCAGTAGTTTTTTTCACTGGGGGGACTGCAGTGGCGTGGGTGTTGGGAAAGTGGATCAGGCTCATCAGTGGTTATGTAGGATTTGCAGCAGAGATAGGAAGATAGTGGAACAGGAGGGGAAAATTGCTGCCCTTCAGGCTGAGCTAGATCAGGCTAGGGAAGATCTGGACAGGTTAAGGAGGGAGAAGGGTAAAGAGAGGTGGGAAGTGGCAACAGGTAGCAGAATGAACAGGCCTAGAACTAAGTCTGACAGTTTTGTGGTGAATGTCAAAAATAAGTTTGACCTGTTGCTTCAGTTAGAAACTGATGAGCCTCAAGCAGAGGTAGGTGTAGACAGGACACAACAAACTTTCAATAGGAAATAGAAAAAGAATGTAGGAAAGTCATCGAAAAGGAAGAAAGTTTTGTTGTTAGGCAGTTCTCATGCCAGAGGTGTAGGCCAACTTCTGCAGGAGGAATTAGGACCAGAATACCAGGTCACAATTTTTTTCAAACCAAGTGCTAGTCTGGATCAGGTGACAGAGGATTTAGGTTCACTCTGTAAAAGATTTACCAGGGAAGACACCGTGGTTATTGTGGGAGGGCCAGGGAACAGCATCGACAGAGATCCTGGGTACAGTATAGAGTGTGACCTGGTAAAGATTGCGTCGGCATCGAGAAACACCAATGTGGAATTTGTATCTGTCCTGAGACGCCATGACCGGCCTCATTTGAACTCTTCTGTTGGGAGAGTTAATTTGGAGTTGGAATGGCTGCTTGGGTCGGGTGCGGGGGCTCATATTGGTGTGGTTCCTGTTGATTATCTCAGTAGGTGGGACTATACCAGGCACGGCCTACATCTCAACAGGAAAGGGAAGGGGAAACTGGCTGGGGTAATAGCAGGAAATTTAAGGGGGGGAGGCACTGCCACGAATGGTAAAATACCAGTGGTTACAGGTGTTGGAGCAGCACCTTTTTTAGGATAGGTAAGACAGAAAGATGTCAAGTTCTACGAGAGGTCAGGATTGAAACAAATCTTCAGTTTAGGAAAGAAATTCAATAGCACAATTCTAGCACATTGGATCACCAATCACAGCTATCAATTATAAATTTTCACCAATCACCAGAAATTTTATCTCTGCCAAGTTGTATCTCAGTCCTAGGTAATTGCATTGATGAACTAAAGTCACCCAACCCAATTGACATAATCTGCCTCTCTGAACACCGTGTGACCACTGGTATAGGAACTAGGCCTAAGCACAATGAGAAACTCAGACAGGAGAGTACTGCAAATGTTAGAATAAGGAAAGGTTCTCATAAAAGTATAATTAAAAATAATGTAAGTATATTTCATCAAAATATTGGGAGATTAAAGAATAAAGTAGATGAGCTTCTGGTTTGTTTGGAAGATTTAGAAACTGAGAATGAAATAGATATACTATGCCTGTCTGTGCATCACATTGTTACTGATATGGATAAGGTAAATGTAAGTGGTTATAAGCTCTCTGCACATGTAATGAGAGAAAATATGGAGAAAGGAGGAGTTGCCATATACACTCCTGGAAATGGAAAAAAGAACACATTGACACCGGTGTGTGAGACCCACCATACTTGCTCCGGACACTGCGAGAGGGCTGTACAAGCAATGATCACACGCACGGCACAGCGGACACACCAGGAACCGCGGTGTTGGCCGTCGAATGGCGCGAGCTGCGCAGCATTTGTGCATCGCCGCCGTCAGTGTCAGCCAGTTTGCCGTGGCATACGGAGCTCCATCGCAGTCTTTAACACTGGTAGCATGCCGCGACAGCGTGGACGTGAACCGTATGTGCAGTTGACGGACTTTGAGCGAGGGCGTATAGTGGGTATGTGGGAGGCCGGGTGGACGTACCGCCGAATTGCTCAACACGTGGGGCGTGAGGTCTCCACAGTACATCGATGTTGTCGCCAGTGGTCGGCGGAAGGTGCACGTGCCCGTCGACCAGGGACCGGACCGCAGCGACGCACGGATGCACGCCAAGACCGTAGGATCCTACGCAGTGCTGTAGGGGACCGCACCGCCACTTCCCAGCAAATTAGGGACACTGTTGCTCCTGGGGTATCGGCGAGGACCATTCGCAACCGTCTCCATGAAGCTGGGCTACGGTCCCGCACACCGTTAGGCCGTCTTCCGCTCAAGCCCCAACATCGTGCAGCCCGCCTCCAGTGGTGTCGCGACAGGCGTGAATGGAGGGACGAATGGAGACGTGTCGTCTTCAGCGATGAGAGTCGCTTCTGCCTTGGTGCCAATGATGGTCGTATGCGTGTTTGGCGCCGTGCAGGTGAGCGCCACAATCAGGACTGCATACGACCGAGGCACACAGGGCCAACACCCGGCATCATGGTGTGGGGAGCGATCTCCTACACTGGCCGTACACCACTGGTGATCGTCGAGGGGACACTGAATAGTGCACGGTACATCCAAACCATCATCGAACCCATCGTTCTACCATTCCTAGACAGACAAGGGAACTTGCTGTTCCAACAGGACAATGCACGTCCGCATGTATCCCGTGCCACCCAACGTGCTCTAGAAGGTGTAAGTCAACTACCCTGGCCAGCAAGATCTCCGGATCTGTCCCCCATTGAGCATGTTTGGGACTGGATGAAGCGTCGTCTCACGCGGTCTGCACGTCCAGCACGAACGCTGGTCCATCTGAGGCGCCAGGTGGAAATGGCATGGCAAGCCGTTCCACAGGACTACATTCAGCATCTCTACGATCGTCTCCATGGGAGAATAGCAGCCTGCATTGCTGCGAAAGGTGGATATACACTGTACTAGTGCCGACATTGTGCATGCTCTGTTGCCTGTGTCTATGTGCCTGTGGTTCTGTCAGTGTGATCATGTGATGTATCTGACCCCAGGAATGTGTCAATAAAGTTTCCCCTTCCTGGGACAATGAATTCATGGTGTTCTTATTTCAATTTCCAGGAGTGTATGTCAAAAGTTATCATTGTGCAAAAAGTATAGAAACAAAAAAGTTTTGTGTAGAGAAACATATAGAAGCATGTGGCTGTGAGCTTAAATTAAATAAAGGCACATTTATAATTGTAACTGTATATAGGTCCCCATCAGGAAATTTTCATCTATTTCTGAAAAATTAGGACTCCTTATTGTGCTATCTGTCCGACGGGGGGAAGCAAATTATTATTTGTGGGGACTTCAATGTAGATTCTCTGAAAGAGGGTAATAGGAAAAATGACCTTGAAGTATTACTCGGTTCTTTCAATTTGACACCCGTTATTGATTTTCCTACTCAGGTGGTAAAGGATAGCAGCTCACTGATAGATAACTTCTTTATAGACCAAGATAAGTTTAACCAGATAAATGCTCAGCCTGTTGAGAATGGTCTTTCTGATCATGGTGCACAGCTAGTTACAATATATGACATAGATCCATTCAGCAATACTAAACAGTCCTCCAAAGTAGTACGTTCAGTCAACAATTTAACAATTGCAAATTTCAGGGAAAGCCTACAGCAGTTAGACTGGGATGAGGTGTACCGTGTACCTGATGCCAATTTAAAATATAATTTATTTCATGACATCTTTGTAAATGCATTTGAAAACTGCTTCCCCAAGAAAATAGTTAAATATACTCGTAAGAAACCTTGTAACAAACCATGGCTTACTAAGGGTATAAAAATATCTTGTAACTGGAAAAGGGAAATGTATCTGACAGCAAGAAAGAGTAGTGACCCAGAAACTATCAAAAATTATAAAAACTACTGTGTTATATTAAGAAAAGTTATTAAAAAATCCAGGAGTATGTGTATCATGTCTGAAATCAGCAACTCTGATAATAAAATTAAAACAATTTGGAATATTATTAAAAGAGAAACAGGTCAACCAAGAGCAGAGGAAGACAGTATTACCATCAAATTGAATGAAAACTTTACGAACAAAAAGTCAGAAGTTGAAAATATTTTTAATAATCATTTTCTAAATGTTGTGGATATAGTAGGATCCAGGTGTTCATTAGAAGATGCTAGGCTGTTAATGGAAGAGGCCATACCTATGCAATTTGATACAATTGAAATCTCACCCACTTCTCCCTCTGAAATTAGGAAAATAATAAACTTGCTTAAAAGCAAAAACTCACATGGAATTGATGGCATTTCCAGCAAAATACTAAAAGCTTGTTCTCAACAGATAAGTAAGATTCTCAGCCACCTGTGTAATAGCTCTCTGGAACAGGGCATTTTCCCTGATAGACTGAAATATGCTATTGTTATACCTTTGCATAAAAAGGGGGATGGATCTGATGTCAACAATTACCATCCAATCTCCCTTCTAACAGCTTTATCCAAAATTTTTGAGAAAGTAATGTATTCAAGAGTAGCTTCACATATCTGTAAAAATGAAGTACTAACAAAATGTCAGTTTGGTTTCCAGAAAGATTTTTCAACAGAAAATGCCATATATGCTTTCACCAGTCAAATTTTGAATGATCTTAATAACCGAACACCACCCATTGGGATTTTTTGTGATCTCTCAAAGGCTTTTGATTGCGTAAATCATGAAATTCTGCTAGACAAGCTCAAGTATTGTGGCATGAGTGGGACAGTGCACAAATGGTTTAATTCGTACCTAACTGGAAGAGTGCAGAAAGTTGAAATAAGTAGTTCTCATAACATGCAAAGATCAGCACATTCCTCAAACTGGGGAACTATCAAGAATGGGGTTCCACAAGGGTCAGTCTTGGGTCCTTTGTTGTTCTTATTATATATTAATGACTTGCCATTCTATATTCATGAAGAGGCAAAGTTAGTTCTCTTCGCTGATGATACAAGTATAGTAATCACACCTGAGAAACAAGAATTAACTGATGAAATTGTCAATACTGTCTTTCAGAAAATTACTAAGTGGTTCCTTGTAAATGTACTCTCACTGAATTTTGATAAGACACAGTACATACAGTTCCGTACAGTGAATGGTATGACGCCATTAATAAATATAGACCTTAATCAGAAGCATATAGCTAAGGTAGAATATTCCAAATTTTTAGGTATGTCCATTGATGAGAGATTAAATTGGAAGAAACACATTGATGATCTGCTGAAACGTTTGAGTTCAGCTGCTTATGCAATAAGGGTCATTGCAAATTTTGGTGATAAACATCTTAGTAAATTAACTTACTACGCCTATTTTCACTCATTGCTTTCATATGGCATCATATTTTGGGGTAATTCATCACTGAGGAATAAAGTATTTATTGCACAAAAGCGTGTAATCAGAATAATAGCTGGAGTCCACCCAAGATCACCCTGCAGACATTTATTTAAGGATCTAGGGATATTCACAGTAGCTTCTCAGTATATATACTCTCTTATGAAATTTGTTATTAACAACCAAACCCAATTCAAAAGTAATAGCAGTGTGCATAACTACAATACTAGGAGAAAGGACGATCTTCACTATTCAAGATTAAATCTAACTTTGGCACAGAAAGGGGTGAATTATACTGGCACTAAAGTCTTTGGTCACTTACCAAATAGTATCAAAAGTCTGACAGATAACCAAAAAGTATTTAAGAAGAAATTAAAAGAATTTCTGAATGACAACTCCTTCTACTCCATAGAGGAATTTTTAGATATAAATTAAGAAAAAAAAATTAAAAAAATAAAAAAAATAAAAATAAAAAATAAAGAAAAACAAAAAACACAAAAAAATAAAGTTGTTATATTAACTTAAGTATGTTGTTAAATTAACCTAATTATGTCATGTATTGGAAGATTCGACTCGTTCCACATCATTACGAAATATCGTATTCATGATCCATGGAACTAGTATTAATCTAATCTAATCTAACCTAATCCCCTCGGTAGCTGTGCATGTTAGCTACAGTTATGCTTCTCCTGTTCTCCGTGGTTCTGGTGTTACTTTTAATCAAAGTTTACGCTCGTTCTGCTGAACGACAGGACAAAGTACGAACTAAATCGCTGTTTTGGTTGATACCCCATCGATACACAACGTTTGGTACCGATCTGAGTTTCTGACATCTGGAGGTTTAGCTGTGAGTGAATGTTTTGAAGGGAACTGCAGTGGGATACACCACAAAAAGTCTTCTTCACAGCGGAGCATAAAGCTGCAGGGGCCAAACAGCACGAGAAGTGAACGCAGCGGACTGGAGACGTATAGTTTGGCCCGATTAGGCACAATTTTATCTCTTTATAAGACACCAGGTGCACCAACGATGCGTTCAATCTGCAGTGTCGGAAGGTGTGAGGGTAGATAAACTTCGAATTTTTAGTTTTAGAAGATTCCAATGAATATCTTGTTTGATTTCAAATTTTTGTACTCTCAGCACTGAATATGTATGAGTAAACGTTATGGATTCTAACTTCGAATTACCATTACGTAAGGTTACGATTCTGATAATCAGTGATTCATTTATGTAATATGTACTAGATCAAGTTTCTGCTCGAGCTTCGTGATATCTGTTTGAGGTATTCATTGGGCTACGCGCGGTGTTGCGCACACCGCGGAAGTTACTCTGACGTCAGCACAAATGCAACAGACAGAGCCCAACGCCGTACATCGTCCCACGGAATACTTCAAGTACAGACCTTCCTTTGAAAACTTTTAACATTGAAACAACAAAAAGAAAGTCTTTTTTGGCTAGGAGAGAAAGTGAGTCGTATGAAATGCCCAAGTAAATGCGGCAAAAAACGTGTCCGTGATACGGAATTCCTCGGATACTCGCTTGCAACAAACTGAAATAATATCAGTACGTTTGTATTTGGATGAATAAAGTGTACGAGTATCCTGCAGGACCAAAAGCCATATAATTTTATCCTCCTGTACCCTCGCACATGGTTAAGTTCAGGTGGTGTTTCATGTAACGTGTCCTGGACTGAAGAACTCACGTTACCATGAAAGTGAGCATCGGTATTTATTTCAACTTTCTCTGTGACAAAGTATTGTCCTTTCGACTTCATCTTCGTCATGAATACACAGTAGACATTTCCACATTCCAAGAAGACTACTGCCGTATTCATAAGATTACACGCTCACATTCCTGTTTAACGAACACTCAGGCACCTATCACAACTCGACTGGTCCACAAAATCAGCCGAACTTATCCTTAGAAATACCAACGCATTTTCCAAAACGCTTACTACCAAGGAGGAATACTTTATGCCTTCTTAAAAAAAATTTCAAAAAATACTTTAATTTCTAAACCTGTTGTTAACTTTTATTAAAAACACCCTATCTATACAGGTACTGATCTATAAGTAGGACCCAGAACCTGAAAATATCTTGCAACACAAGTTGAGCAATACCAAAGTATTTTCCGTAACATGTACACTGAGAGGAGGGATACTTTAAGGGCCCCCGAAAAAAAAAATGCAGATTTCGTTAACTGTCATTGCCTTTTATTCACAAAATACTTTTTGAAGATATATTCATGTTTAACAATGGACCTGAACGTAAAAATATGAATATGACATTTGATGCAAAAAGTCAAATTCACCACTGCGGCATAAAATTTTGGCTTGCGTTTTACTGAAAAATTTAAAATATTTAAGGATTCTAATGTCACAAATCATTAAAAACAATAAATAATTTTTTCATAATTTTAAAACATAAAATATACGACTAGTTTACAATTATTTCAAAAGGTAGGCATAAAGAACCCCCCCCCCCCTCCTCCTTGGTACTGCGGGGGTAAGCTGAAATTTTCTGAGGGGTAGAAAGAAAAGTCTTTGATTACAGCTTGCGAAGTGAATGTATGAAGATCTTCTTTGGTTGGTTGGTTGTTTTGGGGAAGGAGACCAGACATCGAGGTCATCGGTTTCATCGGATTAGGGAAGGAGGGGGAAGGAAGTCGGCCGTGCCCTTTGAAAGGAACCATCCCGGCATTTGCCTGGAGCGATTTAGGGAAATCACGGAAAACCTAAATCAGGATGGCCGGACGCGGGATTGAACCGTCGTCCTCCCGAATGCGAGTCCAGTGTCTAACCACTGCGCCACCTCGCTCGGTCAACATCTTCTTTCTCACACAGTTCACCCACTACATACATATTTTCTACATTGTGTTACGAATCTATGGCAGAAAACTTGAGACTTATACCTTACATATTCTTAAACACCTTATGAAAATGTCTTCTATCGCAGTGGATTAGTAAATGCTTCATTATTCACTGCGCAATATATAAATAAATTAACTGAGAACATAACGAAACACTAACTACGTAATCGCTGCTACATTGCTGTATTATTATTATTATTATTATTATTATTAGTGCCAGTGCTCACACACAAAGCGTCAGGTGCCTGAGTCTTACAAGTTCTGCCAGTCCAACAAGTATAAATGAATCAAGTGTCTCTACGAAAAAATAATGGTGCAGAGGAAGCATGTTTTGTAACAAAGGTCTTCACTCAATGTGGATCGTTAACTTCCTTCCCAGAGAAAGAATTGTAGATAGCAGTTGCGATTCACTGAGAATAGCTTTATCATTCTATAAAAAAGTTGTTAGAAGTAAGAAGAACCAATTGTCTCTCTGACATATTAGTTCGTGATTCAGTAAGATAACTACAAAACTAAATTTCATCTATCTTTCGTCACTTTAAAAATAAAAGTTTTCAAACAAAGTTCATTCCCATCGTAATTTCTAGTTAAGCGCTAATGACGACGGTGGTCGGAGGGAGGGGGGGGATACTAGCTAATATTTGCTTGCACTCCAGGGTGATATCAGAAACGTTGGAAACCACTGCCATAAAGAGTAATGCGGTGTGACGTTACCAGCCGTAGCCTTACGCGTCGCTGATTCTTGGTAACATTCAGAGCTGCAGGCGCCGTTTCCGGCAGGAGACACTGTTCTACAATGCCCAAGCGCACTGCTCACACGCCTTTATGACAGACGAGAACAATCGTTCTTCAGCTATTGGTGGAACTGTCAGATGCAGTCAAGTCCCATCCTAAATGCTGGTATGCTGCATAAGCTGTCTGCGTTTTTCCGTAAGTTTAATAAACACTGTCATCAATTATATATTCCCCTTCACTATTTACAACAGTCTGTCGACGCTGGGGTAACTTTTCGATTCCGCAACTGTATAAATCACGTGGTTTTCAGGCGAACAACTCGTCGAGCCATGTTCTGAGCACATTTTCATCGGGGAAAGAAGTTTCTTGAAGAGTGTTCTATAGAGAGCGGAAGATCAGGAGAGTAAGGTGCGTGCGGAATGACTTCCCAACGCAATTTCTGTACAGTGTTTCTTGCCAGTCCAGCAGAATGCGGGCGGGCGTTGTCGTGGAGTAGAACCACTTCACGCAGCCTTGCTGGTCGTTGTTCGTGGACTACGTCTGCAAGACATCTTAATTCGTTGTCAATAAGTGTCAGCAGTGATGGTTACACCTCGGGGAAGCAAGTCGTAGTACGCCATACCGTCAGTGTTTCACCAGATGCTTAACATTATCAACTGTGCATGCGTCCACGTCTTTGTACGGGGAGTCTCTGCTTTGTTTGGGTTCAACCATTTCTTTCTTTTCCTTACTTTAGCAGAAAGAAACCATTTCACGTCACAAGTAACGATACAAGATAGGATTAGTCGGTTTTTTTCGCGAGCTAGTCAACGACGAGCAAGCAGAGATGCACATTTGGCCAACTGTTGATGTTTGTGATTTTTGGCTTAGAGCATGCGATTCTCATACACCCGATTTTTGAACCTTCCCTATTGCATGCAAATGTCACATGATGATGGGGTGGTCACAGTTCATCACATTTGCCAGGTCTCGAGTACACTGACGTGGATCAGTGTGGATTAATGCGTTTACACGATCCTCATCAAACCCCGAATGTCTTCCTGAACGTGGAAAGACTTATGTCAAAACGATCCTCCTTAAAACGACAAAACCATTTCTTGCCGTGCTCTGTCTCACGGCATTGTTCTCATACATTGCGCAAACGTTTCTGGCAGCCTCCGCTACTGCCACCTCTCTATTGAACTAAGACACAAGAATATGTCGGAAATGTTCCGATTTCTCCACTTGGCATTCCATTTTTTAGCGTCCACTAGATCCATTCACTATCTCCGATTGATAAACTGAAAATATGTAAACTGAAATAGCAAAATTGTTCAAATGGCTCTGAGCACTATGGGACTCAACTTCTGAGGTCATTAGTCCCCTAGAACTTAGAACTAGTTAAACCTAACTAACCTAAGGACATCACACACATCCATGCCCGAGGCAGGATTCGAACCTGCAACCGTAGCGGTCTCGCGCTTCCAGACTGCAGCCCCTAGAACCGCACGGCCACTTCGGCCGGCAACAAAATAGCAACTGTAAACTACAAATAAAAAAAATGAAAATCGATAAACAAACCCACAGCAACCGGAATACCAAAATACGAAACAAAAACGCTACAAAGTCATCCACGAGCCTAATATGAAGACTACCTGGCAGATTAAAACCGTGTGCTGGACCGTGACTCGAACTCGGGACCTTCGCCTTTCGCGGGCAAGTGCTCTACCATCTGAGCTACCCAAGCACGACTCACGCCCTGTCCTCATTCTGGAAACATCCCCCAGACTGGAGCTAAGCGATGTCTCCGCAATATCCTTTCTTCCAGGAGTGCTAGTTCTGTAAGGTTCGCAGGAGAGCTTCTGTGGATTGTGGAAAGTAGAAGACAAGGTACTGTCGGAAGCAAAGCAGTGAGGACGGGGCGTGAGTCGTACTTTGGTATTTGAAATTCAAAACATATCTACAACCAAAATCCTCCTGTCGAAGCAAAGAAAAGGCTAGAATGTTCCTCTTTGACAGACTCTGAGAGGAAATGGGGAACCAGTTGCTTCAGTCCTCATTCAGCTTTCCTCAAAAAAATTTTGGCTCTGTTGAAGTTCGCCGTTTTGGGACGTTCCAGATGCCCCAAGCCTATGTATGTTCTCCACTCGTCTGTGTTTTTCATTTCCACTGTCTTCTCTCTCTTTTGTTCCAACTACTCCCGTACCCATCCGTCTCTCTTTCTCTTTCACTATCATTTTCTCTCCCCAATCATCGCTGTCTCTTCTCTCTCTCTCTCTCTCTCTCTCTCTCTCTCTCTCGCACTCACACAGTTTTTTTTCCACCTTCATTGTCTCTCCGTTACTCTCTTTCTGCACGAAAAGCGCGTCTATATTCACAGGACGTCGGAATGAGTACTGAAGCAGTTGGTTCCCGACTTTTCTGTCAGAGTCTTTTAAACAGGAACGCAGTCGCCCTTTTTGTGTATCGACAGGGGTTTTTTTCCGCTTTTTCTCTTCTTTTCCCTGCTACAGGAGAGTGTGCTGTTTATTCGATGGATCAGTAAGTTTGGAAAGTTTATTTATATACTTTGTCACATATACACTCATGTTCAGAAAAAACAGAACACCTTGAACGACTGAAGATAGGACATTCATATTCACAGGACATGTACATTACTATATTCTGCAGAAATGATTAGCATTTTAAACATGTCGGCCGGTGGTTCAAGGTCAACATCGATATCGCGGTGCTACATCACCTACAGGCAAAATGTGCCTACTGCTCTCGTTGTCGCCATACCCCGAAGGCAATAAGTCAGTCTGATTTTAGCAGACGTGCAGGATGCCTCACAGACGTATGCGCGAACCGTACCGACAAATCAGTGACTTTGAAAGAGAGCGCATTACTGGCATGAGAGAATGTGATGCATCCATCCGGGAAATTCCTTCTCGTGCGGGACGAAGTGTTTCAGCAGTGCAACGGGTGTGTGCAGAGTGGTTCACGGAAGACCGTAGAACACCACGAGATGGGTCATGTCACACCACCCATACCACCCCCGTGACACCTCATCCGAATGGCTCTGGCACAATAGTGGAACAATGGAACACGTTGTACACTATCAGGGCTGACAGCCCGTCGCCGTTTATTACAGCATGGGTTACGTGTGCGTCGTCCACTTCTTCGCCTATCTTTGACGTATGTGCAGAAACATGCTAGACAGCAGTGGTGTATGGAACGACGTCGCTGAGAACAGAATAGCGTTTTGGGCTGAATCCAGGTTCGGTTTGATTGAAAATGATGGGCGCATTTTGGTTCGCGTAAACAGGGCGTTCGGGATCACAGTGATTGCATCCGCACAAGACATATAGCTCGAAGTCATGGCCTTGTGGTGTTGGGTGCTATTGGGTACATCCACAAATCACAGCAGCTGCGTGTTGAGGGCGTTGTGACCAGTGTGACCTAACTGAATGACATCCTGCAACCAGTAGCCACACACTCCAGACGCCATTTTTCAGCAAGACAATGCACAACCACATGTTGCTGTACGACCACGTGCCTTCTTGGTGGCACACCAGATCACTAGACTTGTCGCCAATCGAAAATTTGTGGGATATGGTGAAACGACGGGAACAGCGATGCGACCCAATGCCAACCACCACAGATGAACTTTGAAACCAGGTGAATGCAGCATGGATGGCTACACCACAGGACGCCATTCGCGCCGCCTTATACGCGTCGATGCCACCACACATGGAACAAGTTATCAGGGTCCATGGCGGACCGTGTGCCCACTGGGCAATAGGTCACATGCTGAACCGAGGTGACTGAAATACTAATCATTTCTGCAGAATATACTAATGTACGTGACCTGTGAATATGAGCGTCCTATATGTAGTCGTTCACGGTGTGCTGTTTTTTTTCTGAATATGAGTGAATATACTTTGATACATATAAGCAACAAGTAAGTACGCATACATAAGTGTAACACAAAATCGTTTGCTATACATTTTCCCTAGGTGCTTAGTTTAACGATCACAATTCATCGAAAACGCCTGGCTTGTGATTTGTATCTTAAAAAAGTGTAAACGTAATTGAAAATATTTTACTGTATTTTTGATATTTCTAGTTTTATGTAATTTTTGGCAGTCATTTTAAGCTGTTCGTAGACATGTTAAGACTGTCTTTAGTCCATTTTCTGTCACTGCAGTACCACCTTGGGCATATTTGTAAAGGCGTGAAGTGCCTGTCATACAGAGATTGCGAGTCTTACAGTTTTATTACTGAGAACGTGCTCACTAAAGACATCGTTCGATGACCTCAGAAACTTTGCGACGACCCTAGAACCTTTGCCATGCGTTCACTATATCAGTTAAAATTACATTTACGCCTAATACTACTATTACTTGCGTATTTTATGTGCACAAGTACGGCGAATTTGAACCTCTGGATCTCGGTAACGGATAATGGTATCAAAAAAATTTTCAACGTTCCCCGAGGACATAATCTTAAGAAGATACAGTAAAAATTTCGACAATTTGCCATGAATAGAAATTACAGAAGTGGGCATCCTCACAACTAGCTCTTTTGGTACACTAAAATCAATGTTTGTCTGGTGTATCTTGATAACGAATATAGATTTTCGAAAACGGGAAATTAGTGTTTCCAGATGAATGTCTAAAGGATGTACGGACAATATTTAAACCAATTTCTCCAAATGTTTGTATAGATAATTGCGGGTCGCTGTGCGAAAACCGGTTTTTGCTGTTTTCTGCATAAATAGAGTAACTTTGAATCTCTGGTTATCGGTAACGGATAATGATATCAAAAAAAGTTTCAGATTTCCCCAGAACGTCATCTTAAGAAAATACGGTAAAAATTTCGACAATCTGACATGAATAGAAATTATAGAAGTGGCCATCCCCTAAATTAATATTTTTCGTACCCAAAATTCATGGTTTCAGCGTTGTCTCAGAAAACACTTATGAACAAATGATGCTTTTTATAAGCCGCTTGACGTCCACTCTAGACCACACCTAATGCGAAAGGATCAACCGATATGCCTGGGTTGAAGGAAGTGTGTAATGTTTAAATTGTAACACTGGGCTGCTCGATAGTTAAACTATGCCCGCTCTTCCGAATAGTGTACAAATGGTCGCCAGGCTAAGGACTATTTTTACTTGACCTCTTACCTCTGTGATCAATGATTTGCACTGCGTCACTCCAGCTCACAGTATTTTCCAAATCTTCCACGTCTGATAGGGTATTTGGAAATCGGCAGCGGGCTCTTCTTATAGGTTTTGGTTATTATTTCCATTTGTCTTGTTTCGCCACACTTTTATTCGGCGAACGGAAGGTGATGATGTAATTGCTTCAGTTGTTTGAAGGAAGCTATTTTTCGACTTCAGCATAGGACATAATGTTTAGCTTCCGAACGTGGCATATCTTGAATCATACACCTTAAGTATGGTTTGTATGCTGTGCAAAATTCATCGAACAATCTCTCTTACTTCTGAAGAAAAGTGTACCTATAGCAACAAATGTAGCCAATAGTAAGAGAAAAAATGATGAAGTTTCAAATGTAAAAAAGTTTATTTTGTAATGTTTTTGAACTTTCACTGCTATGAGTGAGAGTCCTGAATCCTTCCTGGCCACGCTGACAAAGCTTTATGGATTTATTTGTAAAAGTATCTTTTCTTTCTTTCTTTTGCTTGTACCGTTTGTCCCGCAGATACGCAGGATCGGCATGATTAATCAGATGCGGCAATTTTAGTGGAAGGGGTGGCCGGATGCCGTTCCTGCCGCCACCCCGTAGCCCCCAGGAAGTAATTAGTGTACCCCAACTGTCTGCGACTAGTGTAATCCATGGAATAGTGCGAAAGTGTTCCGATGTCTGCGAGCCGTGTAATTGAGGCGGGACGTGGGGACGAGCCCAGTATTCACCTAGGGGGACGTGGAAAACCGCCTAAAAACCACATCCAGGCTGGCCGACACACCAGCCCTCGTCGTTAATCCGCCAGGCGGATTCGATCCGGGGCCGGCGCGCCGACCTGAGTCCAGGAAGCAGCGCGTCAGCGCGCTCGGATAACCTGGCGGGTAATTTATTTGTAAAAGTATAGACAGTGGAAATTAAAATGTACTGTGGTGCCTCTCATGCTCCAAGTCGGCCCGTTTGACGTCCTACCCCCCCTTAAGCGAGCTGGCCCACAACTCTTGCAACTGGTCCTTAATGCACTGGATACTGTGCTGGGGTGAAGTTATCATTCGAGCTGGTCGCACACATGCTCTACTGGCGACAGATCTGGCGACCTTGCTGACCACAGTAGTACCTCACATTAATCAGTCAATTCATAGACACATGTGAAACATGTGGACGGGCATTGCCATGTTGAAAAATGGCACCAAAATTCTGCCGCATGAGTGGTAACACATGCACGAGGAATCACGATGTTAGTGATGTACTACCGTGCTGTCAGTTCCTTTAGTCACTTCCAGCCGTGACTTCATGTCATGCCTGATAGTTCCTCTAGGAGTAACACGGCTGTGCCTCTCCAAAACCTGGGAAGAACGAGATGTGTCCCCAGACTGCCGCCCTGCTTGCCAACAGTTGTCATCCAGGGTAGGCCAGAACCACGATTCATCGCTCAGCACAATGCAACCCCCTTCATCAGCAATCCATTTTTCCCAGTCATGACTACACTCTCTGAATGCAGTCTGTTGTGCTTTGGTGTTAACGGCAGCCTTCACATGTTCGGCTGCTGCTCGTCCCCGACCTATGTTATGAGATGACACAGAATATTGCAGGCAGTTCATAACTTGTTCTCTGATGGCAGGCACAGATGTGCAAGGGATACGGTGTACTTGGTGTGCAGTATGGCTATCTACGTAGACGGTTATATTCTGCAAGCCACCCTGCTCTTTGTGGCTGACGGTATTTTGTGTACTACTGTCACTTCCCTGCCCTCTCCATTTTCTTGTTCTAGTCGCGAATGGTACGCGACAAGAACGGTCGTCGGTAAGTTCTGGGCTCTAATTCCCTTTATTTTATCTTGATGTTGTTCTCGCGAGATATACTTAGCAGGAGGCAATATATCTGGTGGCTCTTCTAGGGACGTATGCTCACGGAAGTTTAACAGTGAACGACAACATGACGCACAACGCCTCTCTTGCAGCGTTTGTCGCTGGAGTTGGTTTATAATCTCCATAAACATCCGTGCTTACTAAATCAACCTGTAGTAGTTAGACTTGATTGACGACAACCTTGATTATGAGTAGGCATGTCCTCACGTTGCCATACAGTCCAACATCAGCCCATCGTCATATCCGAATACTCCAAAAATCTGGATATTGCACAATTGGACCAGCTGGTTTAATGGAGAACCACAATCAGGCCCCTTTCAAACTCTGTGATGTGCTGATTTCCTGTAGATATTACTTCCTCTAGCTTATTTAAACATAGGCCTAAGGCTAGTGAAGATAACATGTGGAACAACATGAAGAGTACGCTCATATACATAAATCAAATGTAGCCAAAATGATTATTTTACGAGGCCATGGAGGTTAGCTTCCCAGTTAATGTAAGAATGTGCATATCATGGTTTTAGCATGTAAGGATTAGTCACGTATTCCATATTACATAAAAGAAGAAATGTTAGAAGGCGTCAGATATTAAATGCAATAAAATAATATAAGGGAATATAGTTTTTCATATGACAATAAAGAAAGGGAGTGTTTGGAAGTACTGAACACTCCATTTTAGACAAAAATCAAAGTGTATGATTAACTACCAATAATTTCACATAAGGAAAAAGATAGAGAGGATGCTAAGACGTTGTTATCCATGTCCGGAAAAAAGAATGGTGTAACAAAGTACAAGATGTTCCTCATGAGTAAGAAAACAATGAATCTTTATTGTTTCGACTTGTTGTTGTCAAACATTTCACCTTCATCCTAGTGATGACAGTTTAATTTTTATTTTTGTAAGCAGTTACTGGCTTTACTGTTAAGGATATGGGACGTTTTTTATATTTGCGTAAATTGTTTACTTATTATTTATTTAGTTGTTTTTATTAACTTGGATTATCGTGTAATGTTTTACAAGTGTCAGTTGGAAACTAACAATTTCTAGACAGGCGCTCATGATTAAGAGATTCTCAACGATATGACGCTTATAAAAGATGTCTGACTTTTTTATCGTACTTGTCTAATACAATAAGAAATTAGAAAAATATGAGGTATTATAAACAGTATATCTGTTAATGGGACACCAAGTTTAGAGTGGGAAGTATGTGTTATGTTACCATTAAGCCTGACTGGTCAAGAAATAACGCTTTCTTGGAAGTACTTTAGGATCTTAGTTTGTTCAGTTAATAGTACAAGAGTAGTAACATTAATACGCAAAGCTAAAACAAGTAAACTAACATACTTCTATTAGAAGGAAAACAATCATTTGACAGAAAGAATGTACTCTAAATGTGGAGGCCGAGAATATAACTCTGGCCGCTTTCGGTAATAACCCAATAAAAGTTAACATTGACAGGAATTTTTCTGTACATTTGGAAGTTCTGTATACTAAAATGGTTGGGTTTTATATGATTAATAATTGTGAATAGTTTAACTTTAGTACTAGTAGCCCGATAGTGCTCAGCCAAACATTCCGCTAGAGCTTAAAATCTTTACTAATTATCAGTGACTTCATAATGTTAATTAAGAGAGATTCTCACAGATAGATTATGCTTTTGTAGCCAACAATTATCTATGCGATGGGGAACCAAAGCGTATAATTTTCTCTACGGTGGAATGAATCGAAGCCTACCATCGTTATTAAGACTGAGTGTGGTTCAAGGCAAATACACTCCTGGAAATTGAAATAAGAACACCGTGAATTCATTGTCCCAGGAAGGGGAAACTTTATTGACACATTCCTGGGGTCAGATACATCACATGATCACACTGACAGAACCACAGGCACATAGACACAGGCAACAGAGCATGCACAATGTCGGCACTAGTACAGTGTATATCCACCTTTCGCAGCAATGCAGGCTGCTATTCTCCCATGGAGACGATCGTAGAGATGCTGGAAGTAGTCCTGTGGAACGGCTTGCCATGCCATTTCCACCTGGTGCCTCAGTTGGACCAGCGTTCGTGCTGGACGTGCAGACCGCGTGAGACGACGCTTCATCCAGTCCCAAACATGCTCAATGGGGGACAGATCCCGAGATCTTGCTGGCCAGGGTAGTTGACTTACACCTTCTAGAGCACGTTGGGTGGCACGGGATACATGCGGACGTGCATTGTCCTGTTGGAACAGCAAGTTCCCTTGCCGGTCTAGGAATGGTAGAACGATGGGTTCGACGACGGTTTGGATGTACCATGCACTATTCAGTGTCCCCTCGACGATCACCAGTGGTGTACGGCCAGTGTAGGAGATCGCTCCCCACACCATGATGCCAGGTGTTGGCCCTGTGTGCCTCGGTCGTATGCAGTCCTGATTGTGGCGCTCACCTGCACGGCGCCAAACACGCATACGACCATCATTGGCACCAAGGCAGAAGCGACTCTCATCGCTGAAGACGACACGTCTCCATTCGTCCCTCCATTCACGCCTGTCGCGACACCACTGGAGGCGGGCTGCACGATGTTGGGGCGTGAGCGGAAGACCGCCTAACGGTGTGCGGGACCGTAGCCCAGCTTCATGGAGACGGTTGCGAATGGTCCTCGCCGATACCCCAGGAGCAACAGTGTCCCTAATTTGCTGGGAAGTGGCGGTGCGGTCCCCTACAGCACTGCGTAGGATCCTACGGTCTTGGCGTGCATCCGTGCGTCGCTGCGGTCCGGTCCCAGGTCGACGGGCACGTGCACCTTCCGCCGACCACTGGCGACAACATCGATGTACTGTGGAGACCTCACGCCCCACGTGTTGAGCAATTCGGCGGTACGTCCACCCGGCCTCCCGCATGCCCACTATACGCCCTCGCTCAAAGTCCGTCAACTGCACATATGGTTCACGTCCACGCTGTCGCGGCATGCTACCAGTGTTAAAGACTGCGATAGAGCTCCGTATGCCACGGCAAACTGGCTGACACTGACGGCGGCGGTGCACAAATGCTGCGCAGCTAGCGCCATTCGACGGCCAACACCGCGGTTCCTGGTGTGTCCGCTGTGCCGTGCGTGTGATCATTGCTTGTACAGCCCTCTCGCAGTGTCCGGAGCAAGTATGGTGGGTCTGACACACCGGTGTCAATGTGTTCTTTTTTCCATTTCCAGGAGTGTAGTTGTTGACTTTATGGCGGTAGATGTTAATAAAGGTAATTAAATCAAAGTAAATCTCCTTTCCGGAGAGAGAACTGTAGTGTGTGACGGTATACTTTTTAGGTGAATATGCACAGAACACAGGTATATAATCCAATATTGAGGAGTACATTTCTTAAACGACAATTACGTAAACAAATGGAATAAGAAGAGGAAAGAATAAATACAGCAGGTGGTATAGAACAAAGAGTATTTTTGGCTATTACGTGCTTAGATGACCTTCACTGGGTGGTAAAGGACAGGTAATAGATGTCATTGTATGTAACTTTTTAGTTCAAAGATGGAACGTAAAATTGAGCGTGAAAGAGAGAGTGTAGTACTTACCAGCCTTAACTAACGTGCTATGATGAAGGACATTTAACAGTACTGGAAGACGGTCAATTTATGGTGCAGGAATTTTTACCGAAGAGTTTGTTGCAAGTAAAAGATGTTTTATCAAGATACATTATAATAATGAATGCAGTTACGGTGTAGAACAACGGTGTTAATGTTAAATGAACTTTGACTGTGTGAGTCAGTTGTTCAGAGTATGTAGTATGGAAAAATCCACAATTAAGTATCCTTTTTCTCAGGAATGGTAAACGTGTTACTTTCAGATTTGTGTCACATATTGAAGTGTATGGTCACGTGGCGGTGCAAAAATTTTAAGCTTCTAACTCGATGCAATCAAAAGATACGGCCATTTATGTCACATGTTTTGATAATCGAGAACCTGATCTAAACCTGTAGGGTACTTCCTGTTGACCTAGAATAATGAAATTTGGCAAGAAGCAACGTTTCACAGTACAAGTAAAGGAAAAAATCCGAAAATAGTTAATTTGTACTTATATAACACGGAAAAGATTTATTTTCATTTTTTATCCATCTATTTGTCCATCTGCTAAGAACTTTTTTTCCCGTGATCAGGTTGGCTTATCAAATTCAAATTTATGTCACATACTAAGGTCTGTGGCCTCTTGGAGGTGTAAGACATTTAAGCTTCTAAGTCATTTCAGTCAAAAGATTCGGCCATATATCTCATGTATTTTGAAACTTGCAAACCCACCCATCAAAACCTACAGGCTACTTCCCTTTGACTTATAATGATAAAATTTGCCAAGAAGCAAGGATTCACAGGAAAAGTGAAGGAGAAGTCAGAAAATGTTAATTTGTAATTAGATAGCATGAAAAAACATTTTTTGTAGTCTTTCATCCGTCTGCCTGTCCATCAGTTCGTTACGACTGCCTTTTCTCTTCAACAGATTGGCGTACCAAATTGAAACTTATATTGCACATTAAGGTCTGTGGTTCCTCGGCGGTGTAAAAATTTCGAGCTTCTAAAGTCAATGCAATCAAAAGATGTGGCCATTCAAGTCACATAATTTGATACTTGAAAACTCACTCACCAAAACGTTAAGGATACTTCCCGTTGACGAAGAATCATGACATTTGGCAAGAAACAATGTTTCACAATGCAACTAAAAAAATTTGAAAGTTGTTTAATTGTAACTATATTTCATAAAAAATACGTTTTTGCTTTTAGAACATACACTCCATTCGTCACCCATCAAAAGCGTGATAGACGAACATTACTGCAAGCAAACACAAAATGTAAGGTGTACTCTTGTTTTAGTAAAAATAAGTAACAATTATTTTATTAAATCGCCTGTATCTACATATATAAACTGAAGTCTCCCGCTAGCCTGTTTTTGTATGTCCGGGTTAGTCTGAGGAACTATTGTAGAAATTTTGATACGGTCTTGGAATTCCCGCGACTGATATCTTCCCAGGATCTATATTGAAACAAGTTGTTGATATTCTCGATTCTCAAAAAATGGTTCAAATGGCTCTGAGCACTATGGGACTCAACTGCTGTGGTCATCAGTCCCCTAGAACTCAGAACTACTTAAACCTAACTAACCTAAGGACAACACACACATCCATGCCCGAGACAGGATTCGAACCTGCGACCGTAGCAGTCGCACGGTTCCGGACTGCGCGCCTAGAACCTCGAGACCACCGCGGCCGGCTCCTCGATTCTCAGGCTGGGATACTTAACTATATGAATTACGTGCTCAACACGGAGTCCTGACGTAACCGGATGGAGCTTCTGAAGTGGTAGGCAGGTTTACAGGTGTCGCACAATGTTATTTCCGACCAGACAGCCACTCGTAAGTAGATGAGTTCCACTGTATTAAGAATGCCGCTGATAATTACTGTAATTCCAAAAAAAAAAGACTGCTTATGTAATTGTGTATCAGATTGCTTTCAGCCACATATGTTTGCACATATTTGTTAAGAAACATGACATTTTTAATACGTGGCTGTAGCCTGTGTATAGTGAATTTGCAATAAATAATTATGAAGTTTTCACCTCGAGGCTGAATCACTTATACACAAGTTCGCTTACAAATAAATTTGTTTTTGGATGGGATTCGCCTTGAGCTACCACAGTTTTTTTTTCTCCTTTCCCTCTGAGTAGTTTCGCTGAAATTACACAATAATCACTGTATTTTTTATTATGTTTCTTTTAAATATCCGGAAAATTGGTCTTTGCTAAATGTACATAAATAAGTTTAAGTTATTTTAAAAAAGTATTCACAAATCTGAAAAGCAGATTAAATTTTTTATATACCTTATCACCGTATGCTGTGATTTTTGTGATTTTCTGTGTTTTGCGTTATAGATGTTTTCCTTTTACAGCTCGTTATCTGCAACCATAGAGAACTTAATTCAGAAAGTTATTTACATCGAAAATTTAGGACTGTAAATGTTACGGTCAACATTACTTTCTTTCATGTAGAAGATTGCGTATATATCTATATCACAAAACATAAAAATACCAGCAGCATCTGATAGGAAGCTACATATAAAAAAAAAAGGCTCCGAGCACTATGGGACTCAACTTCTGAGGTCATTAGTCCCCTAGAACTAGTTAAACCTACCTAACCTAAGGACATCACACACATCCATGCCCGAGGCAGGATTCGAACCTGCGACCGTAGCGGTCTCGCGGTTCCAGACTGCAGCGCCTAGAACCGCACGACCACTTCGGCCGGCGCTACATATAAAAAAATCTTGTCTGTTTTTCAGATCTGTGAATACTTTCTTAAGAAGTCAAAAAAATGGCTCTGAGCACTATGGGACTCAACTGCTGAGGTCATTAGTCCCCTAGAACTCAGAACTAGTTAAACCTAACTAACCTAAGGACATCACAAACATCCATGCCCGAGGCAGGATTCGAACCTGCGACCGTAGCGGTCTTGCGGTTCCAGACTGCAGCGCCTTTAATCGCACGGCCACTTCGGCCGGCGCTACATATAAAAAAATCTTGTCTGTTTTTCAGATCTGTGAATACTTTCTTAAGAAGTCAAATTTTTACTGTATGTGTACAGGTAGCTAAAAGCAATTTTCCTGTTATTTAATAGAAAGAACATATAGGAAAACACATGATGTTGTAACTTCAGCTAAACATGTCTGACTTAAAGAAGAAAAATTTGTGTGTACTAAAGGCGGATTCAATCCAATAAGAAATTTTTAAGTGCTGAAAATCAATAACTGGTCATGTGATGAATTTTTATTGGAGACCTTAGCTTAATTTTATTTAATTGTATCTATTGGAAAAATAATTCTTAAAGCACCGCTAAACCAAGATCAAAACTGAAGTGCAAACATTCCTTAAATTATGACTGTACAATTGTCTCTGGCCTCAAAATTTCATGACGTCTTGGATTTTCGACGGAATATTTGTATGTTTTGTGTTATAAAAGATCTCGGAGTTATCGGTCGCGTTTACTTACCTGAAAAGTGATAGGCGATAAGAAATATTTAAGAGTAAAACATTAATTTGAATTCGTCTGAAAAACCAGTTTAAAACTCATAAATTACTTCAAGCCACTGCTCTGCAGTCGTTAATATTTCTTGTTTTCATGAGAATGCAGTAAACAGCTAAGGAAAATCTTACGAGGTTCCGAGGGAAAAATTTGTTCAAAAGAAACAGACATTATTGTGTCCCTCCATTTTGTTAAAGAATTTCTGACCTCGGACCTGCACAAATTGTCTTTCTTTGGAATCAAACAATGCAACACTGAGCGACATGACAAATGTCAATCATTACTGAGGGTCGGATGCAGAATAATTACTAATAACGCTTACGCTCATGAGTGTAACTCTTTAAACTGTAGAAAGAATTCATAAATGATTTCGTACACTCGTCTCCATTTGTACTTGGCGCCAGGTAGCGGCGAAATGTGTCTCACACACAACATTGGCATGCCATATGACCCAAGTGAAGCTTCTGGTCACAGTGGTCGCACTTCTGTTTGTTTGTTGAAAGGATAAATAACTGTACTAAAGCTCTTTTGTGAGCTTTTGTAGAAAGAGCTGGTTGCTATGGCAGGCCATTTATGATTATGAAGTGTCCCGCTTTTCTAGGACTTGGTGAGTGAACACCCTTACATACTGTAGTCCAATCTAGAGTTAGTTTTTCATGGTTACCGAAATCGCTTAACGGGAATGGTTCTTACGGTAACGTAACAGCCTGTTTCTTTGGTCTTCATTTTTGTATCCTAGCTTGTGACCCACTCAGAAAGACCCTGCCGTCGACAGGATGATAAATCTTCCTCGTTTACGCAGTTGCGATTGGTACAATCGTGTTGGGAACATTTCAGTGTGTCAAAAATTCAAGATTCGACAATCAATATGTACATCCCTGGTTACTTCGGTTCCACGGCCAATAATCAAGCTGTAAAGTCACACATCAAAAAAAGTTTTGCATCACCCCAGTTCCCAGAACTTCTGCAGATAGACGTTGACTGTGGATATTGTATCACAGACTCAGTCCGTTTGACTGTTCAGTGATGAAACTAAACCCGCCCACAGATGTAAACAACCAAGTATGAGCAGCCCTATTAGGCGGAGGGGGTCCGACAGCCGATCAGTTCCACTCATTCCATCAGGAAGGAGGTACACGGCTCGTGTTGTCTGTAGTTCAACCGTGCCTACACAGTCAATACCGCTGTTAATCACGTCCGAATTGTTACTTTGTGCCAGGAAGGGCTCTCAACAAGAGAAATGTCCAGGCGTCTCGGAGTGAACGAAAGCGATGTTGATCGGACATGGAGGAGATACAGAGAGACAGGAACTGTCGATGATGACATGTCCCGCTCAGGCCGCCCAAGGGCTACTACTGCAGTGGATGACCGCTACCTACGGATTATGGCTCAGAGGAACCCTGACTGCAAGGCAACCATGTTTAATAATGCTTTTCGTGCAGACACAGGACGTCGTGTTACGACTCAAACTGTGCGCAGTAGGCTGCATGATGCGCAACTTCACTCCCGACGTCCATGGCGAGGTCAATCTTTGCAACCACGACACCATGCAGCGCTGTACAGATGGGCCCAACAACATGCCGAATGGACCGCTCAGGATTGGCATCACGTTCTCTTCACCGACGAGTGTCGCAAATGCCTTCAATCAGACAATCGTCGGAGACGTGTTTGAAGGCAACCCGGTTAGGCTGTACGCCTTAGACACTCTGTCCAGTGAGTGCAGCAGGTGGAGGTTCCCTGCTTTTTGGGGGTGGCATTATTTGGAGCCGCCGTGGGGGTGGTCATGGAAAGCACTGTAACGGCTGTACGTTACGTGAGTGTCATCCTCCGACCGATAATGCAACCATATCAGCAGTATATAGGCGAGGCATTCGTCTTCATGGACGACAATTCGCGCCCCCCTCGTGCACATTTTGTGAATGACTTTCTTCAGGCTAACGACATAGCTCTACTTTGGAGTGGCCAGTATGTTCTCCAAACATGGACCCAATCGATAATGGCTGGTATAGAATCAAAAGGGCTGTTTATGTACGACGTGACCCACCAACCAATCTGAGGGATCTACGCCGAGTCGTCATTGAGGGATGGGACAATCTGGACCAACAGTGCCTTGATGAACTTGTGGATAGTATGCCACGAGGAATACAGGCACGTATCAGTGCATGAGTACGTGCTACTGGGTATTAGAGGTACCGGTGTGTACAGCAGTCTGGATCACTACCTCTGAAGGTCTCGCTGTATGCTGGTACAAGACGCAATGTGTGGTTTTCATGAGCAAGAAAAAGGGCGTAAATGATGTATATGTAGATTTCCATTCCAATTTTCTGTAAAGGTTCCGGAACTCTCGGAACCTAGGTGATGCAATACTTTTTTGATGTATGAATATTCCCGTGCGCAACGTTTCGTCCCCTCTTGTGAGAGAAATTCTCAGAGGCTGTAAAGATGGACGTTGATATGCAAAGTAACTTTCGGATAGTGTGTCGTTGACACGTAAAATAGCTCAATGAAAACTGGACCGCGCGCAGAAAGAACTGTTACGGTACTATGCAGAAGATAACTCAAAGAAATACGCAAAGAGACGTACATCTACATCTACATCTACATTTATACTCCGCAAGCCACCCAACGGTGTGTGGCGGAGGGCACTTTACGTGCCACTGTCATTACCTCCCTTTCCTGTTCCAGTCGCGTATGGTTCGCGGGAAGAACGACTGTCTGAAAGCCTCCGTGCGCGCTCTAATCTCTCTAATTTTGCATTCGTGATCTCCTCGGGAGGTATAAGTAGGTGGAAGCAATATATTCGATACCTCATCCAGAAACGCACCCTCTCGAAACCTGGCGAACAAGCTACACCGCGATCCAGAGCGCCTCTCTTGCAGAGTCTGCCACTTGAGTTTGTTAAACATCTCCGTAACGCTATCACGGTTACCAAATAACCCTGTGACGAAACGCGCCGCTCTTCTTTGGATCTTCTCTATCTCCTCCGTCAACCCAATCTGGTACGGATCCCACACTGATGAGCAATACTCAAGTATAGGTCGAACGAGTGTTTTGTAAGCCACCTCCTTTGTTGATGCACTACATTTTGTATGGACTCTCCCAATGAATCTCAACCTGGTACCCGCCTTACCAACAATTAATTTTATATGATCATTCCACTTCAAATCGTTCCGCACGCATACTCTCAGATATTTTACAGAAGTAACTGCTACCAGTGTTTGTTCTGCTATCATATAATCATACAATAAAGGATCCTTCTTTCTATGTATTCGCAATACATTACATTTGTCTATGTTAAGGGTCAGTTGCCACTCCCTGCACCAAGTGCCTATCCGCTGCAGATCTTCCTGCATTTCGCTACAATTTTCTAATGCTGCAACTTCTCTTTATACTACAGCATCATCCGCGAAAAGCCGCATGGAACTTCCGACACTATCTACTAGGTCATTTATATATATTGTGAATAGCAATGGTCCCATAACACTCCCCTGTGGCACGCCAGAGGTTACTTTAACGTCTGTAGAGTCTCTCCATTGATAACAACATGCTGTGTTCTGTTTGCTAAAAACTCTTCAATCCAGCCACACAGCTGGTCTGATATTCCGTAGGCTCTTACTTTGTTTATCAGGCGACAGTGCGGAACTGTATCGAACGCCTTCCGGAAGTCAAGAAAAATAGCATCTACCTGGGAGCCTGTATCTAATATTTTCTGGGTCTCATGAACAAATAAGGCGAGTTGGGTCTCACACGATCGCTGTTTCCGGAATCCATGTTGATTCCTACATAGTAGATTCTGGGTTTCCAAAAACGACATGATACTCGAGCAAAAAACGTGTTCTAAAATTCTACAACAGATCGACGTCAGAGATATAGGTCTATAGTTTTGCGCATCTGCTCGACGACCCTTCTAGAAGACTGGCACTACCTGTGCTCTTTTCCAATCATTTGGAACCTTCCGTTCCTCTAGAGACTTGCGGTACAGAAATGCCACTTTCATTCGAAGACAATAATTACATTGAAGTCCTGTAATGGTCTGCTGGAGATTACAAAAGGTTCTTAATAGGCTGTGTGATCACCACTCTGCATCGTGCTCCCATGGTGGCGACAAGGTTTTAGAGCTCCTCCGCCTGTACTATGTGGTGCGGTCGCGCATTGCCATCTGTAAAAATAAAGTTAGTGCCGATTTCATCCCTGCAAAGATGCACATGGCTAAGGGGCACAGTGCCGCAGTAGCGTTGACTGGAGAGGTGCTGTGTTGAAAGAGTTACCCTCAACATGACCAGGTAAAATTATGCCTCCTCACACCATAACATCTGGACCAACAAAACAATCATGTTCGACGATACTGGAATATCCTATATGTCAAGACGTGGGAATACTCATTGCACCCAGGTACATTGTCAACTGTGATAGTTTTGGCTGTCGAGGTGTTAAAGTGCGGGAAGGCAAAACGTTGCATGTGTGACTAACCTCCAAATCTTTTAACGCAGTACACTCACCGGTCACATTATTGTGACACTGTGCCAGTTCCCCACGTGCGTCTCTTGAGGGGTGCTGTCGGCTCTAATTTCGTTTTTGTGGGTGACGATGTGCTAGGGCAAATGAACTGGCCTGTCCGTTCCCCCGGCTTAAATAGCATAGAACACGTATGAAAGGCATTGGGGAGACGTGGTTGCAGCGCGTCCATATGCACCAACGATCATCCAGCAATTGCCAACCTCGCTGGTGGACGAATAGAACACTCTACCACAAGAACTCCTTACCAACCTTGTCGCCACCATGGGAGCACCTTGCAGATCACGCGTTGCCATTTATGGTGATCGCACACTTTATTACGAACCATGCCCTGTCCTTTCTTATTTCCAGAAGACAGGGTGAATTGCGTTGAGTTCAGTGTATATATCGTCTTTGAATAAAATCTTCATTTCCATTCCTCTCACTACGCATTTCTTTCCGCTACCTTAAGTACCATATTGCAGCAATTGTTTCTATGTATGGCCCAAGTGCCATCAAATTATGTTACTTGAAAGTGAGCAAACTACGTTGGTCTTTAAAGTTTGCACAACCAGTCTAGTTGCTACACTTTGAAATGTACACTTGTTTATTCACTGAGGATTGAAATACCGTGCGATTAAAAGGCTTCATGAGGGGAAGACGCCCAAAAACAAACTAAACTTTTACAAGGAACTCAAAAGAGAAGCTCTTACCTACCAGAAAACAGTTTGTCAGTTTCGTCTGAAAATTAACTTGCTACGTCATTATAGCCTCTGATAAAAGGACATAACAGAAAGAATAAAGCAAATAATCGACGAACACCTCCCCGAAAGCCAAATAAGATTCAGAAAGGGAAGATCAACTCCGACAGCAATAGAACTCCTGCTAAAGAGCGTATGGGAAGCCCTTGAAGACAAAGAAAAGTTCTATGTAGTATTTATAGATTTTACAAAAGCCATTGACTTTATAAACAGAAAATTAATGCCAAAAAACTAAAGGAAACCCTGGAAAAATGCAATACTGCAATGGAACGAAGTAAGAATATCAGACAATCTCTCCCTATCGGAGCCGATACTCCAATCAAACGGAGTACTACAGAGAGACCCACTGAGTCCCCTGTTATTTATCCTTGCAGCGGAAGAAATTGTAAGAATACCCCAAAGGGAGGGTGTAGTCTCATATGCATATGCAGACGATATTGTAATACGTGCAAAGAATATTGCAAAGTTACAAGAAGCGATAAACGATATGGAAGATTGGTGTGTCGAACACGGCTTCGAAATAAATGTGGCGAAAACAGAAATGATGGTACTCAGAAATGGAAGAAGAATACCTGCATCAGCTGACATCTTTATACGAGAGAGAAAACTGAAGATTGTACCGTACTACAAGTACCTAGGGGTCACAATACAAACAACTGCAAAATGTTTCACAAAACATGTAACAGAGAAAGCAATGCAAGCAGTAATGGCAATACATGAAATACAATACATCAGATCCCTTAGCCTACAGACTGCAATGGCACTATTCAGAGCCAAAATCTCCCCATTACTGACGTATGGCATAGAAATTATTGGACCACACCTTACAGTGAACAACCTAACAACACTAGAAAGAGTGAAGGCGACCTATATAAAGAAAGCAATAGGAGTGTCGAAAACAACATGATCGAGACTTGTATACCTGCTGGCGAGGGAACTCTTTCTCATTGAAGACCTTCGGACAATCCTGATGCTACCCAATAGCAGCGCCTTGAAAAGCCTACTTAAAACATTGAAGAAAAAAAGGGAAGACATACTTCCAGAATTTTATAGCACAGGTGCCATGATTGACCGAACATGGACAAAGGAAAACTTCGAAACGAGACACGTGATCACCAGATCGGCAGTCCATGGTTTCCACCACCTTATTTGCAACAACACGTCATATCTTGAACCAAACTAAATGTGTGAGTGTAAACTGTGTCACCAAATTTGCAAACGTTACCATATAGAGCTCTGTACCACAAGGATACGAACAATAAGTGACTATGCAAATCGCAATATGTGAAGTTTCTAATTTATCTTATTGTTATCACTGTGCATTGAATTTGTATGGCTATTTGGCTGCAATAAACTTATTATTATTATAAAAGGACATAGGAAATGTACTGTTGCGTTTTCATTGTGCTGTTATCATAACTTAGGGAAGAAGATAGCTGAGAGTCATCTTCCATGAGCCAGAAAGGAAATTCCAGAATTCTTTCCCACCTAATAATAATTAACTCAGTCTAAAATGTCAGCTCTAATTGTTTCATCACAATATTCAAGGACTAATAAGTAAAGTTAGTGAATTACTCGTTTACACTGATGAATTAGGCATTGAACCCAGTTGGCATAGTCTCATCACTGGGAGCGCTGGTGTGACAGAGAGTGAGAGGAGAGAGCTGGAGGGTGAAGTCACCAGCTTGTGCATGTGAGCACTAGCGTCAGAGAGACTGACAAAAGAGAGGTGTGGGGTGACGTCAACATGCATGTGAGCACTAGTGTGAGACAGAGTGAGAGGAGAGAGGTGGGAGTGACGTCACCAGCTTGTCCATGTGAGCACTAGCGTCAGAGAGAGTGGCAAGAGAGAAGTGTGGGGTGACGTCACCAGCTTGCGCATGTCGGCGGCGGGCGGCTGGTTGCCGCGGAACTCACGGCCGAGTGCGACCCTGGAGCGCAGCTTGTTGTGCAGGTACAGGATCAGCTGGATGTCGCCCTTCCGCAGGCCGCGGCTCAGCATGCGGGACTTGCACGACTGGCTCATGCCCTGCAACAGCGCACAGCCTGCTCAGCTGGAGCGGTCTCTGGGGCCAAAGCAAGAGGGGCAACCGAGAAATCTCTGAGGAAGCGCTATGTGAGTGTCTAGTAACAGAGCTCTCTTTCTCTCCGAACGTTTACCAACCTTAATGCAGACTACCCACTTCCCTGTCCTACTTTACCAACTGTAGATGGCGCAACCTGTACCACCCATTCCTCTCGATTCCAAATGAAGGTCCCGGCACGCTGTTGCCTTGCCCAGATGAAATACCGATCACCTCATCTAACACTTCTGGTAAGTTCCCTCCCAGGTAGATATTCCATATAATTTTCTGCCTGACATCCCCTCCAATACTCTCCACAGACCAGCCCTACCATATCCTCCACATTCCTCTCGATTCCAAATGAAGGTCCCAGCACGCTCTTACCTTGCCCAGATGAAATACCGATCGTCTCATCTCCTAACACTTCCGATAAGTTCCCTCCCAGGTAGACATTCAATATCATTTTCTGCCTGTCATCCCCTTCAACACTCTCCACAGACCAGTCCCTTCCAACAATTACCAGGAGGTTCCATAACATCATCCTTATAATAAAGACCATGTACTCGTATATCCACATCAGCAACTCCTTGTAGTAAACATTGTCACCTATTTTCAAGTTCGGTAGGTTTCATACAGAGTACATCATGGTAAAACAGAGATTTAGAAACTAGATTTTAAACTGTAAAACATTTGCACGGGCAGACTCTGATCACAATTTACTGGTTAGAACTGCTGATTAAAATTGAAGAAATTGCTAAAAGCTGGGAAACTAAGCAGATGGTACCTGGATAAATTGAAAGAACCAGACGTTCTTGCGCGTTTCAAAACTAGCGTTCAGCAACGATTCTCTGACACAGGGAAAAGGGGTACAACAGAAGATGAATGATTAGCTTCGACAGATGAAATAGTAGAGGTAGCAGAGGATCAAATGGGCAAAAGGACAAGGCCTAGTAGTAACCCGTGTGTAACGTAAGAGAGACTGAATTTAACTGATGAAAGTAGAAAATGTAAAATGTAGCAAATAAAACAGATAAAAGGAAATGCAGACAAATCAAATATTAACATGACAGGAGGTGTAAAACGGCAAAGCAAAAATAGCTAGAGGAGAAATGGAAGGCTTTAGAACCATATAGGACTGTGGGGAAAATTTATGCTTACTGTAGGAAAATTAAAGAAAACTTTGGAGAAAGGAGAAGCACCTTTATGACTATTATTATCATTTCAAATGGCAAGTCTCTTCCAAGCAATACAGAGAAGGAATACATAGAGCGTCTGTACAAGTAAAACAATCTTGAAGACAGAATTTTAACAAGACTTTCACGAAGATGAGGTGGGATATATGATACTGTGAGAAGAATTTGACAGAGCACTGTAAGACCTAAGTCGAAACAAGGCTCCAGGAGTACGCCACATTCTCTCAGAATTATTCAGACCCCCTGCGAAAGCTAGCCATTATAAAACTATTCCACGAAGTATAAGGTATATTAAACAGGCAAAATACTGTCGTACTTCAAAAAGACTGTAATAACTGCAATTCCAAATATGTAAATTGTTGACAGGCGTGAATATTGTCAAACCATCAATGTAATAAATCATGGTGTAAAATTCTGAGTCGTATGAAGAGTGGCCTTCAAAAAGTATGCCACATGTTATCATGGAAGGCCAAGTAACGGTTCATGAATGCTACACTACACTTAAAAAGTGACACAGCTGCATACATTATTTTTCAGCACAGTCACTAAGTCTTTGTATGCCGCTATCGGAGCGTGCTACCAGTCGCTCATTTCTTTCACGATAGCAATACGTTCTTTGGCCATGGAGTCATTCGAGTACCATAGTGTGAACGTCTTCTTTGTGGGCAAATCGGCAGCCAAGGCCGTCTGTGGTCGATGTCGATGGCCTTCCTTCCTGATCAGCATCATCCAAGTCAGTGTGGTCTTGGTCAAATTGCTACCATTATCCTACGGCTGGACACGACATTTCATTTGGTCAATGGTCATAATTTCACAGTGAATCTGTATGCAGCTTAAACGTTTTACCCACATACGTCTGCACTATCCCGAGCACTTCAGCTCTGGAGTACATTTCCAACTGTCACGCTATTTCACTCCCTATCCGTACCACAGCAGCACTGTGTCCGCATAATATCCAGAACATGTGTTTTTTTATGACAATGAGCCACTTTTGTTGCACAATGGTCTTAGGGTGCGACGCCTTGTATAACTCACTTTTTCAAGCTACGTTGTATTGAGAGAAGAATGAGAAAAGTGGTAGAATTCGCTCACTGTGAAGGTCAGTTTGAGAACCGCAGAAACGTAGGGACATGTGGGGCGATATTGACCAAACGACTTATCTTAGGAGACAGACTGAAGAAAGTTAAAGATACATTTATAATGTTGGTAGATTTACTGATGATTTTGACAACTTGGACTGTTGATAGGAATTACTCTTTGAAATACTGAAAGTGGCAAAGATAAAATATAGAAATTAAACAGTTATTTACAACTTATACAGAAACCAGACTACTGTTATAAGAATCGAACGATATGGAAGGGAAATAGTGGTTGAGAAGGGAGTAAGAGAGGACTGTAGCCTCTTCCCAACTTTACCCAACCTGTACATTGAGCAGGCAGGAAAAGAAACAAAGGAGAAATTTGTAAAAATGAAAGCTGAGAGGTTTGCTGATAACACTGTAGTTGTGTCAGAGGTGTCTAAGGCCTTAGAAGATCAATTGAGTGGAATGGACTTGTCTCGAAAAGCGCTATAAGATGAACGTTACCAAAAGTAAGACAAGGATACTAGCACGTGGCCAAATTACTATTTTAGCTATAAAATAACTAACAACGGTCAAGACAGAGAGCAAGAAAAGCATTTCTTAAAATGAGAAGTCTGTTAACATTTGACATTAATTTAGGTGTTATGGAGTCTCATTTGAAAGCATTTCTCCGAAATGTAGCTTCAGACGGAAGTGAAACCTGGACAAATTAAGTACCGAATCGAATTGGGGAAAAAGAAATCTGGGCCATAACATGACGGTTGATAGGATACATCCTGAACGATCAAGGAATCGTTGGTTTAGTAATGGTAGGATGAGTGGCGAAAATGGATTAAGAATAACAGGCCGGTTAAAATGGATGTTTTGTGCAGTAGTTTTACAAAGATGAAAAGGCTTGCACAGGACGGAGAAGCGTTTATAGCTGCATCAAACAGGGTTTAGGGCTGGAGACCAAAACCACAATGTATGAACCTAGAATGTTTATATAATCCAAAGGCTGTAGACTGCCACCTTGGCTGATGCCAACCTGTTGGCAGTAGGGGGAGTGTATTAATTATCATTTATTATTTAGCACATGACTGATACACAAAATTGCCAACATACAAATGAGAAATGATGAGCTTGACAAGTTTACATATGTATCATAACAGAAAGTCCAGTTCTTTGATCCAGTGCACAGTCTCTGGTGTTGCTAGCAGGAAATCGTCGTCACTATTGTGATTTGTTCGAATCCGACAATCGCTGGCAACGTGATGTACAATGAGATGCAGAAACTCATGAGATACCTCCTAATTGCGAAATTGTTGCCAGTGCAGGATTTTGTGCACGCACTGATCTGTCGATTATGTCCCATATATGTTCTATGGGATTCATGTCAGGTGGTCTGGGAGACCAAATCATTCGCTTTAATTATCTAGAATGTTCTTCGATAACTGTGGCTTGGTGACAAGGCGCATTGTCATCCATAAAAATGCTATCGCTGTTTGGGAACATGAAGTCCATGAGTGGCTGCAAACGGTCTAGCGTAACAGTCAATACGAAGATTCATACCCTCTACGAATCTAAATAATCCATGTTAGTTATTATCCGATTTTGTTCAAATTTGCTACACAGCCTCTTATTATTAATGGAATGACGCTGTTCAAATTTCAAATTTTTATTTATTATAGTGCCCGAGCTAAAGAAAATTACCTAAAAATCCTAAAAACAACGCTTGTTTTTTTTTTAAACCAAGTTAGGAATAAATACAGATTGACTTTCATCATCATTAGAAGCCACTACAAATTTATCAGCGCATAAAATCAATCAGTCAGAATTTTCTTTTTAAAACTATAGTCACTGAGCGTTACGTAATACAAAATCAGTCAAAATTATTATTTGATTATATTTTGTTATGAGTGCATGAGAATGATTGAGAGAGTGTATGTGGGACATATGTTAAAACTTAATACGTCATTTTTATAAAACTTTGTACAAATAGACCGTTGGAAAGTTATGGTGCAACCATGATTCAGATGACGTATGTCGGTGTGAGCTTGCTTTTGTATAAAAGCAGCCAGAATGAAAGTTAGAGACGGAATAAGTTTATTTATCGATTTGGAGAACATATTAGAAATTGAAGTTTTAATGATGTTAATTACTATCAGATTATTGATTGGATAAGCAAGCTCTGCCGCGAGAATGATCTGTAAGGAACATTCTGATTGGTCGTTTAGATCAACAGCCAATCAGAATTAAGCTGTTCCCTCGGGAATATAGTGGAGTGGGCAGTCAGTAAATACAGTTCGAGGTAGTCGCTTGCTAACCAGCCTACCATGTTAGGTAGCTCCGTAAAAATACTCTGAAAAATGAAGAAATAGTGAGTTAATTGCGGTTCGAATACCCCGTGACTTAAGCGACTAGGGCTACGAACATTTTAATGAAAGTTTGGTGTTCCTAAATTAAATAGTTCGAGAGTTATGAGCGTGTGAACTTCCTGGTCGTAGTAACAATACCGCGTGGCATGTTTCGTGCTCTGTACGGAATACTTTGGCGAGCAGTTCTTTCGAAGAAGAACACTGAAACGACCGAATGTTTAACTCGCGAATAGTTGTGGGTCGGTACCTGGTAGAAAGTGAAAATTAGTCGGATCGGACTTGCAAAAATTCTGACTGCTTTTCGAGTGAAACTATGTTGTACAGACAGTGAACTTTGGATGATAGAGTATTACCATAGTGAATACGGACTCGATAGCCATTTCATGTGTTTCCATATGAATAAAAAGCAGATTCAGTCTAATTTTAAATTCTTTCTGCAAGTAGAATGCATCCTCCGAATGCACGATTTTTTAATTATGAACATTTAGGAACTGACATTCAACTCGAGTTACTCGGCCTCTGTGTGGTAGGTATTAGGTATTGGTTTCACCAACGGTGCTTTACACTGCCTAGCACGTATCTGCTACTACAGAGTGAAGGGGCTTCGGAAAGAAGCATATCGAGGTGGGTGGACTTTCGGTAAGTGAAAGAGAGAATGCGGACTGCCGACCCCGCTCCGCCGAACACGGTTTCTCAGCCGTCTAGGGTCCAACCGGTATAGTCACTGGCCCAGGAGAGGCGCTGCAGGCGGTGTGTTAGGAAAGGCACTCGCGTCAGTCTTCTGTTGGCAGAGCCCCTTAACAACAAATTTCTCCGTACTATTCTAATGGATACGTTCGTCGTATGTTCCACATTGATTTCTGCGATTATGTCACGAACTGTTGCTTGTCTGTTAGCACTGACACACTATACAAACACTGCTGCTCTCATTCGTCAAGTGAAAACAGCCAGCCACTGCGTTGTGTGTGGATCTCGGCGCACTGAATTCCCTGACGATTTCCGAAACAGATTACCGCATGGGTCTAGCTCCAAGTACCATTCCGCGTTCAGAGTCTGTTAATTCTCCGCCATACGGCCATTACCCGTCGGAAACCTTTTCACATTGATCACCTGATCTCAAATGACAGCTCGGCCAATGTTGTGTCTGATATTAAACCTTATGGACGGGATAAGGCCGCCATTTCCATATCTGCATATCGCTACCCCCTTGTTCCATTTGTAAAGTGCATAATTGCGCCAGGCATTGCCCATACGGATTCGACTAAAAGCAGTCCAGGTCGTTTGTGGTAGATGATAACCAATTGGAAGCTTAGCATCTCAGTAGACATTACGCAGCCTCACATCTGTTACCTCATCCCTCCAATCTTTCCATTCTTCAAGAGGCTTAAAGTCTCTGGCAGTGTTGTGAGCAGCATCACTTAGAGTTGGACGTCGCAATTGTAGCCTTTTAAGATTTAAAGGTGGCAGACCGCTATGCATTAGTAGATCCGGATTTCTGAAGACCTCGTGGAATTCTCTCTTAAGTGCAGTAGATCTGCGAAAGTTGGGTGGCATAATACCTGTTAACAACGGAAGCCGATGAACTGTGGTAGATCTATATATGACGGTAGTATCTGTTCCCGAAAGAACAGTTACCGTAGATGACCATGCAGCTTTGCTAGAAATGAAATGATAATTAAATGGACACCCTAGCTGCAAACAGGCATTGATGTACTTCGTTGGGGACATGTTGAAAATGTGTACCCCGAATGGGACTCGAACCCGGGATCTCCTGCTTACATGGCAGACGCTCTATCCATCTGAGGACATGTTGGGAATGTGGGTTCACAAAATTCAGCGCTTGAGTATTATTTTCGTGGATCCTCTGGTAGTTTCACATAATGTATGGAGGTTATTATTTTAGTGTTATTATTATTTTTTTCTAGGTGTCTGTGGGACATATAAAGTTGGAATGGTAACAAGTTTTCCGGGGGGGGGGGGGGGGGGGTGGCGAGACAGAAACTGCTATCCCTGCGAACCCTGGCCTGGTTCCGTACCTGTGTTGAAAGTGGAATACTGCTCGGGCAGCGTAACACTGCGTCCACACTTTCATTAAGTTCTAATTGAGGCGTGACGATTCTACCAACTTTAAGCTTTTGATCGTTCGTTGGTTTATTTAGTAGCCACTGGTGCCTAAAATCTGCTACCATCCTGTCTTGCCTCCCAATCACTCTTTTTGTACATATTCTGTAGAAACCTATTAACAACATCGATTATATTTTTCTAGTGTACAACATGATGAATTATCTTCGTCCCCCATAAAATAGTTCTTGCTAAGTTGAAGCATTACTGAAAAACTTGTAAAACCGATAGGTGACGTCAGTACATTCTACTGACCACCAGTAACGCATCCTCAGGGTAAAATGTCAACACCCTTTACATATTTCAGACGTGGAGGTAATATTGTAACACTGGAAAAGCATTAAAGATCAAAATTCAGATGTGGAAATATTTAATTTGAGTATACATCATGTGCAGGCCGAGAAAGTACTTGTTTATTATTTTATTCTTTAACCATATATGTTTTACAACTATTTTGGCGTGAAATCCGCATAATGGCACTTAATTTGAGACTTTATAATCATGTTTTGGGTAGCAGTTTAAAGGATGTGTGTGTGTGTGTGTGTGTGTGTGTGTGTGTGTGTGTGTGTGTGTGAAGGATAGAAGGGCAGCGTGTAGGGGTATAAAATAACGTAACATTGTAAGATTGAAGAAATTATGGCATATTCTTTCGCTGGCGTATTTTTACAGACATTTTACATATGAAATTAACACTGATTCTTGACAATCATAAAAAAACAATTATATGCGAGGGTTCATTGTGTCTTACACCACCTGTAGGTCGAAAAATTACCTGCATAGGATGTTATTTTTCAGCCATATGTGTTTTATAACTATTTAGATATGGAAACAACGTTGGGCCATTTAATTTGAGAGTTCATAATCATTTTTAAGCAGCAATTTTGATGAATATTTGAGTGTGTGTGTGTGTGTGTGTGTGTTATGCTGAAGTATTTTAGATGTGGAAATATTGCTAGATACATCCTATATGTATTTTTTATAACTACTTTTGAACATGGTGCAAAACAATTCATCTCGTTAGAAACCCCTGAGCACAGCCAAGATGGTGACTGTAAGCCTACATTGTGATTAGATGCTTCGTTTTAATAGACTGTACCGTACTGAGTGTGACTGGAGGAGTGGGAACAGGAGATGGTGAGTGGGAGGCGTAACACATCACCAACAACACTGGCTCAGACAGTTTGGATTTTTTGCTTTTCACCTGAATTCTTTTACGTATCTATTTTCTTACGTTTCCCAGAACTCTAAAATTTTGAGTCCCCCCCCCCCCCCCCAGTTCCATTTTATATTTTTAAATTTATCACTAGCACCATCTAGGATGTTTTAATTTCCTGCCATATGCCATCTTGTATTTTAGCATTTTGGTGACGCAGCTAGTGACTGATGTGTCGCAACAGCAGTGCCGACCAGCGGCATAAACTTGAACTATTTGCCAAGTTCTCCAGATATATACTGTCATGGATTAATACGTATATTGCTCCAAGACATTCCACTTACAAACAAGCCCTTTACAAAGCTTAACTAGCAGCACGTTGCACCTACCGAAATTGAAATGATATGAAAGTTGCTTAGTGGAGCACAAAGAATCGAAAGCTATTAGCAGGTATATTCAGTGTTTACTTGCCTACTGTAAAGTTGATATTTTGTTCTAAGAAATGTCCACTTGACAGGCGGTATACTATAAAACACACAAAGTTCCTCTAATTTGATGGACAGTTAACTGAAATCACTCCACACTTCCATAACATTGTTACACAAAAATGGTCAGTTAATATGTTCCTTGGTATGTGACAGAATACTTTTTTTTGCGATACTACTCTGTTCTACTCCTTTACTTTTCAAAAAGTTCATACGAAATACAACATACCAGTCCGAAATGCACAGGCACCTCCAAGAGCCTGGTTATGTAAAAGAGATTGCAACGGCTGTGGGAGTAGACAGCATGTGGGTACCTCTCTAACCTGAGTAAAACCTTGAATGAAGTTTTCACTTTGCAACGGAGTGCGCTGATATGAAACTTCCTGGCAGATTAACACCGTGTGCAAGACCGAGACTCGAACTAGAGACTTTTGCCTTTCGTGGGCAAGAGCTCTACCGTCTGAGCTACCCAAGCACGACTCACGACCCGGCCTCACAGCTTTACTTCCGCCAGTAAAACCTTGACCATGGTGCATGAGCCCTCTAGTTCTGTAGTTAATCACTTATAACTTTCTCAGTTTGGATTTTGTTAAAGGAAATACTCTATTTATGATGCAGGGCCATTTCAGAATGAATCTGGAAAAATACAATCCCTCTGCTTCAGTAACATTGCTAATATGAAATAAGGACGGTGCTGGTTCATACAAATTGTTTAAAATTCATTATCCTCAAAAATATTATAACTACAATTATAAAATTTGATACAGCTCTGATAATTCTTTAACAAAAAATGATTGTGAAATTTCTAAATTGTATACTACACTCCTGGAAATTGAAATAAGAACTCCGTGAATTCATTGTCCCAGGAAGGGGAAACTTTATTGACACATTCCTGGGGTCAGATACATCACATGATCACACTGACAGAACCACAGGCACATAGACACAGGCAACAGAGCATGCACAATGTCGGCACTAGTACAGTGTATATCCACCTTTCGCAGCAATGCAGGCTGCTATTCTCCCATGGAGACGATCGTAGAGATGCTGGAAGTAGTCCTGTGGAACGGCTTGCCATGCCATTTCCACCTGGCGCCTCAGTTGGACCAGCGTTCGTGCTGGACGTGCAGACCGCGTGAGACGACGCTTCATCCAGTCCCAAACATGCTCAATGGGGGACAGATCCGGAGTTCTTGCTGGCCAGGGTAGTTGACTTACACCTTCTAGAGCACGTTGGGTGGCACGGGATACATGCGGACGTGCATTGTCCTGTTGGAACAGCAAGTTCCCTTGCCGGTCTAGGAATGGTAGAACGATGGGTTCGATGACGGTTTGGATGTACCGTGCACTATTCAGTGTCCCCTCGACGATCACCGGTGGTGTACGGCCAGTGTAGGAGATCGCTCCCCACACCATGATGCCGGGTGTTGGCCCTGTGTGCCTCGGTCGTATGCAGTCCTGATTGTGGCGCTCACCTGCACGGCGCCAAACACGCATACGACCATCATTGGCACCAAGGCAGAAGCGACTCTCATCGCTGAAGACGACACGTCTCCATTCGTCCCTCCATTCACGCCTGTCGCGACACCACTGGAGGCGGGCTGCACGATGTTGGGGCGTGAGCGGAAGACGGCCTAACGGTGTGCGGGACCGTAGCCCAGCTTCATGGAGACGGTTGCGAATGGTCCTCGCCGATACCCCAGGAGCAACAGTGTCCCTAATTTGCTGGGAAGTGGCGGTGCGGTCCCCTACGGCACTGCGTAGGATCCTACGGTCTTGGCGTGCATCCGTGCGTCGCTGCGGTCCGGTCCCAGGTCGACGGGCACGTGCACCTTCCGCCGACCACTGGCGACAACATCGATGTACTGTGGAGACCTCACGCCCCACGTGTTGAGCAATTCAGCGGTACGTCCACCCGGCCTCCCGCATGCCCACTATACGCCCTCGCTCAAAGTCCGTCAACTGCACATACGGTTCACGTCCACGCTGTCGCGGCATGCTACCAGTGTTAAAGACTGCGATGGAGCTCCGTATGCCACGGCAAACTGGCTGACACTGACGGCGGCGGTGCACAAATGCTGCGCAGCTAGCGCCATTCGACGGCCAACACCGCGGTTCCTGGTGTGTCCGCTGTGCCGTGCGTGTGATCATTGCTTGTACAGCCCTCTCGCAGTGTCCGGAGCAAGTATGGTGGGTCTGACACACCGGTGTCAATGTGTTCTTTTTTCCATTTCCAGGAGTGTAGTTTCACTGGCTGGATAATGTACCGTACTTTATACCAGAATATCACATTTTCACAACAGCTTACAAAGTAATGAAAGTTTCTTAAATTGTTTGTGAGATGATTTACTTTGAAACACACATCTATAAATAACTAGTTTGCTACTTTTGTTTAAAGTGGACTAAAATTCATGAAAGTAAGTGAAATTCCTCGAAAAATTAGATAATGAGTTTCTAAAAGCAGCACAATCGCCAACAGAAAAGTTCAACAAAGTTTTTTTCGACTTCACCTCCTCTAACAGTGCGAAAATACCAAACACCTACACAACATGTAAAAAAGTCTGTAAATCGGACGACAAATTTAAAAAGAATACCTGTTTTCAACCAATGATAGCAAAATGTAGAAAAGTCTTGTGTATACCATATTTACTGAATGAACCCCTAATTATGGTCCATAAATAGAAGTGCAACACATTTGGCATAAAACACGCTTAAACTGCAGTACACTTAGAACGGAAAAACAAATAATATACTCTGTTTCAGATGAAACCTTAAGTTCCCAGAAACTGAGGAGGGAAAGAAATGTGATTACAAAGTTGAGTCAAATTTATACAGAACTTGGCCGTATGAACCCATTTATCAGTACGATGTTGCACCCCGTCTGACGTGGATGTATGCACTGATGTGGATGGGAAGGGCGTCATAAACCTGTTGCGCCCTTTCCTCAGGAAAGCTGGTCCGCAACTGTTTTAATTGGGGCTTGATATCCTGGAGACTGGGACTGAGTATGTCTGAGCTGGTCACGCCCATGTCCTGTTGGAGACAGATCTGGGGACTTTTCTGGCCACAGGAGGACCGCAGCATCACACAGTTAGTTCCTAAAGACATGTGCTGTTTGTAGACAAGGACTGTCCGGTTAAAGAATGGTATCACAGTACTGTCACATGAGAGGTAACACACACAACACAGGATGTCCATCATGTAGTATTGTGCTGTACAAGTTCCCTCAATCACTACCAACTTTAACCTGAAGTTATAAGGTGGTCGGTTTGCGTTGACCAATTCTCGTCCAAAACGCTGGGCAAGTTTATACGTTTTTTGGGAGGGGAAGCTGACATTGCCTGCTTTCAACTGGCTGCGATGACAGAATCGAGGTGCACACCCTGCAATCTTTCTCAAACGATTTCACAGAAACAATTCAGTAAAAGAATTTAATTTTTGTGTTTCTTATAGCCTTGTACGTCATTTCGTTAATGGTTGTAGTTATTGTGATATTTGCATTTGTGTAAAACACTGCGCGAAACTCGAAAAAGTTTGAAGTGAAAAATAGGGCTCGCTATGATTTTGCGTTTGGTGCATATTACTCGTTGCTGTGTGTGAAATTTTGCTAACATATTGAATTTTTCTTTGGACGTCGTTGGAGGTCTCTATTTGTCACCAGTCTTGAGAAAATCTATCTTATGTAGTTCATGCATCTGCGACCGCGATAAAGGCAGAATGAAATATCCATATCATTTCTCATATCTCACATACAGTTTGAGATATCGAAATGAGATTTTGGGAAATGATAGCATACAGATGAGAGTTTGTTGCCATATGGTTACTATGCAAAACTTCATTATCTCCTGTATTATTCCGCTAACTGCGAACTTCTTTGATGAAAGAATGTAAATTTTAAAGGCCAGCGACAGTTGGTGAAATGAGAAATGCTGCGGCTTTAGGAACAGCATAAGAGAAGACATTACATGCCTTTTTTGTACCGAGTATTTGGCTCTTCACAAGGTATTGATCTTACTTCCACTCAGTTCACAACTTAATAACACTCGTTCAAAATTCCCCCGCAACTGCAACTGCAGTCATTGCTAACAGACAAGCAGCGCTGCATAAAATAACTGCATGAATCAGTGCTAGACGTAGGGCAAACGTTTCCATTAGCACAGTGCAGAGAAATACGACATTAATGAGCTATGGCAGCAGATGACCGACGCGAGTGCCGTTGCGAACAACAAGACATCGCCGGCAGTGCCTCTCTTGGGATCATCAACATACCCGGTAGATCCTAGACAACTGGAAAATCGAGGCCTGGTCAGATGAGCCCCGATTTCAGTTGGTAAGAGCTGAACGTAGGGCTAGAGTATGGAGCAGACCCTTTGAAACCATGGATCCAAGTTATCAACAAAGCACCTTGCAAGCTGGTGGTAGGTCCATAATGATGTGGGGTGTGTTCACATGGAATCGACTGGGTTTTGGTTATGTTCAGCTTCTTGGAGACCATTCATGGACTTCATATTCCCAAACAGCAATGGAATTTTTACGGATGGCAATGTGCAATGTCCCCAGGCCACAAATTGTTCTCGATATGTTTCAAGAACATTCTGGACAGTTCGAGCGAATGATTTGGCCACCCAGATGAGCTGACATGAATCCCGTCGAACATTTTTGGGACATAATCGAGAGGTGGGTTTGTGCACAAAATCCTGCCCCGACAACACTTTTGCAGTTATGGACAGCTACAGGGGCAGCATGTCTCAATATTTCAGCCGTAAAAAGGGGGGCCGACACTTTATTAGGAGCTTTCCCATTACTTTGGTCACCTCAGTGTATAGCGATAGAAATGACGCATTGACACCATCACAGAGATTTTGAATAGCTTCATACACCAACTGACATCACAATGAACTGGGTCGGTGGCCAAATATCCAAATAGCATGTGTCATGCAGTGAGCCTATTAGTGTCTACTGGAGAAGTTGTGAACAGCTTCATATGGCAAGTGACACGGCAGCTAACTGGCCCTACTCAAGGTGTCCAGCAGACGGAGTGTGTTGCAAATCGTACCTTGAAGCGGCACATGGTGTGGTCCTGGCAGACTCTGCAGTAGTCTATGGTCTTTGCCAGTGTCACTCCCACAGCCGCAGCCACCAGCGCAGTCCTGATGGCCGCCAACGCCCACAGCCTGCGCACCTGCAACAACTGGAAACACTACCTCAGGAAAGCCCTAGTCAAGTACAGCTTGGATATTTTTTAGATGGCATTGACACAGCTGTCATTCTGGCACTGTTGACAAGTTTCAGGCGAAATACACCTTGGAGTATGGTTAAACGTGCTCAGGCTAAGAAACGAGGAGTAGCGTTTCAATGAGACACTACTTGTAACCGGACAAACTACAGAGTCCACAAGGTGTGCGACCTTTTACAAAGGTCTCTTGTGCTGCCAGAGAAACAGCCTCGACTGTCACGTGCCTCTGCATAAGAGGGTTTACAACATTATTCAGGGTGCTCAAAAAAAGTGACGAATACTTTGAGAGGCGGTAATACTCACTCAAACAAGAAAAATAAGTCCAACCAACATGGGTCCAGAAACGCATACTTTTCGAGTTAAACACGTTTATAGGAAGGGTTGCGCAACACTTGGTAGTGAATATTAGCACAGTCGTTGCATTACCGCTCCGTCAAATGTGTTGGTAGCATATTATGATGTGTTATGCTACATTCGGTGGAAGGAACCTCTGGGATCAGTGTGCGATTATTAGCAGCAGCAGAAGGCGTGTCTCACTCTCTCATCTGGGGGGCGGGCGGGGTGGGGTGGGGGGGTGGGGGGGAGGGTGTTCCATGAACAGTTGCTGCACCATATCATCACTATTACGTTCAGGCATTAAGAACACAGGCTCATCATAGCAGACGGCGGTTCTGTTAATGTCTGTTGCAAATTTTCATAACCAGCATGTAAGGCAAATATAAATCCCCAAGCAGTTCAGAAAATGGAGCATAAACACCGATTCTCAGACTACGTTTTCGCAGGTGTACTTGGTGGCAAATTAATAGGGTCATATGTGGTACCACAAAGGTTAAGTGGGGTGCATTATTTGGACTTTCTCATTAATGTATTGCCTATCTTGTTGTAGGCATGCCATTCTGGTTCATACTTGATGGCGCACCAGCACACTTACGCCACAATATGTGTCAACATCTGATGCGACATTTCAGGACCACTGGATGGTCGGAGTGGTCCCATATCTTGGCCTGCTCGTTCCCCGAGACCTCGATCCCCTTGAGTTTTGACTATAGGGACACTTGAAGGAATTGGTCTACGCCACGCCAATCAACGATGTGGGGACACTACATGGTCGCATCTTCAATGCGTGTCTGTAGGCACAACAACAACTGGGTACACTTCAAAGGGCGCATCTTTTTTTTTTTTTTTTTTTTTTTTTTTTTTTTACACTGGAGGTCAGAGTGTTGGATTGCCGTGAATGGACGCCACGTTGAACACCTCCTGTAAACATGTGTTTATCGCTTAAATTATGTATTTCTGGATTCATGCTTATTGGACTTATCTCAAAGAGTATGCATTTCCGGACCCATGTATATTGGACACATATGAAGTCTTTTTCAGAGACTGAATTAAAAAAGCAGTTTACAGTATTGGATCACTGTTTGTATATGCGATTATGTCGCAGTTGAAGGCACTTATTTTTCTTGTTTCGATGAGCACTACCACCTCTCACAATATTCGATACATTTTTTTGAGCACCCTATATATGTTAGCCGTGAAATGTACATATGCATCATGCGTGAAAATACCAAAGCATAAAAAAATAAACTAACTACATACTGTTGTAATAATATGTGAATGTCTGTCTTGTTTTATTAGTGAAACTCTTAATGTCATGAAAAACAAAGTAAAGTGTTGAGGCCAAAGAATTCTGCTACTAGTCCAAAATCATAAAAGTGGGAAGAATTCCTGCCAGCTTTTTGTTAGAAACAAGTGAAACACCGTGCTTCACTTTTTCCCGCCATACTTAGGCGCCATTTTTCCTCCTGCTCTTATAACGTGAGAATCTATATTTCTATGTAAATCCGTTTTGGCTTAAATGAAATAGATTGTAATTACTATGTGGAATTCATTTTGTAATATTTTATCTGATTAATTCTCATCCTGACAAAAATAATTTTGTATTTTTTCATAGGCCATAAGGAAACCGTTGGTGGCTTGATGGTGTAACAATCGAAAGCATTACGTGTTAATTTCATTATTTGTACACTATCGCTAAGGAGAACCTGCCTGAAATCAATTTGCAGATCAATTCGTTCAGTCCGTTGCGTGTATTTTTTACATAAGAATTTTGTTTGGTTGATTGGTTAAGTGCCATCGAACAATGACGTAGACAGCTGCTTCAGTCGCTTGATGTCTCCAGCTGCACAGATTACATTAGATTAGATTAATACTTGCTCCATAGATCATGAATACAACACTTCGTAATTATGAGGGATGTGTCAGGTTAATAAAAGGTGCCTATACAAGATATTACATTACACAAAATATTATATGCCACTTAATATTTTTAATTTTATTTTTGGTGGGGGGTGGGGAAATTACCCACTTACTATATCCAAAAATTCATCTAATGATTCGAAGAAGTTGCCATTCATAAATTCTTTTAATTTTCTTTTAAATGATATATGGCTATCTGTCAGACTTTTGATGCTATTAGGTAAGTGACCAAAGACTTTTGTGGCAGAATAATTTACCCCCTTCTGAGCCAAAGTTAGATTTAACCTTGAGTACTGAAGATCATCCTTTCTCCTAGTGTTGTAGCCATGTACACTGCTATTACTTTTGAATCCGTTCGGATTTTTAATAACAAATTTCATAAGTGAATATATATATTGTGAGGCTACAGTGAAGATCGCCAGCTCTTTAAATAGTTGTCTGCAGGATGATCTTGGATGAGCTCCAGCAATTATTCTGATTACACGCTTTTGTGCAATGAACACTTTTTTACTCAATGATGAGTTATCCCAGTATATGATGCCATTCGAAAGCAGAGAATGAAAAAAAGCGTGGTAAGCCAATTTACTGAGATGTATATCACCAAAATTTGCAATGACCCTAATTGCATAAGTAGCTGAACTCAAACGTTTCAGCAGATCTTCAGTGTGTTTTTTCCAGTTCAACCGCTCATCAATGCATACACCTAGAAATTTTGAATATTCTATCTTAGCTACCGATTTCTGATCGAAGTCTATATTTATTAATGGTGTCATTCCATTTACTGTGTGGAACTGTATATACTGTGTTTTGTCAAAGTTTAATGAGAACCCATTTGCAGAGAACCACTTAATGATTTTCTGAAAAACATTGTTTACAATTTCATCAGTTAATTCTTGTCTGTTGGGTGTGATAACTATACTTGTATCATCAGCAAAAAGTACCAGCTTTGCATCTTCATGAATATAGAATGGCAAGTCATTAATAGATATAAAGAACAGCAGAGGACCCAAGGCCAAACCTTGTGGCACCCCATTCTTGATTGTTCCACAGTTTGAGAAATCACCAGTTTCTTGCATATTACACGAACTGCTTATTTCAACTTTCTGCACTCTTCCAGTTAGGTATGATTTAAACCATTTGAGCGCTGTCCCATTCATACCACAGTACTTGAGCTTATCTAGAAGTATTCCATGATCTACACAATCAAAAGCCTTTGAGAGATCACAAAAAATTCTAACGGGTGACTCCTGGTTACTCAGTGCATTTAATATTTCACTAGTGAAAGTATATATAGCATTTTCCATTGAAAACCCTTTCTGGAAACCAATCTGATATTTTGTTAAAACTTTATTTTTAAAATGGTGTCACGCTACTGTACACTACATTACTTTTTCAAGAATTTTAGGTAAGGCAGTCAGAATATACACTCCTGGAAATGGAAAAAAGAACACATTGACACCGGCGTGTCAGACCCACCATACTTGCTCCGGACACTGCGAGAGGGCTGTACAAGCAATGATCACACGCACGGCACAGCGGACACACCAGGAACCGCGGTGTTGGCCGGCGAATGGCGCTAGCTGCGCAGCATTTGTGCACCGCCGCCGTCAGTGTCAGCCAGTTTGCCGTGGCATACGGAGCTCCATCGCAGTCTTTAACACTGGTGGCATGCCGCGACAGTGTGGACGTGAACCGTATGTGCAGTTGACGGACTTTGAGCGAGGGCGTATAGTGGGCATGCGGGAGGCCGGGTGGACGTACCGCCGAATTGCTCAACACGTGGGGCGTGAGGTCTCCACAGTACATCGATTTTGTCGCCAGTGGTCGGCGGAAGGTGCACGTGCCCGTCGACCTGGGACCGGACCGCAGCGACGCACGGATGCACGCCAAGACCGTAGGATCCTACGCAGTGCCGTAGGGGACCGCACCGCCACTTCCCAGCAAATTAGGGACACTGTTGCTCCTGGGGTATCGGCGAGGACCATTCGCAACCGTCTCCATGAAGCTGGGCTACGGTCCCGCACACCGTTAGGCCGTCTTCCGCTCACGCCCCAACATCGTGCAGCCCGCCTCCAGTGGTGTCGCGACAGGCGTGAATGGAGGGACGAATGGAGACGTGTCGTCTTCAGCGATGAGAGTCGCTTCTGCCTTGGTGCCAATGATGGTCGTATGCGTGTTTGGCGCCGTGCAGGTGAGCGCCACAATCAGTACTGCATACGACCGAGGCACACAGGGCCAACACCCGGCATCATGGTGTGGGGAGCGATCTCCTACACTGGCCGTACACCACTGGTGATCGTCGAGGGGACACTGAATAGTGCACGGTACATCCAAACCGTCATCGAACCCATCGTTCTACCATTCCTAGACCGGCAAGGGAACTTGCTGTTCCAACAGGACAATGCACGTCCGCATGTATCCCGTGCCACCCAACGTGCTCTAGAAGGTGTAAGTCAACTACCCTGGCTAGCAAGATCTCCGGATCTGTCCCCCATTGAGCATGTTTGGGACTGGATGAAGCGTCGTCTCACGCGGTCTGCACGTCCAGCACGAACGCTGGTCCAACTGAGGCGCCAGGTGGAAATGGCATGGCAAGCCGTTCCACAGGACTACATCCAGCATCTCTACGATCGTCTCCGTGGGAGAATAGCAGCCTGCATTGCTGCGAAAGGTGGATATACACTGTACTAGTGCCGACATTGTGCATGCTCTGTTGCCTGTGTCTATGTGCCTGTGGTTCTGTCAGTGTGATCATGTGATGTATCTGACCCCAGGAATGTGTCAATAAAGTTTCCCCTTCCTGGGACAATGAATTCACGGTGTTCTTATTTCAATTTCCAGGAGTGTAGATTGGGCAGTAGTTGTTGACATGAGATGTATCTCCTTTTTATGCAGTGGTTTAACAATGGCATACTTCAGTCTATCTGAGAAAATACCCTGCTTCAGAGAGATATTACATATATGGCTAAGAATCCCACTCATCTCTTGGGAACAAGCTTTTACTATCCTGCTGGAAATGCCATCAATTCCATGTGAGCTTTTATTCTTGAGACAGTTTATTATCTTCCTAACAGAAGGATAGGTGGGTGGAATTTCAATTGTATCGAATTGTGTGGGTAAGGCCTCTTCCATTAACTGCCTTGCTTCTCCTAATGAACATTTAGATCCTATTTCCTCTACAACATTTAAAAAATGATTATTCAAAATATTTTCGACTTCCAGCTTGTTGTTTGTCAAGTTTCCATTCGTTTTGATGGTAATGCCATCATCCTGTACTCTTGGTTGCCCTGTCTTCCGTGTAACAATATTCCAAGTTGTTTTGATTTTGTTATCAGAGGTATTAATCTCAGACATGATGCACATGCTTCTGGACTTTTTAATAACCTTTCTTAATGTAGCACAGTAGTTTTTATAATATTTGGCTGTTTCTGGGTCATTATTATTTCTTGTTGTTAGATACAGTTCCCTTTTGTGGTTACAAGATATTTTTATTCCCTTAGTAAGCCAAAGTTTTTTGCATAGTTTCTTATAACTAGATTTAACTACTTTCTTGGGGAAACAGTTTTCAAATTCTCTTTATAGTGCATCATGAAATAAGTTATATTTTAAATTATCATCAGCTTCCTTGTACACCTCATCCCAGTCTAACTGTTGAAGATTTTCCCTAAAATTTCTAATTGTCGAATCATTAATTGAATGCACAACATTGGAGGGTAGTTTTAAATTACTGAATGGAGCTATGTCATATACTGTAACTAGCTGAGCACCATGATCAGAAAGGCCATTCTCAACAGGACAAGAATTTATGTTTTTAAACTTATCTTGGTCTATAAAAGTGTTATCTATCAATGTGCTGCTGCCTTTACTAGCCGAGTAGGAAAATCAATGACAGATGTCAAATTGAAAGAACCGAGCAAGACTTCCAGGTCATTCTTCCTATTACACTCTTTCAGTGAATCAACATTGAAGTCCCCACAAATAATAATTTGCTTTCCCCTATCTGGTAGATAGCACAACAAGGGATCCAAGTTCTCCAGGAATAAATGAAAGTTTCCTGAAGAGGACCTATATACTGTTACAGTTATAAAAGAGCACTCCTTAAATTTAAGTTGACAGGCACATGCTTCTATATGTTGCTCTAGACAAAACTTTTTTGTATCTAAGCTTTTTACACAGTGATAACTTTTGACATATATGGCAACTCCTCCTCTCTCTACTCATATGTGCAGATAGTTTATAACAACTGATATTAACTTTTCCATATCAGACACAATGTGATGGTCAGACAGGCATAGTATATCTATTACATTATCAGATTCAATGTCATCTAAACAAACCAGGAGCTCATCTACTTTATTGTTCAATCTCGGAATATTTTGGTGAAAAATGGTAACACTATTTTTTTACTTTACTTTTGTGAGAATCTACTTTTTCTTTACTTTAATCCACCAATATTTTGGTTAAATATGGTAACATTATTATTTACTTTACTGTTGTGAGAATCTTGTGAGCTTTGGACCTCTTTATCCATGAGTAGTAGTGTCCCCCCTTATGGATTCCGCTAACAGCCCTGCCAGTTTACCTTCCCTTTCCTATTGAGGTGTAGGCCATGCCTTGTGAAATCCCCTCTATCAATAGCCTTGACAGGAATCAACCCAATGTCTGACAGAGTGGCCGCCCTACGCAACTGATCCAACTCCATATTTACCCTCCTGACAGAGCGGTTCAACTGGGGCTGATCATGCGACATGAAAGCAGGCACCAGCCCAACGTTGGTATGGGTCGTTGCAGGGTCTATTTTCACCAGGTCACACTCAATACTGTAGCCCTGATCCCTATCAATACTGTTTCCCACTCCACCCACTATCACCACATGATCCTGCTTTGAGAAACCCTTGCACAAGGAACCTATATCCTCTACCACCTGGCTAAGACATGCACTTGGCTTGAAAACGCTTGTGACCAGGCATGTGTCACCTAATTTTTTCTGCAAAATCTGGCCACACCTCTTCCATGGCTGCTACCTAGCAACAGAACTTTCCTCTTACTTTCTACTTTTTTTGAAACAGTTGATTTCCTAGTGAGATTCTGTTATATCTTAACTACATCTACTGCTACTGGAGCCTCTTCCTTTCTTAACTGTGGTAGTAAGGCAAATCTATTGGTTGCGCCAATTGGGAAACTGTCAGACACTGTTCTCTTTCTGTGGCCCCTTTTCTCAGCTACCACTTCACAAATAGAAACAGATGGTGAACTGAAATATTACGCTAATGCAAAATTCTCCAATTTTATCAGCCATTACTACTTACTTCTGTCCAAAATTTGGATCAGATTCACCATTATTAGGGTTTTCTGTCTCTCGTCGCGGTATTACGAGGTGCTTTGGTAATCATATGCTTTTACTGTCGATACTTAATGAGTAAACTTCTATCTAAAACATCTCAACTTTTAACACATAAAAAGAAAGAGAGAGAGAGAGAGAGAGAGAGAAATGCTTCAGGTCCCAACCAGTAGCGGGGAGGGGGAGTATGCAGATGTCCATATCAAAGAATCGATGTTCAATCTGTATTCAAATTTGCTGGAAGCTCCTTACACAACTAACTCCGTTCCATAGATTTGTTATAAATGATGAGTTAGATGGAACGTGTCTTGCCAGATTCTCTGTAAGGTTAATCATGACGACTACTAGGATCCAACGAATTTAATTTTGAAAAGCACTGAAACCTACAGAATATATTAGAGTAGTTACTAAGTCCTAGTTATCGTTTTGAAAAAGGTTATTTAATTTATGGTTTTCTTTGTAACCACATGACTGCAGTTCTAAAACAAGTGGAAAGTCCCTAAAGAAAATGGTGCGGCTAATTAATAAGTGGAGTGCGGTGTGGTGTCTCGGTTTCCGCATTTGAATGAGAACAACGCTGCAACAGTCCATGCTAAGTTGGTGGTAGTGTATGATACGGATGGCGGTTATCACTGAAACAACTGGTTTTCGGTTATTTCTTTTGTTTTTCACATCAGTTAACCTGACTGTTAAAACCGTTGAAAACAACGAGTTTCTCAAATAAGCAATATTCGGTTTTTTACTCCTATTACTTCCTGTACTAAATACAGAAATCTAAAAAATACTGAAAAACTTTGACCCTCTTAGTTTCAAGATACCTAGAATCAAGATGTTTAATTAAGTTGGCAAATAAAAGAAAACTTAGTTTTTTTTCTGAAAAGAGATAAGTCGTCGAATACTACAAAATAATCACCAGTATACTACTATTGATTCTAATTTTTTGAAACTATGCTCGAAATTCATAGTGAGTGCTACAGCGTGAAAACTAAGAAAGCAGAACTCTGCTTTTCGTATTGATTTGTTCCTTTTCAAGGGCTACAAGCAAATAAAGACATATTACGTAGACGCAAGTAGCAGATCAGCTACTTTCTATTTTTATCGTATACTATGAATGAACTGTTGTTAAGTTTCTAATCTATTACTGTTACGGTAATTTCCTTTCTCTTATATTATTTTAGAAACAGCAGACAAATCTTTACTCTTTAAAACAAATGATGCATTGTAATTCCAGACTATGGTTTGCGCCATTCTGCAGTACAATGAATGTGTGGCGACGACAGGGAGAAACCATCGTATACACCTGGTGGTTCGTTGGTTGGTTGATTTGAGTGGGGGGACCAATCAGCGAGGTCATGGTCCTTCGGTTTTGGGAAGGAGAGAGAGGGAAGCCAGCCGTGCCCCTTCAAAGGAACCATCTCCGTATTTATCTGAAGTAATTTAGGGAAATCACGGGAAACCTAAATCAGGACGACTGGACGTGGGTTTGAGCCGTCGAAAAAAATGGCTCTGAGCACTATGGGACTCAACTGCTGAGGTCATTAGTCCCCTAGAACCTAGAACTAGTTAAACCTAACTAACCTAAGGACATTACACACATCCATGCCCGAGGCAGGATTCGAACCTGCGAACCAGACTGCAGCGCCAGAACCGCGCGGCCACTTCGGCCGGCTTGAGCCGTCGACCTCCCGAATGCGAATCCAGTGTGACAACCACCGCGCCACGTCGCTCGGTGGACCACATGGGGCCGGTCTCGCATTCTGCACGTACACGCGTATGTTAAACCATGACAACAGGCATATAATTGCCTCGGTAACGCTGTAACAGTTCTTAAGCCATGTGCTTGTTGTTCGTTTTTGTCAGCATTGTTATAAAATAGCACTGATCGCTTTTCTCGTTTTCGATAACGACGCAATATTTCAAACCAATGCAAATTTTCCGAATAAAAAGTACTCCTTTTTTGAAGAAAAGGTTTTTTCAAAAAATGAAAAATTTTAGCACTGCTGCTATGGCTAATTGACATTTCGATTTCCTTACCGAAAGACGCCGATTATTCAAAAATAAAATACCGGCATCGGTTTTAAGCGGTCGGTTTCTCCCATCCCTAGTGCATGGCCACAATGCTCCATCATATTATTCATTGGTCAGGTGTCACAGACGCTTTCGCTGTGGGTAAACAGTCCTGAATGGGGAATACCGAAGTAGCAAGCCATATATTTCAGAAGAACGGGGAATCGTATGAGAAATGCAGGACCTGGTGTTCGAAAACCGACGTATCTCAATCACGGCGATAGTTAAATAAGTAAAAATCAATCATGGATCCATTTTTAACGTCTAGCATGACATTTTAAATATCACAAAAGTCGGCACCAACTTGATCTACATCTACATCTACATCCATATTCCGCAAGCCACCTGACGGTGTGTGGAGGAGGGTACTGTAGTGAGACGCGAAATTGAAGCGTCACCCATCCACCAGTGTCAGCCCAGTTTGCAGGTGAATATAAGTTTAATTTAGTTTTGTTTATGTATTTTTTGTAATATTTGTAATCGTTGTGAATTGTCTAAAGTTTGTATTTATTTTTTATGTTTCATGTACGGAGAGGGCAGCGCAACGAACGGAGACAGCATCTTCGCTGCCGGGACCAGAGAGAAAATTGCTGGCCACCATACGTCGCGGGTCGACAGCCAAAGAGCAACAGAAGATCCTGAAACCGAGTTGTTGCGTCGTGCTTCTAAAAATCGAAAAAATTAGAATTTGTAATGTTTCTACAGCAATGACGTCATAGAAAGTCTAATCATGTTGTAAATGTTCAGTCCTATCTTGTCAAGGCTCAGGTTCACGTCTATATGTAGGAAGATAATAAACTAGTGGATGCTACTAAAGTCTAAATACGTGTTCCGAGAATTTATTTATGAAGAATTATGTTACGTAATTTATTTGACAAGATTATTAATTTCTGACAACGTTCATCGCGAGTTTGAGTCTTGAAAGTTTATTCAATGTGGTTCTAATATCTATTAAAGCAGATAACCTGCATGAATATAATTTCTGAGGAGAAACAAACGACATCTAAATTGAAAAAGTTTACGCAAACCAATTGGACTGAGTGACATAATTCTGCGCATACGACGCAAATGATGATGTTTTACAGTTTTGTTCACGAACCATTCTAAGACAATTTAAATAGAATTTAAATAGTTCTGAAGTGTGTTGTAACTGACGTAGGTGACGAAGTCTGCACATGGTCATATGTCAAAAAGAAAATCATTCATACGAAACTTACGTCGTTACACTACAGTACTTTGAGTACCTCTATCGGTTCTCCCTTCCGCGACTGCTCTCACCCATTACAAAAAACGTCAGACGTTCCTTCTCTTCCGCCATCTCTGAGGTTCCGAAGCTTCGGGCTGAGTCCCACTGGTGGCCGCAACCATAGGCCAAGTCTTCTTGTTTGGTATTTTTTAAATTTATCACAAGCGACTTCTAATCAAGCTGCGGGCCTATGGGGTATCGTCTCAGTTGTGCGACTGGATTCGTGATTTCCTGTCAGGAAGGTCGCAGTTCGTAGTAATAGAGGGCAAATCATCGAGTAAAACTGAAGTGATATCAGGTGTTCCCCAGGGAAGCGTCCTGGGACCTCTGCTGTTCCCAATCTATATAAATGAGCTGGGTGACAATCTGAGCAATTCTCTTAGGTTGTTCGCAGATGATGCTGTAATTTACCGTCTAGTAAGGTCATCCGAAGACCAGTATCAGTTGCAAAGCGATTTAGAAGAGATTGCTGTATGGTGTGGCAGGTGGCAGTTGAAGCTAAATAACGAAAAGTGTGACGTGATCCACATGAGTTCCAAAAGAAATCCGTTGGAATTCGATTACTCGCTAAATAGTACAATTCTCAAGGCTGTCAATTCAACTAAGTACCTGGGTGTTGAAATTACGAACAACTTCAGTTGGAAAGACCACATAGATAATATCGTGGGGAAGGCGAGCCAAAGGTTGCGTTTCATTGGCAGGACACTTAGATGATGCAACAGGTCCACTAAAGAGACAGCTTACACTACACTCGTTCGTCCTCTGTTAGAATATTGCTGCGCGGTGTGGGATCCATACCACGTGGGACTGACGGAGGACATCGAAAGGGTGCAAAAAAGGGCAGCTCGTTTTGTATTATCACGTAATAGGGGAGAGAGTGTGGCAGATATGATACGCGAGTTGGGATGGAAGTCATTAAAGCAAAGACGTTTTTAGTCGCGGCGAGATCTATTTACGAAATTTCAGTCACCAACTTTCTCTTCCGAATGCGAAAATATTTTGTTGAGGCCAACCTGCATAGGTAGGAATGATCATCAAAATAAAATAAGAGAAATCAGAGCTCGAACAGAAAGGTTTAGGTGTTCGTTTTTCCCGCGCGCTGTTCGGGAGGGGAATGGTAGAGAGATAGTATGATTGTGGTTCGATGAACCCTCTGCCAAGCACTTAAATGTGAATTGCAGAGTAATCGTGTAGATGTAGATGAACAGTGGAATGTCATTTCTGACGATACTCACGTAACAGTAAAACAAGTCAGTCGCCGAGCAGAGAAAATCTTCGCTGCAGCCGGGAATCAAACGCACCCCTGCGGTTACCAGTCCACCGAGCAGCTACCGAGGCGGACGAGGCTCTCGCAGTGGCGCGCGTTGCCAAAGACCAGTCGCGAGACGTGTTGCTCTCTAAACTTCCTCTGAAACGTTTCTTGGCGTCGCCGAAACATTTCTATGCACTGCTGCGCAAACGAGTATACTAACATGCTAAACAATGGTCGCGAGTCTTGCTTTGACCTGCGCGACGGGATTTAGTAGTTATTTCTTCTATACCACTCCCTGTAGCAATCCATCTCCTTTCAAACAGCTTTCACATCCGACCACTGGATTGGGAAACTAGAACTGCACACAGTCACTACCTCGTCTCTAACTGGTTTATAGTATCTCGTCCATAAACAAAAGTGGATAACAAAGTTAAAGACCGATAGACACACAAAACCACCACCATTTTCACTGGAACAGAGTGGAATTATTGTCTTCTACAAACCGCGCCATATCCGCCTCATTGTTATCAAACACTAACAGGTGTAGAAGTATGAAACCGAAATTTCCATATAGGTGGTGCTAGCCGTCAGTGTACGGCCCGTGAGACCGCGTCTGCAGCACCATTTGCTTCCCGTAACGGCTGACGACGAATGTCAATACACAGTAACACAAGTTCCATACATCGGTTTCTGTTTCAAACCTGTAAACATGTCGAGTTTCGTGCCTACGAACAACGATTTACGGACAGCATTGGTTTCCTGTTATCATTTGTAGAAAAATGTTGCACAATCGCGTCGAAAGCTTGTCGAAGCTTTTGGTGAACATGCTCTTGGGAAAACACAGTGTTTCGAGTTGTTCAAAATATTCTTAAGTGGTGCTTTTGACGTGAGAAACGACGAGCGCGAGAAACCACTGAAAAAGTTCGGACAACGAATTGCAGGCCTAATTGGATGAAGATGATACTCAAACTCAACAGGAACTCGCGGTACAATTGAATGTGATGCAGAAAGCCGTTCTTCTTAGGTTGAAAGCTATGGGGGAGGTGCAGAAAGTGGGAAAATGGGTTCCGCATGAACTGAATGAACGACAGCAAGCAAATCGGAAGACCACTTGCGAAATGCTGCTCGCCAGATACAAAAGAAAGTCTTTTATCCGTCGAATAGTGACGAGTGATGAAAAATGGATGTAATTTGAGAATCCTAAGCGTCCTAAATCATGGGTGCATCCAGGCAAACCATCAACATCCACTGCAAGACCAAATCGCTTTGGAAAGAAGACAATGCTTTCTGTTTGGTGGAATCAGATGGGTGTCCTCTATTATGAGCTGCTAAAACCTGGCTAAACCGTTAACATTGATCGGCACCATCAGAAAATGATCGATTTAAATCGAGCCATACGTGAAAAACGACCGGAATATGGAAAAAAGCAACACAAAGTCATATTGCTTCATTATAACGTCCCATCACACACAGCACACTAGCTCAAAATTAGCCCCTGCGCCTCTGTAAACTATAAAATTGGCGTGGGTGTTCATAATGGGGACCTCCACTAGCTGACAAGCAGAGCACAGAACTGAAATGTAACAAACCCGCCTAACCGAGCAGCATCAGATATGTTACAGCCATGTTAGGCCAATCCAGATGTCTTCCTTACCCTTGTAATCAACATCGGCACATCAGTGTGTATAGCAATGACTCTGCCACAAAGGAGCCCTGCAACCAATAAGGACATTGACCACTGCCCAAATAAGTGGCAGAACCATTGTTGGAAAAAGTGACGGTGAGCAATTTGGGACAAATATGGTACAGCTGTAATAGAAAACACTAGCAAGCGATAAACCAGTATAGGGGCATACTACCGAAATCTCCTGACGAGATTACATTACGTCACGATGAAGAATCGCAGGTAGTAATCCTGCTCATTCTACACAGGACACAGTCAAATATTCTGCTTCTTTGAGGTGTCAAATGTTACCTCTCCTCTGCATTCTCTTTATGTCGCTCCAGAGAGGAGGAAGAAGTCAGCAGTAGTGTATAATTGTCGATTCAGGTGCAGCATACATTGTGGCCGGATTTCTGATGACCTATTTTCGTCTATGATGCCGTGGAATGTTGCCAGATATTCTCCCTTACCCACCACCCACCCCTCTCACGTCGCTATCCAAAATGGAAAAACTAGCGTATATGTCCTAAGTCAGAATTGTGGGAAACTCAAAGTACTAACTTGCACTAGTGGGAAATGCAAAACACCCCACCAAATTTCGCCAAACCTCATAGTTGTTGTTGTTGTGGTCTTCAGTCCTGAGACTGGTTTGATGCAGCACTCCATGCTACTGTATTCTGTGCAAGCTTCTTCATCTCCCAGTACCTACTGCAGCCTACATCCTTCTGAATCTGCTTAGTGTATTCATCTCTTGGTCTCCCTCTACGATTTTTACCCTCCACACGGCCCTCTAGTACTAAATTGGTGATCCCTTGATGCCTCAGAACATGTCCTACCAACCGATCCCTTCTTCTAGTCAAGTTGTGCCACAAACTCCTCTGCTCCCCAATTCTATTCAATACCTCCTCATTAGTTACCTGATCTACCCATCTAATCTTGACCATTCTTCTGTAGCACCACATTTCGCGAGCTTCTATTTTCTTCTTGTCTAAACTATTTATCGTCCATGTTTCACTTCCGTACATGGCTACACTCCATACAAATACTTTCAGAAACGACTTCCTGACACTTAAATCTATACTCGATGTTAACAAATTTCTCTTCTTCAGAAACGCTTTCCTTGCCATTGCCAGTCTACATTTTATATCCTCTCTACTTCGACCATCATCAGTTATTTTGCTCCCCGAATAGCAAAACTCCTTCACTACTTTAAGTGTCTCATTTCCTAATCTAATTCCCTCAGCATCACCCGACTGAATTCGACTACATTCCATTATCCTCGTTTCGCTTTTGTTGATGTTCATCTTATACCCTCCTTTCAAGACACTGTTCATTCCGTTCAACTGATCTTCCAAGTCCTTTGCTGTCTCTGACAGAATTACAATGTCATCGGCGAACTTCAAAGTTTTTATTTCTTCTAACCTCATAGTCCTAAGTTTAAAATGACAAAATAGGCAATTTATGTTTGTTTTAATAGCACTGCGTCATTTTCATTTAAACAGTTACATTGTTTAAACAATTACCACCATGTCTGATTGATGTGGTCAGCAGGTGCATGTGTAGTGAATGTTTTTATTTATTTAGATAATTGGCAGGGGTATCTGCACAACACTAAGACACTTCAACGCAAATAGTCAGTGGCTTGCCACACCATGCCGCTGCTGGTCGCCATAACACTCGCACAATTCTGGAGACCTCGTGTGAGTGCCGTTGGCTGATCGGCCACCGCCCATACACCGTGTGACGTCTCACAGCTACTCCTAGAGGCCACGGATCCAATAGACAAGATCACATGATTAGTGAGTCATAATGCATCCATACCGAATGCAATGATTTGAAGCTATTTTCTACTGCCAGGAATATGATGACCTTTCTTCAACACGGAAATTCGCTGAAGCTATTTCTAGCACATAAACATTCCAATGGGAATGATTTAGCACTTAGCTAAGGTCTGTATTCAGCTACACAAGGTGGCAATAAAGCTGTGCTGTATCTAGCAATAAACAGCGCCAAACTGCTGCTGGATTGTGTCGTAGCTGTATATGACTATTAGTCACACCTGGTTGTGGCTATTTTCTGTCGTCAGAAATGCGATATTGTCTCTGCACCACGGAAGAGCAACGATGTGATGCGATTTCTAGCAGACAATTATTCATATAGAAAGCATTCTCCTCTCAGACACAGATGCTACTAAACGTTCTGCCAATATATAGTATCAGACTGAGAGTAAAACGTGCAAACAGCCCAAGACAATCGATTTACCTTTCCAAATAACCAGAAATGCTAATGCAATCTTCCCCCATACTCTAGTGGAATTTGCAATCATTGTTGGAGTACGGATTAACGCTTTCCACATACGTAAATAATTAAAACTACACTGAAGCGCAAAAGAAACTGGTACATGTATGCGTATTCAAATAAAGAGATATCTAAACAGGCAGAATACTGTGCTGCGGTCAGCAACGCCCGCATAAGACAACAAATGTCTGGCGCTGATTTTAGATCGGTTACTGCTGCTACAATGGCAGGTTACCAAGAATTGAGTTTGAACGTAGTATTATAGTCGTCGAAAGAGGAATGGGACACAGCATCTCCGAGGTAGCGATGAAATGGGGATTTTCCTGTACGACCATTTCACGTGCGCACCGCGAATATTAGGAATCCGGTAACACATCACATCTCCGACATCGCTGCAGCCAGAAAAATATTCTGCAAGAACGGTACCAACGACGACTGAAGAGAATCGTTCAGCATGACAGAAGTACAACCCTTTCGCAAATTGCTGCAGATTTCAATGCCGGGCTATCACCAACTGTCAGCGTGCGAACCATCATCGACATGGGCTTTCGGAGAAGACAGCCCATTCGTTTACCCTTGATGACTGCACGATACAAAGCTTTAGGCCTCGCCTGGGCCCATCAACACCGACATTGCACTGTCGATGACTGGAAACATGTTGCCAAGTCGGATGACTCTCGTTTCAAATTCTATCGAGCGGATGAACTTGTATGGGTACGTAGACAATCTCATGAATCAAATGGTTCAAATGGCAGTTCCAGACTGAAACGCCTAGAATCTCATGAATCCGTGGACCCTGCATGTCAGCAGGCGACTGTTCAAGCTGGTGGAGGTTTTGTAATGGTGTGGGGTGTCTGCAGCTGGAGTAATATGGGACACCTGATACGTCTAGATACGACTCTGACAGGTGACACGTATGTAAGCATCCTGTCTGATCACCTGCATCCATGCATGTCCATTGTGCATTCCGACGGACTTGGACAATTCCAGCAGGCAATGCAACACCCCAAACGTCCAGAATTTCTACACGGTGGCTCCATCAACACTCTTCTGAGTTTAAACGCTTCCGCTGGACATCAAACTCCCCAGGCATGAACATTATTGAAAATATCTGGTATGGCGTCCAGCGTGCTGTTCAGAAGAGATCTCTAACCCCTCGTACTCTTGCGGATTTATGGACAGCCCTACAGGTTTCATGGCGCCAGTTTCCTCCAGCACTACTTCAGACATTAGTCGAGTCCATGCCACGTCGTGTTGCGGCACTTCTGGTAGCTCGCTGGGGCCCTAGACGGTATTAGGCAGGTGTACGGTTTCGTTAGCTCTTTAGTGTATAACCAGAATTATCCTTATTTTTTCGGAATTCGTAATCTTTGTTGGAGTCTGAGTTAACAATCTCCACATATTTTGCAAGCAGAACCGCAGTTAGGTACATGATTGTCCTTTTAATTTGCAGAATAATTCTTCAAATTCAGTAGGAGAAAAACAGTAAACATCTTTCACAGATTAGGCCTTGCATCTCTTCTGAATGCTGCCTGTAAGGCAGTATGACGAGCAGTCTACGATCGCGGGACACTTCATCAGTATTGCGCCAATCCCTCCAATTGTTATTGCTGATAGATGAATCCTGATGATGCCACAAGGGATGGGTGTACCCTGTACCATACTTCCCTATGTCAGAAAAAAATCTGTAGAGGCACCTGGTTCTTCCACACCAAAGGCAGCAATGCTAACCATGGAGCTGTGGAGAGAATCTTCCAAATTTAATTGTCGACCATTTAAAATGGTCGAAAGCTATTTTCTTTAAACACGTGTTGAAAATTAAATACGGCTAGTTAAATTCTACCTTGTAACGTGTTTCTCACTACAGTACGAAAAAAAAGTGAATTACTACAAAGAAATATGCGACATTCACAAACACTGCGACTGCACTGATTGCACGAATATGTGCTTAAGACTTTAAAGTAAATTCTGCAAGAGCATGGAGGAGGAGTTTTAGTAATGTACACACAAGACGATGTGGAATGCCTTGACAATAGCGTAACACAGGAAATAAAAGACAAAGAAAAATTTCTGAATGCTATCGGGTAGAAGAATTGCAAAAATGTGCAGAGTTAGTTAATTATTAATTCCATACAAGAGATGTTTTACAGGAAAAGAATTAGATGTGTGTTATAATTCGAGAACATACCTTCTTTGTATTTACAGAAGTACCGGTTGAAGAAGTAATTACATCATTCAGATGTAGATTTAAATTATGAGTTAAGAATTAATCTGGCTGCTGTTAAAACTGTAGCAAACAAACACACAGAAAGAGTTGCCTTCTGTGTATAATGCGTATGGAAAAATTAATAACGTTATTTTTCAACAATATTTTGTTTTCCTCTACATTACCCTATTAAAAGTTCTCAAAAAAGTAGTATTTATAATAATTTATGTGTGTCTTTTGGATGGTAATCTTGAAAGTAGTTGAAAGTGTATAGATATATGACCTTGAAAAGTATCTGGCAGTTGGTCGCTGAAAGCATAGCAAACCTTGTTTCTTACCTCTTTCTTGGATAAAGAACATGGTACTGCGAGACTGGAAGCTATGATTTATGACTAGAAGATCAGTATTGACGTCGTGGAAGGCTATCAAATTGTATTAAACACTAACAAACTGTATTTATAATTTGCTCCAGTGCACTGTGCACCTATCGCTGTTTGGTCCCTTTCCCCAACATCAACAAACCAACGTATCGTTTCTGTGTGGTGCGTATTCATGAATAGCTTACAGAACAGTTGCTGTATTATGTTTAACATTGCTTTGCAATTTGTCTGCTGGGGCATAAAGATCTCATGAAATCTGACTGGTGTACAAGGAAAGCTTGCAGATAATCAAGAGCTAGAGAAGATTATAAACTATGTTGTCTGTGTCTATAGTTTTAATTATTTACCTGTAAACTATATAGAAATAGTTAAGACAGTAAACTGTTAATACAGACTCCAACAAAGATGACATAAGTATTATATTAAATATGGAGAATCATTATTTTCTAATCTAGGACGTTAGTCTCCACAAAACTTTCATATACAGATATTGACATTTTAGGACTGGTTCCCATAAATAACGTTATCCACAGGCCTCAGGCAAATGACTAATGTACTGACCAGTCTCAGTCGTTCCTTATTAAATAGATTACTCCTTTAAACGCACTTAATTTGTTGTGCTTATAAAAAAGAAAACCAGAAATGGAAGAGTGTGAAGTCAAAAAACAAAAACTTAACTATTTGGTGAAATCAGTTACTACAGAGAAAGAATAGTAACTGCTGCTGGGAAAAATTAGCCATTGTGCACATGCAAGCAAGGCTTACAAATTACTTTAAATATGGTATACGGGAAAACCAAGATATAACTGAGGGATCAAGTATTTTAGCATTTATTGTAAATAGCAATAGAAAATAGTCATATGTTGGTGTACTCAGAGAAAGTGATGCATTCAAGGGTATGTACTACATTAAAACATATACGAAAAATCTGTTTATAAATCTCCAGTCCCATTTGGATATACATATTGTGTCTAAATATGTTGGACTTGATGTTGTGCGTCTAACTACTGAAAATCTGTTTGGAGAATCCAAAACCAGCAGACAGTGATCCATTATGTAATTGAAGTGCCACACTCACCTCTTTCAAATTCAACGAACTATTGTCTCACGTTGTGAAGTGATCGCTCTCCTTAGCTTCCATGCATGGAAGCCATAGAGTATGTATGTGTCTAGACCCATCAGACAGTCCCACCACAAAGCGGCTTGGTTTGGTCATTCAGCAGATGTCCAAACATCTTAGTTGTTTAAACGTTTAAATCCCAATCCAAAAGCTCCAACTCCTCCAATAAAGTGGTAGAGACTACAACTGGTGTTCATAATATCTAAGATTACATGTATATATGTGTGTGAAACAAACCTACCATAATATGTACCAAAATAGTTTAAGTTCTAGATCTGCTGTGTTGTGAGGTATATAGGATAGGAATTTTCTTGTATTTGTGTGTGTGGAAACTGCTAAGGCATGTTGCATAACTGTGGATAATGCACCCAAGTGTCGGGATTTAATATCCAAATTTCATTATTCCAGTATTCCTGGGTTGAGTGCTGTTAAAATATCACAGCAGGATTTATTTTGATCGAAGCTGTGTAATGTTAATACGTGGTCCATTGATAGTGAACGGGCCTAATAGCTGACGAAATAAGCATCAAATGAAAAAACTGCAAAGAACGAAACTCGTCTAGCTTGAAGGGGGAAACCAGATGGTGCTATGGTTGGCCCGCTATATGGCGCTGCCATAGGTCAAACGGATGTCAACTGCGTTTTTTTAAATACGAACCCCCATTTTTTTTACATATTCGTGTAGTACGTAAAGAAATATTAATGTTTTAGTTGGACCACTTTTTTCGCTTTGTGACAGAAGGCGCTGTAATAGTCACAAACGTATAACTACGTGGTATCGCGTAACATTCCGCCAGTACGGACGGTATTTGCTTCGTGATACATTACCCGTGTTAAAATGTACCGTTAACCAATTGCGGAAAAGGTCGATATCGTTTTGATGTATGGCAATTGTGATAAAAATGCCCAACGGTCGTGTGCTATGTATGCTGCTTGGTATCCTGGATGACATCATCCAAGTGTCTGGACCGTTCGCCGGATAGTTACGTTATTTAAGGAAACAGGAAGTGATCAGCCACATGTGAAGCGTCAACCACGACCTGCAACAAATGATGATGCCCAAGTAGGTGTTTTAGCGGCTGTCGCGGCTAATCCGGACATCAGTAGCAGACAAACTGCGCGAGAATCGCGAATCTCAAAAACGTCGGTGTTGAGAATGCTAAATCAACATCGATTGCACCCGTAGCATATTTCTGTGCACCAGGAATTGCATGGCGACGACTTTAAACGTCGTGTACAGTTCCGCTACAGGGTACAAGAGAAATTACGGGACGATGACACATTTTTTGCAAGCGTTCTATTTAGCGACGATGCGTTATTCACCAACAGCGGTAACGTAAGCCGGCATAATATGCACTATTGGGCAAAGGAAAATCCACGATGGCTGCGACAAGTGGAACATCAGCGATCTTGGCGGGTTAATGTATGGTGCGGCATTAAGGGAGAAATCTAAATGGCAGTCTAAATGGTGCAATGTATGCTGATTTCCTACGTAATGTTCTACCGATGTTACTACAAGATGTTTCACTGCATGACAGAATGGCGATGTACTTCCAACATGGTGGATGTCCGGCACATACCACGCGTGCGGTTGAAGCGGCATTGAATAGCATATTTCATGACAGGGGGATTGGTCGTCGAAGCACCATACCATGGCCCGCACGTTCACCGGATCTGACGTCCCCGGCTTTCTTTCTGTGGGGAAAGTTGAAGGATATTTGCTATCGTGACCCACCGACAACGCCTGACAACATGCGTCAGCGCCTTGTCAATGCATGTGCGAACACTGCAGAAGGCGAACTACTCGCTGTTGAGAGGAATGTCGTTACACGTATTGCCAAATGCATTGAGGTTGACGGACATCATTTTGAGCATTTATTTCATTAATGCTGTATTTACAGGTAATCACGCATATGTTTGTGACTATCACAAAGCGAAGAATGTGGTCCATTCATATTTCTTTACGTAGTACACGAATATGTAATAAAAATGGGGTTTCCTATTTTTAAAAAAAACTCAGTTGATATCCGTTTGACCTTTGGCAGTGCCGTCTAGCGGGCCAGCCATAGCGTCAGCTGGTTTCCCCCTTCAAGCTAGACAAGTTTCGTTCTTTGTAGTTTTTTCATTTTACGCGCATTTCGTGAGATATTTGGCCTGGTCACGATCGATGGACCTCCTTGTACATATTGGGTGAACATCAATAAAGCAGACAAACTGCAGGGACAGATTCCTGACTGGAAATGGAGGAAAAAAGTTCCTATGAACGTGTGTCTAGAAATGCAGATATGCAGATGGCCCTCTCAAATGGCAGTTCCTCTGACCATGTGCATGTGTCGTGTGTTCCTTGTTTGTTGCATGCTGTGTGACTGAAGCAGCGTACTCTAAGCAGCAGAACGGTCCAGCATCCATGTCGGGAACAAGCCGACATGGGTTTTGTGTACGGCCAAGCAGATGGAAACAGTCAAGAGGCAACACCGCTATACCAAAACAAGTACCCTCACAGACACCAACCGAATCACACATTTCAAGCCCTTTTGGGGCATTTGTGTGATCATGGGTCCTTTCAGACAGATGAACATGCAGGGAGGCGGTGGACTGTGCCTACTTATGATGGAGGAACGGATTCTGCCCCCCCCCCCCCCCCCCACCGTACCCTGCATGGCCATACACAAACGCCATCTCGGCTTGTTCCCGACATGGTAGTTGAAACTGTGCTTGTAAGTGCACCCACTACAGTTCTTACGTTAGTTCTGAAAAAAGTGAGTATTCATCCTAGTGAGTGCGTGTTTCTCTTTCGGGTTCTGGCTAATTGATAAATGAGAAATAAATAAAAAGCTGTATCATCTATTGTAAAAGATGATTAACAAAAGCTTTTATTGTTGTCAAGAAATTATTTATATTGATATGTAGACCTGCAAAAATGTTGAGATTTCATGTAGTTTGGAGGAAGCTTGCTTAAATTGTAATTTTAATTGCAATAGTAGTAGATTTTTGATTGATTGGGTTAGAAGGGACATTTTTTGGTATGTCTTGACTTGAATCATGGTACATAGGCCTACAAGGTGTGATCGAAAGGTAATGAGTAATTTTGTTTTTCTTTTAGTATCTTTAGTTATTCATAAACATCAACTTTGTCCACTTCAACTTAATCCTCCACACATATAACACACTTGCCCAGTACATCTTCCTACCAGGTAAGCGCTTCTGAAACTCATTATGGTCTTCAGCGAGTTCAGTGGTTCTCTTTCCAACTCATCAATGATGTCAAAACGAGACCACTTTATGCAGAAACATCAAAATTTTCCAAACTTTCTAAAACAACAGCAGTCCAATATATACCTTAAGTAATGCATTGGGTTGCCTTAACTTATCTTATTCTGTTCAACCCTCGTTGTACGGGATTTTTTGACTTGCTTATGAAGGAAACTGGAAAAACTCACCCATCTGACTCAAAACTAATATTTCTAAAACTGTGGCCATCTTTTATGCCTATAGCCGTAGGTTGAAATGCAATGAGCCCTTCCAAATCATCATTCTCAACGAACCCCATTCTACCCTGTATTTTAGAGGTGGTCTCTTTTTGTTTTCCACCACTCCCCTGCATTGCTCCTTATCCCATTCGAAAAACTGACAACAGTTAATTTTAATCTCGTCTTTACCCTGCCTACATTCTTTCATATGGTTTTCAGTAACTTTATCCAAGTCTTCCTTTTGTCTGTCTATTCTCATATCTAATTTTTTGTTGCTCTGGATATTCTCTGTACCTTTTGAAATTATTTCCCCTCATTTTATTTTTAAACATGACTATATTTTTTAATTCTTTCAGTGTTTCTTGTATCTTATCTTCGGACTCTTCCTTTGTCTGTAATTTAAATATTCCCCATTGGTTTTTGTGCCCTGTTCTTTGAGTGCTTAATTCCTTCATAGATTTTTCTTGGGCATCCATTCCACGTCTTACTTTATCTTTAACTTCACGAATTTAGATTCAACACCGCTGGTTTTAGATTCAGCACCACTAATTTATATTCAGGTGCTTATCTTACAAGAAAATCGTTTAAAAGCCGGCACTGGGCAAGTTTTAAGAGGGTTGTAACTGGAACTTTTTATGGCTACTTGCATGTCGTCATGCGTCTCCCAGAATATTGAAAACAGTCCATTCCACCAGGTACAGCCCCACTCCACCCCACCCCCTCCCCAACCCTACAAATTATCGTATGGGCGCCTTTGCATGTATTGTTTCACCAGTGACGCCCTCCCCCCAATCAGACTGGAGTTCATTGCACAAGTGTAATCTGTAATCTGTTTTCATTCATCCATGCCTAAAATTAGAGTGACAATTCAGAGTTTACTCAATATAAATAACTGCCTCTCTGCAGTTCACTTGACGCAGTGTACATACAGATTTAAACGTGTCATCCGTGTCTATACGAGCCACACGACAGATCAACAGAGACCTCGTTTCTCGCCGCAGCACCACTCGATTGTTGAGTTCCGACAATCGAAATTAGGTTTTCTCATATAGCAAAGATACAAAAATAGTTTGAAACACTTATGTCCTTATAATATTTGAATGTATTGATGTTTAATGCTAAACATAATGAATAAAACAAAATAATAAAGGAAATAATCATTTACAAAGTTCCTGAAACTATACCTTTACAGTCAATACATATTATGTTTTCCTTTATCAATATAGATTAATTTAAATGCGCCTACAGACTGTTATTGACCTACCTATGAGAGGTACCTGTGATAGGCTCCTGGCCTGAATCTTAAATTTTGCCTTTGTGTTATAATTGCAATGAAAAATTGTCATTCTTCACAACAAGACTGCCAGAGATTATGTTACCTTGAAAAAAATTTACTGAGTCTAGATAGGTGGCATAGCTAGTTACTTGCGCATAGTAGAAGTAGATTTTGAACTGCATGAAAGAAGAATAATTAATATTTAAGAAAGATTCACAATACTTGAGTAATCTGCGTTTAGTGTATCATTGTTTGCAAAGTGTTGCAAGTGTATAACAGCTTAAGTATGTTTGTGCTAGTGGGATATTTACGTACAGCTTGAGATGAATTTTTTCGGTTACTTTAGATGTCGCTTTATCTCAAATTCATCAATATGAGGGAATAATTTTCTGGTTAATTAGTGCCTCACATTAAAGTGTTTGACCAATATTACAGATAAAAGTAGATTTAATAGCTTCCTTATGAAACAGATAATGAAGACAGTTAAACAGTCATTGAATTTTTGGGTTAAATATAAAACTACCCTCACTTGCTCACATGGAAGTACGCCTGAATTCAAGTGGCGACCACAATTTTATCTTTGTATGGCTACTAACTTCTGTTGTGTGTGACTTAACAGAAACGACTTCCAATCTGCATTCGTTTGTTTCTGGATAAAATGTATAGCTTTGAGTCCGATGGCTTCAACTAACCCTTAGTAATATGTTCACAGTCAATATATAGTAAAAATGACAGTACTACAATTTACATACACTATGTGATCAAAAGTATCCGGACACCCCCAAAAAATACCTTTTTCATACTAGGCGCATTGTGCTGCCACCTACTGTCAGGTACTCCATATCAGCGACCTCAGTAGTCATTTGACATCGTGAGAGAGCAGACTGGTGCGGTCCACGTAACTCAAGGACTTCGAACGTGGTCAGGTGATAGGATGCCACTTGTGTCATACGTCTGTACGTGAGATTTCCATACTCCTAAACATCCCTAGGTCCACTGTTTCCGATGTGATAGTGAAGTGGGAACGTGAAGGGACACGTACAGCACAAAAGAGTACAGGCCGACCTTGTCTGTTGACTGACAGAGATCGCCGACAGTTGAAGATAGTCGTAATGTGTGATAGGCAGACATCTCTCCAGACCATCACACAGGAATTCCAAACTGCATCAGGATCCACTGCACGTACTATGACTGTTAGGCAGGACGTGAGAAAACTTTGATTTGATGCTCGAGCAATTGCTCATAAGCCACATATCACGCTGGTAAATACCAAACGATGTCTCGGTTCGTGTAAGGAGCGTAAATATTGGACGACTCAACAGTGGAGAAACGTGTGGGGTGATGAACCACCGAAAACAATGTGGCGATCCGATGGCAGGATGTGGGTACTGTAACAAGTCCGATTTATGTATCCCGCTCGATCGGGATCTGATAGCAGCCCAAATAATAATTAATTAATGTGACTGTGTACCTAATGAGGCTGGCAATCGGATTTGACTGCTACGGAGTTGTTACATTCCATTTTGTCCTTCTCCAATGCTGTAATAATGAAATGTCTGGTGACAAGAAGAAGGCCAACACAGATTCACTAATCAAGACCTATATTCGTCTCAAAAACACAAGAAAAAGGAGACAGCCACTGCCTTCGTCATACATATTTAATAGCGGCTAATCTCAGCACAGGCTTCCTCGCTATTCATTATCGTCACACGCAAATTCAATCACTGTAATCCAACACTGCAATCCAACACTGCAATCCAAATGATGCCGGCGCGGTAGACGCGAAACCAAAAATATCGGCACAGAAATATCACTGATCACTCTCGTAATTGTACTTCTTCACTTTCCCGTATTATTCTAACACAAAGGGGTTAAGCCGCGGCGATGGCCACTCCCTTTGTCGGTAAGCCTTGCATTACATCAACAGGCCTCCACACGGCTCGGCCCGCAACCTGGGAACTGACTTCAACTCTACACTCGCTCTCGCAACACGACCCTATCGATTGTTTGCCCTATCGACCTGTGGCGAGTGCAACTTATAGTAAGGGCCTACGGACCCCTTACAGTATGGCGAGTGCACGCTGAACGTCATCTGCCAGCGTGTGTATTGCCAACAGTAAAATTCGGAGGCGGTGGTGTTATGGTTTGGTTGTGTTTTTCGCGGAGGGGGCTTGCACTCCTTGTTGTTTTGCGTGGCACTATCACAGCACAGGCCTGCATTGATGTTTTAAGCACCTTCTTGCTTCCAACTGTTGAAGAGCAATTCGGGGATGGCGATTGCATCTTTCAACATGATCGAGCACCTGTTCATAATGCACGACCTTTGCCAGAGTGATTCCACGACAATAAAATCCCTGTAATGGACTGTCCTGCACAGAGTCCTCACCTGAATCCTATAGAACACCTTTGGGATGTTTTGGAACGCCGACTTCGTGCCAGGCCTCATCGACCGATATCGATACCTCTCCTCAGTGCAGCACTCCGTGACGAATGGGCTGCCATTCCCCAGGAAACCTTCCAGCATCTGATTGAACGTATGTCTGCGAGAGTGGAAGCTGTCGTCAAGGCTTAGGGTGGGTCAACACCATACTGTATTCCAGCATTACCAACGGAGGGCGCCACGAACTTGTGAGTCATTTTCAGCCAGCTGTCCGGATACTTTTGATCACATATTGTATGTAGTTGTGAGAAGGAGTGTTACAGTGACGAAACAGGACACGGATGGGGAAATCCACAATCATAAGTCAATCTGACAAAGAGCACATTGCTATGCCCCAGCACCAGCGTACGAGCATCTCGGATAAGGCGAAGCTCGTCGGCTGTTTGGGTGCTACGTCGTGACCAGCAATGGAAAATGGTTTAAGGACGGTGAAATGACGAGTAGGCGGCAAGGTGTCGTATATCCACGCCTCATCACAGAGCTTGGAGGTCGAAGGGGTGCCCGTCCTGTAATGGAGGGTAGGCAGCGATTTGTATCAAATCTGACGGCGGATTACCATTCTGGTGCAGGGAAAAGTGCTTATGAGCACAATATTTAGCGTGCATCCTCGAACAGAGGGTTCCGTGACATACGACACCTGCGTGTACCCATGCTGACCCAACGACGTCATAGCAATGCGCACGGAATCTTGGAAACTGGAACGTGCTCCAGTGGAAACGTCTCTCCTGGTCGGATGAACCATGTCTCACATTACATCAAGACGATAGTCGTGCCCGGATATGCCATTATCCAGGTAAAAGGCCTGCTCGAACATGCATCACCCTCCAGCCGGAGGTTCGAGTCCTCCCTCAGGCATGAGTGTATGTGTTGTTCTTAGCGTAAGTGAGTTTAAGTAGTGTGTAAGTCTAGGGACCGATGACCTTAGCAGTTTGGTCCCTTAGGAATTCACACACACACATCTGAACATGCTCCGCGCTACGGGCGCAGACCGATGGGGCCAATATTATGCTTCGCAGGATGCTCATCTGGGCTTCCGTGGCAGCCGTGGTAGTAAACGAAAGCGTCATGGCAGCTGTAAACTATGCGAAGATTATTGCGGACCACCTGCATAACTCCATGCTTTACATCTGCATCATAGGGCCAGACTCGTGCTAGATGCAATTCAAAGGCCTATAATTTGTGGCAGTTGTGTAGCCTGTACGTAGTCGTCTGGTGCTACATAACTCCAGAAACCTACCAAGGACCTGTCAAATCCATTCCACGTAGAATCGCTGGTGTTTTGTGTCCGAAAGTTAGACCAACTCGTTATTAAGTAGGTGGTCACAATGGTTTGGCTCATAGTGTAGATTTGCAAAGAATTTCTTGGCGAGAACAGTCGATGATTGGTTAATAAACGAGTAACTTGTTTCTCCTTGTTTTGTAGAGCCGTACTCTCCACGTTGTTAGATGATATCCCATAAAATCTTCGTGCAAGTGTGTTGTCTCAGGACGTTGGAAATTTAGCTCATTTTTCAGTCCTTCCTCCTGAACTCTTGCATCGGGTGTTCACTTACAGATGGATAGAAAGTGAATTTGCGCAAAGCCATAATTAAGGAAACGTATGTTGCTACACTAATCGAGAGAAGCCTCACTTGTTTTCATCTTGTGATTGTCCAATGTCCAATTTTAAATGTTTGATGCTAAAGTAACTTCCATTCCTCTTGCATTACACGCCCCTTTATCATTTAAAAAGAAACGCAAAGTCACCAAAAATATTCATTCCAAAAGCATGTCATTCATTAGTAATGCTTAGGTTGTCTATATCTATCTGGGAATCTGCAGACGCCGCATGTTGTTGAATTATAAATCTCGTTATAATCCTTTGAGTGACTCCTTATTTGGCCTTATCAAGTCTGATCTGCACACCGAATGTGCGACGGATTCAGTTCATTAGGTCAGGTAGTAAGAGATGAACCTAGGAAGTATTGCACATTCCTGCCGGGTTGTTTGACATCAGATATCTGTCCAACGTCTCCGTGTTGTGAAAATGCCACTCTGCACAAATTGTTTTTAGATATTCTGTGATTGCGTAACATAACTATGAAGTTAAAGGTGTTCTTTGGCTTTTGAAACAAGTTTAAGCAAGCAGAAATTTTGCGCCAATTAAAGGAAGTGAATGGTGATAAAGTAATGAACAAACGAAATGTAAGAAAGTAGAATAAAACTCTCAATGTGGACGAAGAAACGTGTACACTGAATCTCAGTGTCCGTTATTACAAATGATCTGCAGAATCAAGTGACGATCGACATCTTTGATGACATAGTCTCATGAAGCTCAAAGAGTTCTTGGGCTGGAAATGTCTTGAAAGTGATTTAGAGGTGGAGATTACAGCAAATAAAAGGGTTATTCGACAGATGGCAGATGACAATGGCCTAAAATTGTATAGCCCGAGGACAGATAGGAGATATAAACGGATTGAGTGCCAAATAGGAGGAACAAAGATAGAACAGGTGGACGGTTTCAAGTACTTATGATGCATATTCTCACAGGATGGCAACATAGTGAAAGAACTGGAAGCGAGGTGTAGCAAAGCTAATGCAGTGAGTGCTCAGCTACGATCTACTCTCTTCTGCAAGAAGGAAGTCAGTACCAAGACTAAGTTATCTGTGCACCGTTCAATCTTTCGACCAACTTTGTTGTATGGGAGCGAAAGCTGGGTGGATTCAGGTTACCTTATCAACAAGGTTGAGGTTACGGATTTGAAAGTAGCTAGGATGATTGCAGGTACTAGTAGATGGCAACAATGGCAGGAAGGCGTCCACAATGAGGAAATCAAAGAAAAACTGGGAATGAACTCTATAGATGTAGCAGTCAGGGCGAAAAGGCTTAGATGGTAGGGTCATGTTACACGCATGGGAGAAGCAAGGTTACCCAAGAGACTCATGGGTTCAGCAGTAGAGGGTAGGAGGAGTCGGGGCAGACCAAGGAGAAGGTACCTGGATTCGGTTAAGAATGATTTTGAAGTAATAGACTTAACATCAGAAGAGGCACCAATGTTAGCACTGAATAGGGGATCATGGAGGAATTTTATAAGGGGGACTATGCTCCAGACTGAACGCTGAAAGGCATAATCAGTCTTAAATGATGATGATGATGATGATGATGATGACGAGGACAGGTAAGCTCACTGTATCAGTTATCACCTAAAAACAGCCCACTGGTCGTTTTGAGCTGGTTCGAAGGGGACATGTAACTCCACCTCTGACGTAAGCTGTGGCAGTCAGATGCTATGGCATGTGCCAATCAGTTGCATAGAATCAGCAAAGTGAGATGGATCGACGTGGAGAATTCACAGGTTTGCAGAAAAAAGTTATCGTGTTCTGATATGTTCATGACCACGCAGTGAGTGAAGTTGCCCGATTTTTAGATGTATCAACGCGGACTGACCAACGCGTCTGTGAGGAATGGTGCACTACTAGACACCATATATCACGGTGTAACAACAATGACCTGTGCGCTGTTTCTATATCTAATTGACAGAGCGAAATGACCACTTCGCATGTAGCTAAGCAACGTCCCGCTTAGCGTCTCGCCAGGGTGCATGAGCGCACTCTGCCGCGCTGACTTCAGGGGATCTGGACGTCATGGGCTGTAGTATTTCTAGTATTTTGAAACTTAATAACTAAAAAAGTTTAACAGGTATTGGAATAAAACTGTAACCAAATAATTATTATATTGTGACCTCTACTTGAAAAAAAAATTAAAAACTGTGGAACGCGTAGTGGAGTGAATATTGGTTTTTATCTTACGTACCGAATTACGTGTAATTTCTATTTTAGGTGCACTTTACTTCCATACCCTTCAAAATAAAAGGTCCAAAAATTCCAGTGCCCAGTCTTGTTAGTTCTGAATGGCCTTTTCATTTTCTTTAGTTTTCTTTCTTTTCTTCGTTATTCTGGCCTCCTCCGTCATGCTTTCAGCAGCTTTTTCAGCTTCAGCGACTAGTTGTCTGACCACTCATAGCAGCTCACTTTTCATGTTGTCCCGGGTTTTGATGCCTACCCTGCTCATGATTTTCAATCTGCTCGTTACTCCATCGTTAAAATTGATTATGGCGTCCATCAGAACACCGTGAAAAGCTGAAGTGACAAGAAAATGGGTTTTTGGCAAGCGTTCCAAAAGGCAGCTACAGAAACTCTCAATCGGATTTTGTATTTGGCCATGTAAACTTTCTTCCAGGAGTTTTAGAATCTGATAGATCTCGTGGTATTGGGTTCAGTTCAACAGCTCAACTGTAACAGTTCCTGGCACGGGTTGCGCATGTGTATGTTTTTGTCCATTTGCTCACACGTATTTTACGTGCACCATGAAGTATTTCCTTTTGGTCAGAGGCCATGCTGTAGATACTAATCAGTGGATATTCTGTGAAACAGAGTTGCCCAAACAGCTTTTCCCATCTCACTGACATTTTCTCTGTTTCTCCTAATGGCTAGACCATAATATTCTGTGAGGTTTTCTTTTCTGATTTGGTGAGCCTGCCTTGCCCACCAATTTCTTTGCCATCAGAGAGTTTCTTTTTTTTTTTTTGCCTGTCATGTCCTAGCAGAGTTTCGTAAGCCTTATCCCATTCTTTCTGCGCATGTTCTATACACTCTACTTCTTTTTTCTTAATTTCAGTTTCATCATGTGGTTTAGCAGTCACAACACTACTGAAGTCTTTAGTCACTGTGTCGCACACTACGTCTAGCAACTGACCTACTTGAAACAGAGACTGCCCCTTGCTTTCAGTACCACCACTAAAAACATCAAAGTGTTTGCCACATCTGTTTTCATTTACATTATTAGCACAACCTTGCCAGTGTTTTTTCAGACATTTGCAGTCCAGCATGCTGCCTGTATCTACGGAAGTAACAGTGACAACTGCATTCAGCGATGCACGGCCTCTCTTCTGGCAGAAATCGTCCAGTGCGGCAACAATTCAGTAAATCATCAATTATCTACAGTTTCTTTCTCGGCCCTCTTCATAGATGTTTCGCTGACTTCCGTTAGGGCATTATGCAATTTTTGTAATACATCTCAGATTTCGCAGGTGGCGAGAGACGGTCCGTCATAGCATAGAATATCTGCGCTGCTTTTCTTCCTTTCCCAACATATCTGATAGAATATGTGAGGGAAATATTCACTTCACTATATTTTGTGCGAGTTTACAGGAGCTGTTATAGTACATTTCGTTACTGTATACTTTTGACATTCCACTACAATTTTGCTGTATAGGCTTCTTCTCTTACTTATGTCCTCACGAAGCGTAAGGAATTTTTCACTAATACGGTATTTGTATTTAGCAGCAGACAAAAGCAATTCTAAAACTTGCAGTTAATAATTAAAATGTATACAGCAACAACATCTTGTTCATTTTCGGCAAGATGCTTCAGTTTGCGTTTTGAAGCTCTGCCTGTCAAACTTTTACCCCTAACCTCACTTCGCTGCGGAGTAACAATTTATTCACTTTTTCGAGTTACAAAAACACGTTCGTGTTGATTACCATACATTTTACGACTGCAGTTAAACTTCTTCGTTTTTGGAATTTTAGTATGTAAAATGGTTGAAATACGCAGTCACAACAACAAGTTTACACACGCGAAAAATGTAAGTGTAATCAAGTAGTCTATTAGTATCGACAGGAGGATCCATTACAATAAATCCCCACTCATAGTATAGTCGATATATTCTTCAAGGATTATACACAAAAGGGCTGCAATGAAAGTAGCTGCGCCAAAGTTAAAAAACGAGACACTGTGCGTAAGTCAATGATAAGCGAATTTTATCACTGACAGTGAATAACAGCTGTGAATTTCCCATCAAGAGAAATTATTGTAAACAAGGTTTTGTGTTTGATAATAGTGTGACAGCTAGGTATTCACGCACCGCATCTGCTTTAGAAAGGCATTTGGCATTTAAACACGAAAATGACGAGGTTCCACACATAAAGTTTATATTTTTAGAATCAGGAAGAATCACAGAATTTTATTAAATAAAAAGTTTCCAATTTTGGACACTCTTGATGTTCATGTCCCCCTAACGGCGGCCCGCATCACATCACTCTCACACGTTTACCATAGGCGGCCAGAGGATGGCCATCCGAGGGCGGGTGCTGGCAGTCTTGTGGGCTATTGACGCTGACGATTCAATATTGTTTCGAGCGAGCAGGTGGCGCTATTCTGTCAACTTATACGCCCGAGAAGGACGTCGCTCAAATTTTGTGACTGACGGCCCTGGAACTTAATTTCCTGTTTACGGCCACAGAATGCAGAGGCGAGGTGGAATTATTGAATCATAGTCATCGGCACCGGTTGTACTGCCTTGGAAAGGGCAGTAGTGTGCATTCCCTGCACTTCAGGGATTAATGTATTAAGTGTCTCAAGTATGAGTTTGGTTTATCTTTACCGGTGGCTTTCAAACATCGCTACATCTTTCTGTATGTCAATGTCACAGTCAATCTTGTTTAGTGGCTTTGACTTTTTTTTAATTTGCGGATGTTTGTGCTGCCTTTGTGTCATTTAATTTAATACTCGGGACTAGTGTAATTCGTCGTTATCGTTGTGGAAGCCTTGTCGGCATTGCTGTTTAAATATTATTTATACACTATTGGCCATTAAAATTGCTACACCAATAAGCAATGCAGGTGATAAACGGGTATTCATTGGACAAATATATTATACTAGAACTGACATGTGAATACATTTTCACCCAGTTTGGGTGCATAGATCCTGAGAAATCAGTACCCAGAACAACCACCTCTGGCCGTAATAACGGCCTTGATACGCCTGGACATTGAGTCAGACAGACCTTGGATGGCGTGTACAGCTGCCCATGCAGCTTCGACACGAGACCACAGTTCACCAAGAGTAGTGACTGGCGTGCTGTTACGAGCCAGTTGCTCGGCCACTATTGACCAGATGTTTTGAATTGGTGAGAGATCTGGAGAATGTGCTGGCCAGGGCAGCAGTCGAACATTTTCTGTATCCAGAAAGGCCCGTACAGGACCTGCAACATGCGGTCGTGCATTATCCTGCTGAAATGTAGGGTTTCGCAGGGATCGAATGAAGGGTAGAGCCACGGGTCCTAACACATCTGAAATGTAGCGTCCACTGTTCAAAGTGCCGTCAATGCGAACAAGAGGTGACCGAGGTGTGTAACCAATGGCACCCCGTACCATCACGCCGGGTGATACGCCAGTATGGCGATGACGAATACACGCTTCCAATGTGCGTTCACCGCGATGTCGCCAAACACGGATGCGATCATCATGATGCTGTAACTAGAACCTGGATTCATCCGAAAAAATGACGTTTTGCCATTCGTGCACCCAGGTTCGTCGTTCAGTACACCATCGCAGGCGCTCCTGTCTGTGATGCAGCGTCAAGGGTAACCGCAGCCATGGTCTCAGAGCTGATAGTCCATGCTGCTGCAAATGTCGTCGAACTGTTCGTGCAGATGGTTTTGTCTTGCAAACGTCCCCATCTGTTGACTCAGGGATCGAGACGTGGCAATACGATCCGTTACAGCCATGCGGATAAAATGCCTGTCATCTCGACGGCTAGTGATAGGAGGCCGTTGGGATTCAACACGGCGTTCCGTATTACTCTCTTGAACTCACCGATTCCATATTCTGCTAACAGTTATTGGATCTCGACCAACGCGAGCAGCAATGTCGCGATACGATAAACCGCAATCGCGATAAGCCTCAATCCGACCTTTATCAAAGTCGGAAACGTGATGGTAAGCATTTCTCCTCCTTACATGAGACATCAGAACAACGTTTCACCAGGCAACGCCGGTCAACTGTTGTTTGTGTATGAGAAATTGGTTGGAAACTTTCCTCATCTCAGCACATTGTAGGTGTCGCCACCGGCGCCAACCTTGTGTTAATGCTCTGAAAAGCTAATCATTTGCATATGACTGCATCTCCTTCCCGCTGGTTAAATTTTGCGTCTGTAGCACGTCATCTTCCTGGTGTAGCAATTTTAATGGCCAGTTGTGTAAATTATTTCATGCTGTTAACTTGAATTATCTAAAGAGTTCAAGTCATATTTTTTCAGTTCAACTTGAGTCTTCATGAAATGGGTGCCCATTGACTGTTTGTTTTCGTGGGCTTACAGGTCTCACTTGTGTTGACCGCTGATGTGTTTTTCTTCGGAACATGCGTTAACTGAAAATTTCCTGTACATTATAGTAATGGCTGGACTTTCTGAAAGTTTCTCGTTGAAATTATTTCGACAGAAGTTCGACGCAACGCCACGCTTTCAAACGGTAACTGAAAACTTTTTAAATTTCAGCTGTTAATGATTCATTGGTGACTTTCTTCCAGATAATAGAATTTGCCCAGTTTCACCTCTCAAAAAGAAATTCACAAGATCTTTGCAGAAAATTCTTAATAAATTATCTTTTCTAGATGGAGTGTTATGTTTTGGCGACCCAGCAACTTATCAATCCCACGTCGTCACTATCTATATCACTTAAAGCAGTAGTCATAAAAAGACCATAACCGAGGTCAGTGGCAATCGGTTTCAAGTGGCGGTGCATAGGAGTCAATTTCTGAACAAAACCTGCGAAAAGAATTCCATACAATGGACTTTTGGAGTCGGCTACCTCGTGAAAGACCACTGCTTACAGAGACACATGAAGCTGCACATCCCCAGTGGGCCAAACGACATAAACACTGAACAGTAGCTGGCTGGAAGCGTGTGATGAATCGCGATCTTGCCTCTTTTCAGATGGTGCAAGGCACTGAGCACAACGACTGTCCAATGAGGCTTTTGACGCGTGGTGTGTGGCGGGTGTAGTTCCAGCCAAAGGAGGTTTTGTGGTGTGTTGGTGGTGTCCCGCACCATGTCTTGGACAGTCCTGGACATACTTGTTCCAGTGACCGTGAGCACGTACCGGAAGTTAATTTCAATGCTCTTGATGACCATGAGTTGCTCATTCTTCTAGAATGTCCAATCGCATTAATGTGACTACATGTCACAAGCTTAAATCACCACCTTCCGCAGTGCGGACTGCTACAATACGTGCAGGAAGAGAGCCAAATAGGTTCTGAAACGTATCGAAATGGATGAGGAGCCATCCCGACTCCACTGCCGAGGCCCGCTGTGCTGGGTTTCTCAGCTGACGATCCATGGCGCGCCGGCCGGAGTGGCCGAGCGGTTAAAGGCGCTACAGTCTGGAACCGCACGACCGCTACGGTCGCAGGTTCGAATCCTGCCTCGGGCATGGATGGGTGTGATGTCCTTAGGTTAGTTAGGTTTAAGTAGTTCTAAGTTCTAGGGGACTTATGACCACAGCTGTTGAGTCCCATAGTGCTCAGAGCCATTTTTGATCCATGGCGCGAACGACCTTACTGAGACGCTCCCACAGATTCTAGACTGGCTTTAGATCCAGGGAGTCCAGTGGCCAAGGGAGTACGTTAATATCTTGCTCCTCTTCAACTCATGCATTTACACTGTGAACTGTGTAACACATTGCATTGTCCTGCTACTAGATGCCATCTTTCCGAGAAAAAACAAAATGCATGTGGGGACTATTTCGAACAGTCGGTGAAAGTATCAATCTGACTCTGTGATTTGGTACTGGCAGAATTGAAATTGTGAGGACGGGTCGTGAGTCGTGCTTGAGTAGCTCAGTTGGTAGAGCACTTGCCCGCGAAAGGCAAAGGTCCCGAGGTCGAGTCTCGGTCCTCCACACAGTTTTAATCAGTCAGGAAGTTTCAGCTCTACAGAAACTGATCATCAGTGAGTGCCTTCAGCTGGACAGGGCATATCTGAAGAAACTTTCCTTGTGAAGTTTAGGCCACTATGAAGGCTTTAGACGGAGTTACAAGGATTTATAAAGATATCTCCTGGAGGGTGGCTGATTTTTTGTCTGGGGTGCTTGTGGCAAATTTTTAAGTGAGCTGATTATGTGTGGAGAAATATAGCTAGAATTTTTATTATTTTTTGATGATATAATATTCTGTTTTAATTCCGGATACATTTGTATTCAGATGCTTCTTGTAGACCTTTTGTAGACCATTTTGCTTTGTCTGGGGTGCACCTGCTGATTTGTCTACTCAATCATATCAAACGGCTAAAATATAAAGATTCATGTAACAATAATAGCAGACAGCTGAAAACATAAATTAGCTTCATCCAAAACATAGAAAACAGAACGTCACAGTGTCAACTGCCGAAAATTGATGCTGAAAAATTTATTTTACCATTTCTCTCCAATTCTGTTTCCTCAACTGCAACACCAACTGGACGTAATGCATAATTGTTAAAAAAAGTGAAACAAATTAATAAACACAGCTACACCACACACCACTGTGAACACCAAATCCGAGATTTCATGAAGATCAGTGCCTCGGCAACACACAGATGGTTCATTAATGGAAAAAGAAAGAAACGTCGGAGTAGCAATATACAGCAAAATTTTCTGTTTCTATTAAACTTTAGCACGACACCACTCAAATTCTGAGAGTGAAGTTGAAGCCATCAGAACTGTAACAAATCGGTTAAACAATAACTTACTCGTATTCGACAAAGAAATTATATTCAGTGATTCCACAGCAGAAATATCGGCAGTTAGCAATACGCAATATCCAAAAATCGTTCAACTTAAAAGAGTCCAAGAATTAATCAAATGTCTAAGAGAAAAAGAACTCTGCGTGAAATATCCGCATAAATCAATGTAGACGAATGACGAATGTACCCGTTGGGACAGTGCGGCGAAATTTGACTGTTAATGGGCTATGTCAGCGTGCCTTTGCTAAGATCACGACGTCGCCTACAGCGCCTTTCCTGGGCTCGTGGCCGTATCTGTAGGACCCTAGACGAACGGAAAATCGTGGCCTGATCAGGTAAGTCCCGATTTTAGTTGGTGAGAGCTGATGGTAGGGTTCGAGTGTGGCGCAGACCCCACGAAAAAATGGACCAAAGTTTTCAAGAAGGCTCTATGGAAGCTGGTTGTTGTTCCATAACGGTGTAGACTATGTTTACTTGGAATGGACTGAATCCTGTGGTCCAACTGAACCGATCACCGACAGGAAATGGTTATCTTCGACTACATGGAGACAATTTGCAACCATTCATGCTCCCAAACAGAGATGCAATTTTTATGGATGACAATGGCTCATGTCTTCGAGCCACAATCGTTTGTGATTGGTTTGAAGAATATTCTGGACAACTCTTGCGAATGATGGCCACCCAGGTCGCCCAACATGGGCCATAATCGAGAGTCAAATGAATGTCACTCCATCTTCTGGTGGAGTATAGGACTACAACTGTTGAATGTTCAATATAAATAATACCAATCGCCGATATATAGGTTTATTTCTAGGCAACCATTCATGACGTAGTGTAACGTCGATACTGGTTTCCTAGAAATAAACCTATATAATGGCGATTGGTATTGTTTTTATTGGATAATCGAGAGTCATTTCGCGCACAAAATCCTGCACCGCCAACATTTTTTGCAGTTAGAGGCAATATTTATACTTCAGTCGATTTGTGGACTCCACGCCAAGTAGGGTTTCTGCATTACGACGGAGGTCCAACACGATATCAGGAGGTACCCAATGACTTCTGCCACCTCAGTATATTAACAATCCGATTCAAGGAGAGTTAAAACGATCTAATAAAATTTCATGTGAGGGAAAGATCTGAAAAACCTCAAGGACAACTCGATAGTCGTATTCCGCTTGACTAACGGACAAAACTATTTGGCTGCCGGTCTGCATACGCTCTCCCTCCCGCCGTCTCCAGAATGTGTTCTGTGTTCCAAGATTGTTTCGATTATAAACAAAGAATACTTATTAATCGACCTTGTTATTATTGCACTTGAGGGTGAAGGCACTTCGGTAGGCTTGTCGTGAGTTTTTGTCGCGAGGACACGCTGAAACACTTGATAGTGTATACATAACTGTCGCAGTGCGATGCGTCATCACTGGAAGCAAGAAGGCCAACGACAGTGTCTCAAGTGCCAGAACATCATAATGATGACAATAATACAGCTTTCTTAAAACATTATTAACAATATTAACAAACTTTGTTGTCTGCGGTGCTTATTGCTCCCCCCCCCCCCCCCCCCCCCCCTCTCCTGTTCCCATCCTCGCGTCCCTGGGACACTCCAGGTCGCATAGATACGCTACAGCTTTACTCTTACCTTTGAATATATTACGTAAATTTCTCTCATGCTTAGAGTATCGAGCCACTCACCCTCCGATGATTCATTGTGTCATTTAGATACCAGGACCGCCACGTTTTCCCTTAATATGAGACAGATCTTCTGCAGCTAATCCTGAAATGAACAACAGCATCAATGTTTTGGTAGTTTCACGTTATAACTTTGCACTAGGCCTACATAATGCACCAAAAATCGCTTACTTTATACATAACAACAACATAAGCTAGTGGATTAGACGAAATATACTTGCGACAAAAGGCGTGAAAGAAAAGCTTTTATTCATATCATTACTCTGCCTTTTCCAAGAAAAACTGACAAAAGCACAACTGTACATCAGTCAGTAAGCAGGTCATCAGTACATGAAAGTCATAAGCCGAGTCTACCATCATGTAAGCAATAGATGTCGATGTAGCTATTTTTCTACAAAGAGTAACGTAAATCATAGATTAAAATTTTGTTCACTGTTGCTTCATCTATATTTTATTTAGAAATAGTCGGTTTAACTTAGCACGATAAACAGTCTGTTTCAAAATATTCACAGTATTCTAATTCGTACTGACAGATTTAGAAAAATATTGCTGCTTGTGATTTGGTTGTGTGTAGATTATTTTCAGTAACGTCAGTGTCCTCTTCTTCTGTTACACGAGACTGGATAGAAATCATTTCGGAAACAAATGAAACTAATTATCTTGCCTTTGTTTAGTTCATACGTCGGCTATCATCGGAATGTTAATGACTGGGTGTTCTGTGATGTCCTTAGGTTAGTTAGGTTTAAGTAGTTCTAAGTTCTAGGGGATTGATGACCATAGATGTTAAGTCCCATAGTGCTCAGAGCCATTTGAACCATTGGGATGTTAAAAAAATTACCTTGCGAAAACAATTCGTTATAGGTCTTGCATTACAGATTTCAGAGTCGTAGCGAAAGCTAGAAAAGAGTCGTTGCTTCCGCTACGTAGCTCTGTACACCATCAGCCATATTACACAAAGATGGTATCCGTTCTTTCGGACATGCAGCGCTCTAGAATGAAATGATAATTAAATCAAGTCCCTACACTGCCGACAGACGTTGATATACATCAACTGGAACAGTTGAAAATGTGTGCCCCGACCGGGACTCGAACCCGGGATCTTCTGCTTACATGGCAAACGCTCTATCCATCCTTTTATTTCCTTTCATTTTGTTCGATATTTTTCGTTGCGTGTGGTCTGGGCGGACGTCACATGACATCCGTTCGAGTTGACCGTTGATTCCTTTACTCAGTTTTTTTTTATTATTATCATTACAGAGATCTACCGGCTCTATAACACACTGAGCTATCGTGCCGACATCCATCTGAGCCACCGAGGGCACAGAGGACAATGCGACTGCAGGGATTTATCTCTGGCACGCACCCTGTGAGACCCACATTCCCGATTTACTGTCCACACACTACATTCGTAGTGCCCCTGCCCACTACACTCATTACTCGCGACAGTCAATCTTCCGATTCCCGTAAGCCATGTGAATGCATCCGCACTGAAGAAGATCATTGGCCGGTAAGCCTTATCTATATGAAAATAGTATCTGTTCTTTCGTGCAGGAGATCCCGGGCTCGAGTCCCGGTCGGGGCACACGTTTTCAACTGCCCCCGTTGATATTTATCAACGCCTGCAAGCAGCTAATGGTCTGGATTTAATCGTAATTTCATTCTAAGAGAGCTGCAAGATCACCAAGGGTGTCTGTATTTTTAGGACATGTCCGAAAGAACAGATTTATATTTTATGCCAGATGTCTTCGGCCACCATGGCTGGTGATTTTTATTCAAATTTAAGCATTGGCAATGGTCGAACCCGGGACTCATGTCGTTTTGATAATTAGTCAAAGGCTCTATCCCTAGACCACGGGTACCAAGTACCGACAGTTATCCTACTTGAAAGTTCCAATGCTGTCGGAGAAGAAATCAAACATGAAGGGATGCCGGTGGTCCATAATAATCTTCATGTTGTCCACAACTGTCGTAGTGCCACCGATTATTAATTATCACTGGACCCATTGAAGCCCAGGCAAATCTACACATGGGAATATGCTGCCTTCACCACCTTGTGCCAATGACGTTTCATATGTGTGTAGCAGCCGTTCGCCTGGATGATGGCATATCCGGACGTGACCGTCATTTGAGTGCAACAAAAAAACATGATTCATCCGACTACAAACGTAAATGATTATGTCGGTGAGTGAACGTGGGTACGTGAATGGATCGTGTGCTGTGGAGCCCCTGTTCAACAATGCGCAATAAACTTCTGCTCTGAAACACTTGTTCCTGCACCAGGTTTACACTCTGTCATCAGATCTGCCATAGATCACAGTCAGTGTCAGCTTTACAGTATGGACAATCATCAGACTTCCACGTTCTGTAGTTCTGTAACGAGGCGTGGACGTCCAACATCTTGTCGTCTACTCGCGGTTTCACCGTCCTTCAGCCATCTTCCACAGATGATCATGAAAGCAGCACGCTACCAGCCAACCAGCTTTGCCGTTTCTGAGAAACTCATTCTCAGGTATTGTGCCACAACAAACTGCCATTTGTCAAAGTCGCTTCAGTCAGTGGATTTCCCACTTGCAGTTCTTTTCCTTGCTAGAATGGCTCCTCATTCCTCCGTGTTCCTTCTACATACTTCCCTTGCCGTGGCTCACGCCCACAAAACTAACAGACAGCCAATCTCGTGGTGGACAGTATTCAGAGCGTTATGGCTCATCAATTGCACATTAAATTTTGAATAATCAGTCTGATAGTCCCCACTTCCAAATGCTACATGTGTTCTAATTTTATCACAGAGCCACATGCCAAAGAGGACAGATATTGGAATTTGTGATGTACATAGTAAATGCTTCCTTCATAGTATTTTAAGGACAAGATATCCGTATGGTGCGAAAACTGGAATTTGGCTATAAATAATGAAAAGTGTCAAGTCATCCAAATGAGCATCAAAAGGAATCAGCTAAATTTCGGTTACACGATAAATCACACAAACCTGAAGGCTGTAAATTCAGCTAAATACTTTGGAATTACAGCTACGAGTAATTTAGGTTGGAGCTATCACATAGATAATACTGTGGGTAAAGCAAACCAAAGACTATGATTTATTGGCTGAACATTGAGAAAATGCATCAGGTCTACTAAAGATACGGTCTACACGACGCTTGTGCGTCCATCTTATGGAGTATTGCTGTGCGATGTGGGAACCGCATCAGATAGGATTGATGAGGGACATCGAAAAAGTTCAAAGGAGGGCAGATCGTTTTGTATTATCGCGAAATAGGAAAGTGAGAGCCAAGGATATAATACACGAGTTGGGGTGTCAATCATTAAAACAAAGGCGTTTTTCGTTGCGGAAGGTTGGGTGTTTGTTCCTCCCGCGCGCCGTGCGAGAGTGAAACGGTAGAGAAATAGTTATAAGGATGTTCGATGAACCCTCTGCCAGGCACTTAATATTGAATCGTAGAGTAATTACGCAGATGCTGATGTAGAAGGCAATTTGTAGAAATAAACCTACAAGAGAGATTGTAAAATACTTAGCTTGTATGAAGTAAGCTATTATTGTAGTTATCTTGCGGTCACCTGAAACTGTACTGATCTCTTAGTGCTGATCTGATAGTTTTCAGACCCTGCTGCAGTCAGTGACACAAAGTTTATTGAAAAGTTTTTACCTGTAATATGACGGGCAGACGATAGGAAAAAGCAGACCTGTGAAGCTTTCATACTCCGAGACTAGAGTTCTCCATCCAAGCAGTATGGTGATCAGTGCTTCGAGGTCGATTTCCCCGAAGTGTCTTTTGTGCATTCATAAAGTTAATTGCATTTCTGGGTACAATCTTCTGAGTTTGCATGCAAATACTATGTAAACAAGATAATTGGTAGAATCTACTTGCCAAGTAACATGAATGTCTAATAGCTTCTCTAATGGAAGGATACGCATTAAACACATCTTAATACTTCAGCCTAGAACAGCAAGTTCACATCATTTACTTAATTATCGTTACGTTCCTCACTGACGTTCTGGAAACGGGGTTTGTCTGCAGAGCTTGAAAGGAGTTCCCCAATATCACACTTTACTGTCCTGAGAGTTGCCTATACCATTATATTTTTCTCTACTGCAGGATCAATTGGCCTTGGTCTCACGCTTGCGGTCAAATGTGAATAAAATATACAGGAGGAAACAGCACAGCTCTACATAAATAAGGGGCGGCGACAGACTGAATTTAAAGAGATATATTGTTTGACAGCGACCTATGGTTACATTACATGAAGGGTCACCATTTTACATATTATGTATAAAACACTGAAATAAGTGTAAATGTGCTGTCACTATGGAGAATCATTAAGAAGACAGGAGATGGCACTTGGTGGATAAAGAAAAACTACACACAAGAAGACGTGGAATATACTCGACTATGAAAATCAAACATGAAAAGCCGAAGATGAGAGAGAGAGAGATTCTACCTAGCGACGTTACACGATAGTAGAACGCAGAAAATTACCTTATCAGCGGCAAAGAAGCCTCTGTGTTCCGTATGCAGTTGTAGTTATCAGTTGTCATCGTAAGTCCGATGTATCTATTTGTCGGGAATAGCGAGCAGCAGGACTGCAAACTGCTTTACTTGACAAAAGCGACGTAGGAAGGCAACCAACTTTCTGGAGCGAATGCACACTCTGACTGTTCCTCAGACTGTGTCAGATGGAGGCTCAGACAATGGTGGGTGGGGGCCATCTCTCTCTCTCTCTCTCTCTCTCTCTCTCTATCTGGCATCACAGACCATGACAGCAGTAAGTCACGCTGTTCGCTTCTAATCACAGTCCAGTGTTTTACCTGCCATTGAAGTGGAACAGCCAATCACATCCAAGTATATTACCAGTCAGTGAATCGAAACAGCCAATCTCAACCCAGCATTTTTACTATCCCTTAAACCGAAACAGCCAATCACATTCCAGTATTTTATGGGCCATGAAAATGAAACATTAACTCAAAATGCAGCCACAGAGTCGCCATCTTGAATCATGTTCAGAAGTATCTGAATTATCCAAAATTTTACCGCCATGTACGAAAGTATTTATCCAAATAATTGAGTAAAGGTTGTAACTTGCAGTAATTATACATTTAGGAAAGTAAGCTTCGTCAACCAACACACACACACACAAAATGAATGCAATGCTTATGGCTTGAACTTACAAGTTGCGCAGCACTTGTAGATGTCCATAGTTAGATCTCTACATATACAACACTTGGTGTAACATACAATGAACACTGAATCAAATATTTTTTGTGTCTAAATTACTGTTGAGCGATTCTTCTCAGGAGTCGCAAAGTTCATCCAATGTCTAAAATCTCCTCAACATTTGGTCAGAAACACAAAATACAGTGTCTATACCAAGTATAACAATGTTATTTCAGCAAATAGACCCACATTCTGCAAAATGTAACTTAAAACATGACTATGGACTTTCAAATCAAGTGCCGCCGTGCTGTTTCCACGTCTAAATCGTTACAAGACACCAGTGGCTGAAAAATAACGTTCCAAGTAGGTAGACAGCATTTAATTTTTAGGCGCAATGGACCCTCGAATTAAATATTTCCTCTTCTAAATTGTTCTGATGTTTGTAAAGTGTCAAGCTGTTAATTCATTGTCTAAAATGATGGCAAAAATCTGTAAACTTCATTCGTAACACAATGTTTATGGCAGAGTTATTTCCACATTTTCTCAAAAACACGTCGGCAACACACACACACACACACACACAGTCTTTATGTCCAGTTAGTTGAGCTGGCCTAATTGTATCCCTGACAGTTGCATTGAGCTGGGTAACTTTGCGGGTCTACCTCAACCAATAATGTAACACGATTTTGTAAACGGCTCTATGACAGTGGTTCACTGTTGTCAGAGTTTCGTATAAGTCTGTCACAATGTTATTGCACCTGGGAATTTGGGCACATAGGTCGGCTTATCCTGAGAGGGCTCGTAGTCGTGGCTGATAGTACATGCACAACTGACAAGGAAGCATGACAGTGTGATATGAGTTCCTTAAACACCGCTGTAGTTGTTTACTATAACGTCGCCGCCTGTTCCAGGTAACGGTCAAGTGTAATAATATTGTGGCTGAGTAGTAGACGGCTATCGTTTTCACCTGCTAACGTTAGCGCTTCGCAATGGAAAGCTGGTAACAGTGCTGTGAACTTCTGAGACTCTCCACACTATAAATGCAGAAGAAGGTTTGCATGTAACACAACAAACCAGCAAAAGTAGATCGACCGCTAACTTTACATGCTGTTTCAGACTTCGACACTACGAAGACTGTCCAGAGAGGTACTACCTTTTACTACCAACCTAACTGAGTTCGTTTTCACAGCTTTGGGAAGGCTGCTCAGAGGCGTTAAGTTGGCAGGTTTTGACATCTCACAACGGTTGAAACTGCCTCTTTAGGGAATCCGTGCATTACGGAAGGCGAACTACTCGCTATTGAGAGGAATGTCGTTACACGTATTGCGAAATGCAGTGAGGTTGACGGACATCATTTTGAGCATTTACTACATTCATGTGGTATTTAAAGGTAATCATGTTGCAACAGCATGCGTTCTCAGAAATGATAAGTTCACAAAGGTACATGTATCACATTGGAACAACCGAAATAAAATGTTCAAACGTACCTACGTTCTGTATTTTAATTTAAAAAACCTACCTGTTACCAACAGTTCGTCTAAAATTGTGAGCCATATGTTCGCGACTATTACAGCGCCATCTATCACAAAGCGAAAAAAGTGGTCCAACTAAAACATTCATATTTCTTTACGTACTACACGAATAATATTTAATTAAAAAATGGGGGTTCCTATTTTTTAAAAAACAGTTGATATCCGTTTGACCTATGGCAGCGCCATCGAGCGGGCCAACCATAGCGCCATCTGGTTTCTCCCTTCAAGCTAGACGAGTTTCGTTCTTTGTAGTTTTATGGTTTGATGCTTATTTCATGAGATATTTGGCGCGGTCACTATCGATGGATCACTCTGTATTGTGAAGTTTTGTCGTACGGAAGAAAGCTAACACCAATAATAAATGGTTATTATAAATTGGAAACCTCGTGTAAGCTACATAATTCAATTTTCCGATTCCTAACACATCCCACGTAAAGAGAAGGAAGAGCTCTACAGATTGCAAGTAAAGAGAGTACAACTCCAGCCACTTTATGAAGAAGACAGCTAAGACGAAACTTATATTCTCCTTGTCTTACTGTACACGGCACTGAGTGCTCGAAGTGCTTGTTAATAGACACATCTAAAAATCTTTTGCATCGCCTCGGTTGCGAGAGTTCCAGAACTTGTACAGAAAATTGGAATAGAGATAAACATAAACATCATTTCCGCCCTTTTTATTGCTGATGAAAACCACGCATTGCATCTTGTACCGCCATACAGCGAGACCTTCAGAGGTGGTGGTCCAGACTGCTGTACACACCGGTACCTCTAATACCCAGTAGCACGTCCTCTTACATTAATGGAGGCATATATTCGTCGTGGTATACAATCCACAAGTTCATCAAGGCACTGTTGGTCTAGATTGTTCCACTCCTCAACGGCGATTCGGCCTAGATCCCTCAGAGTTGTTGATGGGTCACATCGTCCATAAACAGCCCTTTTCAATCCATCCCAGGCATGTTCGATAGGGTTCATGTCTGGAGAAAATGGTTGCCACTCTAGTCGAGCGATGTCGTTATCCTGAAGGAAGTCATTCACAAGATGTGCACGATGGGGGCGCGAATTGCCGCCCATGAAGATGAGTGCCTCGCCAATATGCTGCTTATATGGTTGCACTATCGGTCGGAGGATCGCATTCAAGTATCGTACAGCCATTACGCTGCCTTCCATGACCACCAGCGGCGTACGTCGGCCCCACATAATGCCATTCCAAAACAGCAGGGAAGCTCTACCTTGCTGCACTCCTTGGACAGTGTGTCTAAGGCGTTCAGCCTGACCGGGTTGCCTCCAAACATGTCTCCGAGGATTATCTGGTTGAAGGCATATGCGACACTCATAGGTGAAGAGAACGTGATGCCAATCCTGAGCGGTCCATTCGGCATGTTGTTGGGCCCACCTGTACCGCGCTGCATGGTTTCATGGTTGCAAAGATGGACCTCACCATGGACGTCACGAGTGAAGTTGCGCATCATGCAGCCTATTGCGCACAGTTTGACGTCCTGTGGCTGCACGAAAAGTAATATTCAACATCGTTGCGTTACAGTCAGGGTTCCTCCGAGGCATAATCCATTGGTAGCGCTCATCCACTGCAGTAGTAGCCCTTGGGCGGAGTAAGCAAGACATGTCATCGACAGTTCCTGTCCGAAGAATATCGCTTTGGTTCACTCCGAGACGTCTGGACACTTCTCTTGTTGAGAGCCCTACCTGGCACAAAGTAACAATTCTGACGAGATCAAACCGCGGTAGCCGGCCGAAGCGACCGAGCCGTTCTAGGCTCTACAGTCTGGAGCCGCGCGACCGCTACGGTCGCAGGTTCGAATCCTGCCTCGGGCATGGATGTGTGTGATGTCCTTAGGTTAGTTAGGTTTAAGTAGTTCTAAGTTCTGGGGGACTGATGACCTTAGCAGTTAAGTCCCATAGTGCTCAGAGCCATTTGAACCATTTTTTGAAACCGCGGTACTGACTGTCTAGGCATGGTTGAACTACAGGCACCACGAGCCGTGTGCTTCGTTAGTGGTGGAATGACTGGAACTAATCGGCTGTCGGGCCCCCTCCGTCTAATAGGCGCTCCTCATGCTGGGTTGCTCACTTTTTTGGACGGGTTTAGTGACATCTCTGAACAGTCAAAGGGACTGTGTCTGTAATACAATATCCACAGTCTACATCTATGTTCAGGAGTTCTGGGACCTGTAGTGATGCACAACTTTTTTTCATGTATGTACTTTACATTACGTTTCAATGTGCTACTTGTGATGTACGAAAATATATGTCCTCTAACATGATAGCTGGCTGATCATTGATGTATAGCAACATTGACAGTATTCAAAGAAAAGTCCGCTGAGGACCAATATTGTCTGATTTATTCAGCACAATCTTTTCATTCTGTTTGTTAAATGTGATTCAAATCAGCTGTGTGTAAAGCCATAAATTCCGTAAAACTTGAGTTTTCTAAGACAGTATCATGATCTACACAATAGAAGGCCTTAAGGAGATCACAAAAAATTCCATCAGGCAATATATTATTATATAAACCTTGTACTATTTGACGAGTGAATGTGTCAATAGCATTCTCAGTCAAGCAACCTTTCTGTATTCAGAATTGTGATGTGCTAAGTTGTTTCCACTTAAGTCTGCAACTGCTCTTGAGTAGAGAACTTTTTCGAATATCCTGCAAAAAGGTGTCAGTAAGAAAACCGTAGGATAATCGTTTAAGACTGTCTTGTAACCTTTCTCATGAAGTGATTTAATAATTGCGTATTTTAACCTCTTTGGAAAAATAACCTGTGTCACTGATGCATTACATGTATCACTAAGAAGATTACTTATTAAGTTGGATGAACTTTTCAGAATTCTGTCTGAAATACCTTCAAACCCACAAAACTTTTGTTTTTTAGTGTTTTTAGAATTCTATTAATTTCAGTAGAGGATGTTTGTGCTACTTCTAGCTGTTTAAGGTTTTGTGGAAAGACATTTTTAATATATTCTCCTGCTTCTTCAGCTGAACCATTTTATCCTATATATGCTGCTACGTTTTGAAAGTGATTGTTAAAATTACGTACAACTTGTGAATTATCGGTCACTACATTGTCTTTAGTTGTATTGTTATTGAATCTTGTATACTGACTAGCTGTCATGCCACCTATTTGAGAAGCCCCATAGGATTTTAATCTTATTATCTGCATTACTTATTTCTGGCAGGACATATATACTTCTGGACACTTTAATGACTTCCCTTAAAATAGTACAATATCTTTTGTAGTATGTGAGTAATGTCAGACCTTGACCTCCTCTGGCCTTTACATAACTTTCCCTCTTCCTCTTACATGAGATTTTAATTTCCTTAGTTATCTGTAGCTTACTTGCTTTTTTTATTGGATATTTTGGATAATTTTTTAGGAAAGCAGCTTTCAAATATTGACACAAATTTACTATGGAATAAATTTAATTTTACACTAACATCTCTTTCTACATATAGGTCATTCCGTGCCACCCCTTTTAGCTTGATTTTAAAGCATTGTATTCTGTTTTCACTTAAGCCTCACTGATCTGTATGAACCTGCCTCTAGGTTGTAAGGTGCCATACTGTTTATCTATGTTAACTGTGCTTCATTATCAGACAATCCGTTAGCAATTGGGTATACATTAATTGTTTCAGCCTGAGCACTGCCTATAAAAATGTTATCAGTCAGTGTCCTACTGTTTTGCTCCACACAAGCTGGAAAACTGACTATTGAAATTAAACTGAAACACCCAATAACTATTGTACTTCATTTTTCCTGACTATATCTTCTAAGAAATCGACATTCATATCTTTCTGTGGGAAAGCCTTCCTGCAATTCGTTATCGTTGAACTTCTGTTGTGTGGTTTCGTGATTGACCTCACTAAATTTTGAGGCACATACACAAAGAGCTCTTTAAATAAAAAGATATGCTTATGGAAGCGGTATATAGAGAACCACAGAAAAGAAAAATGTGAGTTTTTGCATCGACCCATCCTTCCGTACTTGCTGGGCACATTTGTGTAATCTGGACAGAGGCCGACTTTTTGACTGACTCAACGATATAACGAGCGATAAAACGACCAGTAAAACTGTTGATAGACCTGCTTTACAGCCGCACCATTGTGACGGCTGCATTCAAGACGCAGTAATGCAGGGCGCAATGTCTCATGTGTTCTAATATCAATACTGAAGTCTTTGAACCATCTATGTTAAGGACAAAATTTCGATCTTCGACTTTGACAGAATAAGAAGGCTATTTGTTATCACAGTCAATAATTTTTTAAGCATTTGGAAGGTTTTCTCAGAAGGTGTTTCATGACGATGTCAGTAAGTAAGTCAATAAATTGTATGACTGGTAGCGGTCTCTGAACAGACACAAATCTGCACAGAAGTTTTCTGGAAATTGCTGTTCATAATTTAGTGACAATTAAATGGAAACTTCTACTGTTGGTATCTATTAGGTATCACGATGATACACAGGTTATTGTATTTCGTTCACGTTATCACAGACTTGTAACGAATAGGTAATAAACACCAGCAAAATACTAGCAGTGGTGACTGATTCAGGAGTAAGTATGGTTAAATAAGTATAAATAGCATTAGGAAGAACTCATATGTAACGTTTTGCTCACATACTGAACTTGGTTGCAAAAAAATTTACTGGAATGGTTTACAAACTGCCTCAGTTCATTACTACTGTGAAAGCATTGTAATGAGTTCTAAACAACGTTTAGTTGCAACTGTCGACCTAAGAAACGAATCACACCTTAAAGCAATTGAAGAAGTGTACACAAGATGGACTTTGACGTTTCATATGATTGAAAGATTTTCACAGCTGTGTACAATGATATCATTGCCATGCTAGTGCATTACCCATCCTAACAGTCGCAGATACTGCAGATATAGTACATCTTTGTAATATTCTATAGCCTATAGAAATGGTTACACGTGAAATTTGCGCAGGAAAGTATAACGAAAGCAGTAACGCAATGCCAGTAACTACTATGATTAATATCAAAATATCTAGCACATAATCAATACAGGCCCCTTGACTGAATTTTAGGAGTGTTATCACAACAGAAATCAAAAAGCGCTTACTAATAAGTGAATATGTTAATATAATAGCCATATAATCTTGGCGTGATTCTAGTTTTAAGAAAAAATGCTTTAGCATGTTTAAAGGAAATCAAAACCACTGAGGATTTGCTTGCAGGTGTTTAAACTACTGTCAGTGAAGATAGGCAACACGTTGTTAATCTACGCTTTTACAGAGACACCAAATTTGATTTAGGGGGTGAAAATTATAAAATAGCGCAAGAAAAGAATAATTTGCAAACTAGAACAGAAAAAAAACCCTGTCGCAGTTCAGTTATTATATGACAGATCGGATTCTAGAATTGAAACAACGGCCATCAGAAGTATGAACACACATCTGAGGTACTATCTACTCAAAATTACAACAGCACTCAAATATTTCAGTAGTATAGCCACATCGTCAGCTTCCGAAAGACTGTTCTCAATATCATGAGATACTCTCTATCAATATCTCAACAGAATGAGAGGACAACGCCTCTCAGAAATCATTTTGTTCAGTTTCTAGACAAAAACTGATGGGGGTTGTGTTATTTGTGGCTGCATTCATTGATTAATTAATAGTAGATGTATTTGTATGCTCCTTTTAGCTTCATTCTTTAAATTCATCATTTAACATCCATGTTTTGGGGTCGATTACTACTGACCATCGGTAGTTAGTCATCGGTGATGAAATCGAAATCAGCATCGCAGATCTGGAAACACTGTATTATTTAACATGAAGTACTACAGTAGTATCTCTACAGCAGGCAGCAAAATTATGCAGGATGTGTCACATCTTTAGAACCAAAATAATACGTAAGTCGCAGATATTAAACTGGATACCCTATGATAATTAAAACAAAGGTCTCAAATGAATATTTCATGCATTACGAGGTAGTGAATGAGCAAGATGAGAGTGGCTTATATTTGTATATGGTTTACGTTTCATACTAAACAACTGCCTGTCGTATCGACGCAACACGTTGAAAAGCATTACACAGTCGCCTGTGATTCATCAACGGTGGAAGTTACCATTGCTTACAGTGCATGACTGGTAGTCAGGGGTGGGACATTGCTAGTTACGAGTACTTGCAAAAAAAATATCTGCATCGATGGTTTTCCCGGAAGCAATGCTAATCTCCTGAACTTCCATCTCATCATGTAGAAGGCCACCGAAATGCATCGTCAATTACAAAAAATATTGCTGAGTTATTTTAGTAGTCTCCTAAACATTTTTATGAGTAAAATCTCTAGCATCTGCATAATTTTTGACCTCAGTATTTCGGACACACTTGTATGTGATTCAAAACAAATGTTAAGAATTTTTTTCGAAAAATTTAAATATTCACCTTCAATTGATATCATATTTTCTTTGTTGTTGTCCAAAAGGACTTCGAAAGAAATAGTACAATGGCTGATCAAGCTACTTATAAACACTTTCCTGTAATATTTGCATGGGATGGCAGGCTGTGCAAGACAACAGTTTGTGTTCCATTAGACCATATCAGCAACTTTCCCGTGAAGACAGCATTTTTCACCACCTGTTAATAGCACTTTGCAGAAGATTACTGTTGGTGGCAGCAGCAGAAACGGACCTCAAGAATGTTTGGACTTTGTTCTTGAGACCCGAATCTTAAAATAATTTTGTGGAGTGTCTGAGAACTCGTGAAAGTGGGAGTCGACCTGCAGTCCTCTTTGGTGTAGCAAGCAACTCATGTGCTGTCTGTGGTGAACTGGTGTGTTACAATATTTCACAGTTTTGCTGTCGGTAATCAATTATCCTCTCGATCAACAGAGCTATGCCTCTGAATTTTTTACGCGAAAGCTGTTCAGGCTTTTAAAATAAAATAAACGTTAATCTTCTACATCTTTATTCTTCATGTCTACACGTTTATTTCCCTACATAGTCACCTTGGCAACGAGCACATTTCTCCCAATGAGAGAACAGTTAGCTAATATCATCGCTTTACAATGCCTGAGTTTGTTGTCGGAGCCACAACCTCACCTCTGCTTGTAGCGCTTCATCACCATCAATCTGAAGTCCTCGAAGGTGTTCTTTAAGTTTTGGAGACACAGAAAGTTCGGGTGGGGCGAAGTCAAGGCTGTATGGAGGATGACAATGGCGACAGTGAACCCAAGGGATCAGATTGTTGCAGATGTCACAGCGCTCGTGAGTCATCTGTCAGTTTTGTCGTGCTGAAGCATAGGGTGCTCCATGTGTGGACGAATTCTTAGAATTCGAAACGGGATTACAGCACGTTATTTCTCACGCACCGATGTAGTTGTGTTACATACCGCTATGTTACACGCTACAGTACTGAGCGCTCTAGCGGCAGAAGGCTGCAGATATGTAGACATCAGCAATAAATATGTAGAACGTTAATAACATTCGTTTTATGTCAAATGCTTAAACAGTCTTCACATAAAAAATTCGGAGGCATTACTTTTAACAATGCCATCGCACTTTTACAACATGGAAGCCTTCAAGAATTCCAAATGTATGTATTTAAGTGTATGGGGGTGGAATCCAACTGTATCATTTTCCTATTTTTTGCGTAAGTTGTGTTTCAGTGGAACGTGTACTTAATCGGTACTTTCTTTAGTTTATTCCTGATTTTTGTCTGTCATAAAATGTGCCATATCTAAGCAAATGATGTTAACTTTGCTTCTAGAGGTATCTACATTGATTACAACATTTGCTTTGTGCATTACGTCCTACTTAAAACTACGTGGTTTTTCATGAAAACGTACGTGTAGGTAAAGCATAAGTGAAATATTCTAAAATCAACTTTCTAATCAGTCTGTCAATGTCCGGATCGTACTAAAACTGAGTATCACTTTCACAAAAGTCAATATCTTCAAAAAACAAAATTTTCAGGAAACATACGTCATTGAATTACTTCAACCGCTTATGTTGCTAATGTCTTACAAAATTTTATTTCACAAATAATCTCTAGGTACATACAACAACGGCGGAAAAACATTATCAGCTTTCAGTTGGAAAGAAAAAATGTGTAAAAATTATGAATTTTTTTCAAAACTGATGTGCAGATTATTTTATAGCAGTAATATTCTAGTTTATTTTAAGCTACTGAATAAATAATAATGTAATTAATTTGTTCATTAAGGTACTGAACTTCATTATGTTTATTGTCATATTCAACGCAATATTCTAGGGCTTTCTCGTAGAACTCTCGGCATTCTTCTGATGGAGTATCAAAAACCGGCTTTCTTTTCTTTGCATAGTCAGCTTTTTTTACTCTCGTATGGCTTCTAGGTTTTACTACAGCTGATTGATCAATGTCTTTGAAATTATCTATGTTAGTTTTCTTTACTTCAACAATTATTGGAGAGGAAATGTTCGTTCTTTCGACTTTTCAGATGACACTACCGTTCAGAATGAGATTTTCACTCTGCAGCGAATTGTGCGCTGAAGTGAAACTTCCTGGCAGATAAATCTGTGTGCCGGACTGAGACTCGAACTCGGGACCTTTACCTTTCGCGGGCACGTGCTCTAGCGACTGAGCTTCCCATCCTCACAGTTTTTAATTCTACCACCACTTATCAATGGTCTTAAAATTGTACACATGTCAGTCCTTGCCAGAACATACAGGTACATGAAAGTGTGATGGTAAGGATATGATTTCAAGTGTTTTCGAGTTCTTCTAGTGGAATCATCCCTGCTTGAGAAGTAGTGAGCCACTTTGACGAAAATGAGAATAAACCTTTACCAACAGCAGCAGATGTTCACATTTGGCAAAACTGTTTTTTTTGTAGATGTCGAGTTCAGAAAAATTTCAGTTTTGTGAACAAGACTAAACAGGAAAATGGTAAGGTTTCATAAATTCTGTGTACTGCAAAGGATTCGTCTCATTTAGAAGCGCACGAATACATATATAACGCGTTTTTACAAATTTTGTAGTTTGTAGTTTCTAAATAATACAACAGAACTGCTGCCGTTTTCTGCACAAGTTTGGAAACAATTCATTTTGTTCTTCCGATAAAAGTAGAATGTCCGATATAATAGACTCGTGTGGGCACTCAATCGGAAGTTAATGAACTTCATGCTGGCGCGCTGTTGTAAGGCAGGAAACGAAGTAAGAGCATCTTTGGCTGTCATGTGCAGACATCTGTAGTGTGACAGCAGATAGCATCACCTGAAACTCAGCTCGAACTCTTCACACATGGTATCCACAGTGATATGGACCGAGTAAGCCAAGCAGATATTGTATTTGTACAGTAGGAAGGCAACAGGCATTCTGGACAAAATTTGATCTTTGGCCAAAATTTGATCTTTGGCCATGCGGTTGCTTACATGCCTGGGGCAGGAAAAAAAAAACATGTCATTATACTCCACCCTCAATCCAAGCTATGGTTCTTTCCTAAGCTGTGCTCTTCACCGCCCTCTTCTCCCCTCCCCTCTCTTCTATCGCCTCATATTACTCCTCTCCACATTTTGTGTTTAATTTCTTCGAAAGAGTATAGTTAGGGAGCTCCCAAGCCAATTGCACTGCACATGTTTAGCCCAGTCACTGCACAGTATTTTACTTCTGTCTCAGTTTGGGACAATCGCATTTCTAATCTCATTCTTAAGTCATGCTACTTCCACCCTTTACTATTCTATTTCGTGGGAACAGGCTGAAGGACAGACGGGGCACGATATCATTATCGTCCACTTCTGATGGCCATTGTGTAGCATATGCATGTGATTGTCTGCCGAGCAAATACATTGGTTGTCTCCACACAGCGAAGACATTACATAAGTACTCTCTGAAAGCTATCACATGACATAATTTACTCATTTGCAGTGCTTATTTGTGACAGTACACACCAGTACTGGTATATCTGAGGAAAAAATCGGAACAGCAATTTTGAGATGTGGTACAACAGAACTATATTCTTTATCAGTACAGATTTTGTATTCACACTTTTAAACTGCTCAGAAAAATACATTTTTAAGAAGCATAAAATTCTAAAACACCCCCAAAAAGTAACAGTACAGGAACCTCATATTTTACAAATCAGGCACTGGGGTTCTGTATATGTGTATTAGGTAGATGGAATATTTAGTCTGTCACTCAGCTTCAGACAGGTATGACAGGCGCAGATCACGAGGAATATACTACGTTGCTTAATATTTTATGGGAATCTTTTGTTACATACTGATGAAAGTTTTCAAACACTGCATCAGAATTTCAGTTTCGCAGTACATCTACAAATGTAGGTCATAGTTAGGGTTCCATAATACATCTGTGACATACAGGCTATAATCTCAGTTTACATTCTTTCTATATCTATAACATTAGCTTACAAATTCAGTACTTTACATCTGCGATCAGTAGGATACAATTTTAGTACAGTACTTTCATAAACAGAATTTGATCGCCAAATCACTTTTAAGTCACCTTCTGTTGAGCACATAACTGATGACTAGCTATGTGACACTACGCTATAATGCTCACTGTATCATTGAGTATGGAGCGTTTATCTTCTTTCACTAATAACGCCAATTTACATTGTTTTATAGAAGAAACTATATGTAACTGGTTTAGAAATGTATACTGAAACTTGGTTCATCGATATTCTTTAATACACATTCTCAGTAATCATTAATACTTAATTACTTAACTGATGAGTGTTTCATACCTTTGAGTTTTGTCAGTGTACATTTTTACTCTTGGTCCAATGAATTCTGTCGCCACATAATTCATCTTTCATCAAACCCATGTTCTTTTTATTGATGTACGTGATGTTATAAAAGTTATTATCGAGGAACTACTCCATGTGTCAAACCACCTATGTTCACCACCTTTAATAGCATCACAAATATACGATATATTAAGGTATTGGTGCACATGTAACTTTCCGTCTCAAATTTGTTCAGGATATATCCGTAATTCAAACATATAAGAAGAGTGTTAGAAATGTATAAAATAGCCATTCCTACAGCTATAGGTTTCTCAAAAATAGTGTCGAGCCTTCTTAATTCAACTGCAACCACATTTCCTTAAATTCGACACTGCACTTGAAATTCAGTGTTGCAATCTGAACAGCAGCCCTGTATCTACATTCACGACTTGTTGCCAGCTTCACATCACTCACTTTTAGCGCATTGTGTCTAGATTTTGCTAAAGCAGTTGTATACATGCGTTTTAAAATGTTTCTTACAATTTGCTTTGTCTGTTCATACGTTTCTCATCGTTAATATTGATATACAGTTTGATCCAGGTAGTTTTATGGAATCATAACATCAGTTGAATTTTACTTAGAATGAGATTATTGTTCAGATACTGCTTTAAATTTTTGTAGTGAATCACAAATTTAATCGTATAATTTCGAAATCAGTTTCTTTGAAATACTGGCTTGATGATACTTGGTAGCAATACCACTTTCTCCGAGCGTAATGGTAGATCTGAGGGAAGTTCACGGATATTTTTTGGATACTCAAGATCTAATTTTAAATGTAAGCTTCGTCTGAATCATCTGGTATGTCCATTACTCAAAACTGGCTACAGGCAGCCATGCAAAGTCAGAGATGGGTCAGCATTGCACCACTGCCTCGCCATAAAGACCGTTAACACCAGTGTACATAAAATTAATCGTTATGTCCATTACAGTCAGGGTAACAACTTGTCCACGCTAATCGTGGGCAGTATCACTGCTGTTACCATGCTCAACAAACTGTGATTCTTGTATGCATTAGTAAGTTACCATTTTAAATTTGTAGACTCCAGCAAAGCAACCAACATTAAATCAGATGAATTCACATAATGGGCTGGGTCCAGTTCGTATGTTTTCAAAATATGCGAAAATTTCATAAGAGATCAGCCAATAGTAAGATACCGGTTTGCAAGTATAAGTCGGAGTAATCTCCTAATGCCTTGCATTCAGATAAACAGCACACCTCGAAAGTTATGTAGAGTTCATAGTCTTTGTTACTCCTTTCACCAGTCAGGAAGCTTTTGTAAGTTTCAAATGACGGAAACTGTGCATCCATGAAAACGGATTCCTCAGTGGCACACTCATATGGAAACATACCTTTCTTATTAAACAAATTAAACTGTTCCATATCGGTAAAATACTTCCTTGTTGTTTTCAACTTGTCATTTTTTTTTCTAGAGAACACGCCGGAAAGCTGAAAGGATCTATAAACCGAATTCTTGTGTTGCAATGATATTTCACAGTGACAGTTTTGGTAAATGTTTTATACTTGCTCACGTCTGTCGCCATCACAGAAACAAGGCATGGATTTATGTGCACCATTATGTTTGATCAGTTTTTTCACTTGATCACGTAGGCCCCAAATTGTGAAATAAGCATTGTATTCGTAATATTGTGAAACACTGTTGCCACTGCAATATTAGATCAATAATTTAAATTATAGCCAGAGAGTGCAGGTCATCAAAATCTGCCAATAAAATTACAGTGATGCCTTTTCTCATATCAGTTTGCTTGAAGCGTTCCTTGCAGATCTGGCAAATTTCTAACGAATGCTTCTTCTTTACTGAGGCTAATATTAATCTGCTAGTTTAGCAACAAATAATTGCAACAAGTTTCTGTAAATAGGCTTAACCGCTGTAATAACAGCAGCAGGAAGAGAATGCCGGTGAGAATAAGATACTCCAATTGCCTGTGCCCTATTGTATTTGCACCATGAATTTTCTCCTGATGGACACAATCCATGACACGGCTTATCATCAGTAGAAGAGTTATGGAAGAATATGACGCAAACATCTCTCTTCATTGCCTTCATATTTTCTTTATTTCTCCTAATTGCCTGCCGATAGTATACCTGCAAGTTTTCTGTAACAACTACTCGCAATCACACTTGAACAAAACTAACCGCGTGTCTGAAAGCATGTTGTTTACAAACAGCAGAAACAAAAGAATACCGACCGTTGCATTCCAAGGATAGCTAACACACTCGAGAGTAAAAAAAAAATCCCTAACGTGTAATGTAGGGGATATAAAGATCTAAAATATATGCAGAAAAGTGGGTGACGAAAAAGTGGGCGTGGCACATAAACACACGTGGTAGGAAAATGCTCTTTAAATGCTCGAAAAATTATTTTTCAGTATAATTCTTTTCAGAGTACTTAAATATAACAATAACCTATCGAAATATGACGAAAACCGAAAATCGATTTTTTAACCTGAACCACGGTGTGGTCCCCTTCATACTAACACACATGAACACTATTGCTTGAAGTGCACTTTTCAGTGGGAATTATAAAAGTAAATAAATTATTCTCACATCTAGATTTGTCAAAACCCGATCTCTAAAGTCGATATCAAAGTCAGCGAGACATTATTGTTATCCCCACGTTAGGGTATTAACTTCATTCTGTAGCTCGAAACATTTGTCATGTTCTGCTGGTAATGTTAAATCTTTGCTGTCACACATTGGAAACTACATGACATTTATAAAGGTAAGAAAAGAGGGTTGCTGTTCTTTCAACTACTCACTTTCGAGATCAGTCATATATTGTAGTCATCTAATGCTAGGGTATTAACTTTATCCTGCAGTACAAAAATTTTGTCAGCTTCTGGTATCTCACAGTGGAGACTATGTGACACTTTGCCCTATTCGTTGCCATTTTGTTGCCAAATTATAACAGATTATTCCATGTTAGAGCAAAAAGGTAACAACTACTACAAAATCCCCCAATATCACCATTTTACGGAAAAAGGGTAAGAAAATGCTCCATACATCACTATGTTTACAAAAACATGTGAGTTCTATACACCGCATTTAAGGTAATTTGTAAGTCTAATCTATTCTTTTTTGCACCAGTAGTAATATATCCACGTTTCTTCGTGATTCCCTTTGTAAGCTCTTGATGTCACAACATAATATACATTCTCCTTATGTGGCCTTTTGTCAGTAACACCTCATGTTGATGGGGTCACTTCCTCTGAAATGTTTTTGTAAAGTCTGGGTGCCTTTTCAAAATAATTCTATCTACTTCTTGCCAGGTTTCCCATCTGTGAGTGGAGTATCAATCTTCCATTCCGCAACTAGTCTGTGTACATCTTCTCTTAGCTGACTTCTACTAACAATAAATCGATTCTATTGACACTCCAAGATCTGCTTAACTAACAAGCTTCACATTCCTCAAGCAGTATACATGAGGATCCAGTCTGTCTTTGAACTGTGTGTTTTATACGTAACAGCTATTCTGGAAATTTAATACAGTTTTTTAGCACTTTCTATGGGCATCCCATTTTTTGCAGATTCCAAAGAAACATTTGATATTTTTTCTATATGAGAATCTTCTTTCCCTTTTATTTCCCCATCTCCAGTTAAATCGGAAAACTGAAACAAAATAGTATACTAAGCAGGCAAATCAGTGACAGCTGACACGAAAAATAGGTCTTCAGAACTGAAATAATATTCTAAAACCATAACCTGACAGACGCAGAAGGTTCATGTATACTGCTTACTGATTCTTAAAACTGTATTCTGACCACTAGTTGACATCTTTTACGTGTCTAGTTGATTTTATTGTGATGAATGAAGTCATCTTGCAGAGTGGGGACAGTGATGGTCATTTTACAGGGTGATTACCATTACACCAGACAAGCATATACACAAATCTAGCACAGCCTACCTTCCATCACTCAACAAGTTCTGAATATTTAAGGCTAGTTCCATATAGTACTGAATAGTTCTGAAAACTCACATCATATGTTACAGCAACAATTTAACGAATTGTCTCTGTTACAGCATAAATGAAAAAGAAAACCATACATCGTCATGGTACAGCAAAATTGTAACAAATTGCCTCATAAATCACCTTTGTTTAAACAAAATTTTAATAAACTGCGGCCATGCAACAACAAAAATGTAACAAACTGCCTCACACATTGGCAGCTTACAGCAATAATGCAAAATTTAGTCTCATCAAAATTGTAACACCTTGAATGTGCACATGCAGATAGCAATAAGTCTTGACTTGTCTGAGAGCGTGCACATGCATCTATGTCAACATGGCAAAATATGACATATTTGGAGATTGGATTGATGTGCATATGAGGATGCCAGTACTATGAATGGATTCATGTGTGTGTGTGTGGAAATAACAGCGTGGCACTTGACACTAAAACTGCATTTTATATCTTTTCTGGACATTTTAGAAGCTGAATTAACATTGTTACACATTATAAGCATCATAGAACGACTTACATTTGGAAGTATTTAATTTGAGGGTCCGTTGTGCGTTACGCCACATATTTTATGAGGGTGTGCACAAACGCAATGTCTCTGAATTTTTTATTCTCTTCACAGTATCATTTGTGGTATTACATTTTATGCATATTACTTGGTTGACTTTCACAGTTCGCTGATGCAAACTGTAACCCTCTACCACTGAGGGCTCTGAATTGTAGCGTGGAACATGGCGGTATGTAATGGAACTCTGGCGGTACATGAGAAACAGCATGAATCGAATTCATAACTGCTGAAAACGTGCCTCCAACCGAAATCTCTCTTCTTCAGCATGACAATGCCATATGACAAACAAGCACTGTGACACTTGCAACAATCCGACCCCTTGGGTTCGCTGTCATTGATCATCCTCCATACAGTCCCCACTAGGACCAACTTATTTTCATCTGTCTCCAAAACTTAAACAAGGACTTCACTTTGATAGTGTTGAGGCCCTGCAAGCATAGGTAAGTTTATAGCTCCGTTAACGAAGTCAAACTTTTTACAGTGATGGTGCCAACAAAGTGGTCTCACCTTGGGAGAAATGTGTCCATCTCAGAGTGATTATGTTACAAAATAAACATGTATACAGATGCAGAACGTTAACAAAATAATCTAAGAAGGTTGAAGAGTTTTCACATAACAAATTCAGAGGCATTACTTTTCGGCATTTCTTCGTACATAATGTCAACTGCGGTCATTCAAAAGTGCTACTTAACCTATAAAGTATTGTACTTATGTACCTTTGATAAATAATCAGATGCTTTTGAACCTGGTGCCAATTAATGGAAAATTCGAGTGGAGCTTATGAACTTTTGTCGTGGAAATACTGCAGTACTGTGAATATCTTTACATTTTTTAACATAATGCAAATTTCAGATTATTGGGATACTTCTGATCATGGGATCGGTGGGCTATACCACAAGCGAGGTATTTCTAGTGTCTGAGTGTTTTTCATTTTATGCTTTTTTTTAGAATTTTGTTCCACTCGCATTTTCTTTAAGTTCCTGGCAGTACCATCTTGTATTTTTTAATTTCCCTGGCAGTATTTTTTGAACTGCATGCCTTATACAGTCTTGGTTTTGTTGATTTCCTACCGCCACCGCCAATGTCCAAGTTGTTCCAGAATGCCCGTTGCCATTACACCATTGTCCAGAATGACTGTCGCCCTCCTATTTTCTAGACTATCACGAGCCTTCTTATTAAGTATCTTCTAAAGAAAATACGTCCCTATGACAAATGTAGCCAAATTTGTGAGTACTTCGAATTTTTTTTGACAGATTCGGTCCGGTCCAGGGAAGCATTCTAGATGGACAGTCACGTACAGAAACTAACATAAAGTTTGCTGTGCTCCAAGGAGTGTAATGGGGAGGTTGCTGATAGTAGTGATTACAACCTGAGACTGTGATGAAATTCTTTCTGTTGACTGTCTTATACGATTATAACTCGACGAAACATCAGCCTCGTGAAAAGACTAGCAACTAGCTCTTGATGCAAAGAAAATGCAGTTGTGCTCTACCCTAAATCTAAGAAGGAGGATACGTTTGACTATATGATTAATGGGTAACGACTAGAATAGATAATTTCATACAAATATTTGTAAAGGTAGAAAATGGAAGACGAAGAACGAAGTTCTTGGATTAAAAACCGTGTTAGACAGCGATTCAGTCTTTCACCCCTACTGTTTAGCCTATATTTAGATGTAGCAATGGCAGAAATAATAAAAAGGTTCGAAAGAGAGCATAAAGGGTGCAGTGATTTTAGTAATAAGGTTCGCTGATGACACTGGTATCCTTACCTTGTGAAAACTCTAAATGGTTAAAACCAGTTACGAACACTTCTGCGGGTCACGTCTGCAACACCCTCCTGTTTGATCATAACAGTGCTCCATATGTCTGGTAATGTTAGCCGGGACCAAACGAGTTAGGTGACTGCTTACGCCGTCTACATTATCGACTGCTCATGGTGTAGGTATCACAGACCAAGTACCTGTCTTCTCATTATAATCGTAGCACAGTGTGCCACTGTTAGGTCCCTCTTTATGAAAGATAGTAGGGCACACGTAAGGGGCAATCAAAAAGTTTTCATTAGAAGGCTGTACAGTCCAGAATCGGTATGCCAATTAGACAAAATCGCCATGAGCATTCAGGCAGTCATCCCACCGATGCACCAGGTTGACGTTCCCCGTTTTATAAAATACCGTGTCCTGCTGCGTGAAGAAGTCCGTTACTGCCTGCTGCACATTCTCGTACGACAGAAATCGTTGACCCTCCAAGGTCTTTTTTTAAGAAACCGCCGGCGTGATAACAGCATGGGGCAGAGATCAGGACCATGGAGCGGGTGCTCGAGTGTGTCCCGCATGAGTAAACGTAACTAAAAAAAAATGTTCAAATGTGTGTGAAATCTTATGGGACTTGACTACTAAGGTCATCAGTCCCTTACACGCTACTTAACCTAAATTATCCTAAGGACAAACACAAACACCCATGCCCGAGGGAGGACTCGAACCTCCGCCGGGACCAGCAACACAGTCCATGACTGCAGCGCCCAAGACCGCTCGGCTAATCCCGCACGGCAAACGTAACTAAAGCAATGCGACATTTGGATATGGGAACGTGTGTTATCGTGAAGCAACAGCGTCCCCTGCCGCGCATCATTCCACAACGGACATTTTAGACAAAATCCTTCCCCTTACACTTTGTTCATTCACCCGTGTACGTCTACCGGTGCTTGTCCTTCGGCAAGCATGAAAAGAATAACAGCACGTCGGTCCTGTTTGGATGCATTTGGTAATAACGTCCCCATAGTTCACGTTTCTCTATTTACCCCATCCACGTTGGAAATACACAAGTGCCACACTCATCCCTTGCATACATGTCGGTGCTCATATACCCGCATCGGAGTAGCGCTACGTTGCATGTATACTGTAGGATCGCCCTCAAACGAAAACTTTTTGATCGCCTCTGAAATTAATAATAAAAACTATCGACCTGTTTCAATATTAACTTCGTTCCCAAAGGTTTCATAAAAGATAACGCATTTAAGAATGGCTGAGGACATCTAAAAGTACAAAAATTTCTGTGCGTGCAATTCAGATCCACGCCATAGATATTTAATGGAGACGTCAGGATAAAATCATGACAAGTGTTTCGTATTAATATATAATTTAATTATCAATCTCTTTAATACAATGGTTACAACGAGTACTATAATGATTGCAGAATAGATAAATCACAAGTTTGAACTGTCGCTGGCCGCTGGATGCTCCATGGTTCAGTTACGTTATCACTTTGCGCTATCGTAGCTGTCTCGTAACCTCGGCGCTGGACTTTTAGCCATTTTGGATTCCTTTCGACACTACTTTTTCTCTGACACTACATTTTATGTAATTCCAAACATATTTACGAGTTATATGATACGACGCCTTTCATCATTTTGTAGTTTTCGATTTAATACCGATTTCCTCTTACACGTCGACGAATATTTTTATTGTTTCACTTTGGATTCTAGACGTGCTCTCCAAACTCTTCACAATGACGCTCGAATTAATGTCCGAATTAAACACGTTTTCATGCTACACCAAATCGCAGCTTTACACAATGCTAATTCGTAACAATAAAGTGCATGCACCAGTACTGGAACGGTGACTTCAGAGGCAACACAAACACTGTGACACAGAGACGTACAGACATGATCTATCCGTTGTGTGATCAATCATTGTTTGCACATTATTAGTCTCGTAGTTATTAACAATTCCAATCCGACGGTATTTTGTCACACAAGAAAGTTTGACCAACGACCGAGTATACGTTTTTACGTCAAAATCATGAATCAGTTACAATATTGATTCCAGAAGGGCCTGTACACACAGTGAGTCACCTACCATTTCACTGACGGTGTATCTGAATAAGCAGATTTTACCTGCTAGGAATTCTTGTGGACCGGTTGAGGTATTTCAGTGACTAAATTGTATTCAGTTTTCCTAGTGGAAGTCTATGATTTAATCAATGAAAGGTCTTCACAACATCACTGAAGATACTAATACATTAATTTTTTTGTTTGGTTCCACTACATCATATATTACTTTCTCAGTAGAGAAGCCTGCACAGAAAGGAAATTTATTAGTTAAAAAATTAATGTCAGCAAAGTGGTTCAATAGTCCACTGTAAATTTTCTTCTTAAAGATTTTTGAGAGAACAGGAAGGAGGGAGATGGGTCTATAACTAAAGGTCATTTTCTTATGTCGACATTTATGAGTGGGTATCGCTCCCGGATACTTCAGTCCTTCAGGAACCGCGCCTTGACTCACTGGTGGGACACAAACATAACTCAAGCAGGAGGAGGACGCTGCCAAGTCAGCGCAAGATTTTTAGAACTTTCACTGGGATTCCATCATATCCAGAAGAGTTACTTCTTTTTAGAGAGACCAAATGCTTTTTGTTATCTCTTATACAGACATCTAGAGAATGCTGTTGTCTGGTGAATGAGTATGCAATGCCTGTTCACGTAAATTTAATGGATCTGCCTTTGATGTACCATTTATGATACTTGTTTTTTCAGCTTCCATTAGGAGAAATTTATTGAATTTTGTCTAGAAACACCAAGGTATTTTAGGTTTCACGGAGCACCAACCAAGGGCAAATTTTGCCCGTGTTACAATAAGTTGTAAATCTTGTAATTTGTTGTAATATGTATTTATTTTATGTAATTATGTTTCCATTGATATATTAGTTTAACAGGACATAGTGACAACATAATTGAAAGCTTAGTTTTTTAACACTCATAGGGTGAATATAACAACCTAAAATGGTCAAATCTTTGTCAATGAAAGTTTGTGTAAACCAGATAAGAAGGTTTTTAATTGAATACAAAATCTGTCTAAAGTTTCTATGCACTCTTTGATCTATTAACTGAATAATACAGCTTTGGCATTGAGAGGAGTATCAAAAACAGAAGTGAAAACACTTGCTAATGCACATGTTACTGTACATTGAAAACCATCGGAAAACACTTTTCACTTGGAGAGAATATTTTCGCTTACAGATGACATTTACCTCTTGCACACAAAATGGTTGATTCTGAATGAGTCTTACACAGATGGCGTCCACAGCTTCCACATGTTAACTTGGTTTTTGTGATGTTGTCTCTTGCTCTCTGGTTACTTGCATTCTTCAAGCATAAGTAGCACCTTGCTTTCCTAATTGGTTCTTCATCTGCAGCAATTTTGTCTACCTCTAGTTTCTTTCCTAGGATCTCTCCCATCACAAAAATAATAGGCAACTGGAGTCCTTTCAAATCCATGGCTCGCTCTTCTACGTATGGTTTCAAAAGTTCGTGCCCTAATTCATGGAGGTACAGTTTTCTGACGTTTGGTTTCCCTTCATTCCATTTAGGAGCATTCATTTTGAACAGTGTGAATGAGTTAATTGCAGCTACATCAAGTAGGCTGTAGAACATTGACAGTGGCCATCTTCTCCTTTTTGTAGAGTATGTCCTTACCATTTGATCTACAGCATCCACTCCTCCCTTAGTGGAATTATAGTACAGGTTTATGTGTGTTTTCTTTTTTGGTGTATCAACATCTACTCCTGCATTACGATGTTGTGTAGACGACATCAACTGACTTTTCTTCGGTTTTTCCTTTGTGATGTAAGAGACAATTGTTACTGGCGGCTTCTTAGAAGATGGCTCTGTGAATGCGAATTTGGAGGAATACAGCTCTCTGCCTGCTGTCGTCTTAAGTTCCTGTGGTACATGTTTTCTGTTTGATTTGAGTGTTCCAACCAATGTAAGTTTGTAGTCTTGATAGAGAATGTCCGCCAACTCCACAGAAGTGTAGAAGCGGTCAGTTGTGACTTTGTAGCCTGTATTCTTTATTGACTTCACCAGTCTCTTCACAATCACAAGAGGACCTCGTTCACTGGCAGATCTACTGTCTTTTCCAGCATACACTTCCATTTTTATTATGTATCGTTCCGTTGCACTACAAAGCATTCTGACTAATATTCCATATTTTCCAGGTTTGTCTTTGAGAGAAACTTTGAAAGGACACAACATTTCATCAATTGTATTGTCTGGTCCACTTCTGAAGTACCGTGGGAATATTCCATTCAATACTTCAAATACTTCACGCAGTGGCGAAAATTTGTCACGTACACGTCTTTCTGACCTGGTGCCTCTTATCATCAAAGCGAAGAATTTTCAGTAGCTGATATGCTCTTGTCTTACCCACAGCTCCTCTATAAATCGCTCTTCCCAATAAATTTGACCATAAATCAGATAAAGAAATATTGGTATCCTGGTAAACTCCCATTATGATTAAAATTCCCATCAATGCATATATTTCAGAATCGTTAATGGGAGATAAGTTTTCTCTTTTAGCTTCTTCATTTGTATGGTCAAGTATTTCCCGTACTAATTCAGGAGTGAAAAATTTTTTTCATGATTCACATATGCTTGTTACTTTTGCAGCACTGGTTATTCCTTGACGTTCACAAACTATGTTACCAAAATCTCTTTTACTGTGTCTCCGAGCTTCTGCAAGATGCACTCTGCCAGAACTTGTAACATACACTCCTGGAAATGGAAAAAAGAACACATTGACACCGGTGTGTCAGACCCAGCATACTTGCTCCGGACACTCCGAGAGGGCTGTACAAGCAATGATCACACGCACGGCACAGCGGACACACCAGGAACCGCGGTGTTGGCCGTCGAATGGCGCCAGCTGCGCAGCATTTGTGCACCGCCGCCGTCAGTGTCAGCTGGTTTGCCGTGGCATACGGAGCTCCATCGCAATCTTTAACACTGGTAGCATGCCGCGACAGCGTGGACGTGAACCGTATGTGCAGTTAACGGACTATGAGCGAGGGTGTATAGTGGGCATGCGGGAGGCCGGGTGGACGTACCGCTGAATTGCTCAACACGTGGGGCGTGAGGTCTCCACAGTACATCGATGTTGTCGCCAGTGGTCGGCGGAAGGTGCACGTGCCCGTCGACCTGGGACCGGACCGCAGCGACGCACGGATGCACGCCAAGACCGTAGGATCCTACGCAGTGCCGTAGGGGACCGCACCGCCACTTCCCAGCAAATTAGGGACACTGTTGCTCCTGGGGTATCGGCGAGGACCATTCGCAACCGTCTCCATGAAGCTGGGCTACGGTCCCGCACACCGTTAGGCCGTCTTCCGCTCACGCCCCAACATCGTGCAGCCCGCCTCCAGTGGTGTCGCGACAGGCGTGAATGGAGGGACGAATGGAGACGTGTCGCCTTCAGCGATGAGAGTCGCTTCTGCCTTGGTGCCAATGATGGTCGTATGCGTGTTTGGCGCCGTGCAGGTGAGTGCCACAATCAGGACTGCATACGACCGAGGCACACAGGGCCAACACCCGGCATCATGGTGTGGGGAGCGATCTCCTACACTGGCCGTACACCACTGGTGATCGTCGAGGGGACACTGAATAGTGCACGGTACATCCAAACCGTCATCGAACCCATCGTTCTACCATTCCTAGACCGGCAAGGGAACTTGCTGTTCTAACAGGACAATGCACGTCCGCATGTAGCCCGTGCCACCCAACGTGCTCTAGAAGGTGTAAGTCAACTACCCTGGCCAGCAAGATCTCCGGATCTGTCCCCCATTGAGCATGTTTGGGACTGGATGAAGCGTCGTCTCACGTGGTCTGCACGTCCAGCACGAACGCTGGTCCAACTGAGGCGCCAGGTGGAAATGGCATGGCAAGCCGTTCCACAGGACTACATCCAGCATCTCTACGATCGTCTCCATGGGAGAATAGCAGCCTGCATAGCTGCGAAAGGTGGATATACACTGTACTAGTGCCGACATTGTGCATTCTCTGTTGCCTGTGTCTATGTGCCTGTGGTTCTGTCAGTGTGATCATGTGATGTATCTGACCCCAGGAATGTGTCAATAAAGTTTCCCCTTCCTGGGACAATGAATTCACGGTGTTCTTATTTCAATTTCCAGGAGTGTATTTATTTGGAGCGTTACCTGCATGGTTTGTTTCTTCTTCATTGTCCTCCGCTTCTTCACTGTAATCCTTTCCTACTTCTGTATGCTCTGACTCAAAATCACTTAAATCTGATAATTCGTCGTCGAGTAACAGTTCTGCAAGAATTTCTGCGTCGTTCAAGCCTCTATAACTCATCTTACAAAATCTACTTTACAATAAAGGCGTCGCTCTACTGTGACAAACTGCTAATGGTAATAATGGAAAGTCTAAAATCAACAATGAAAGTGAAACTCAACAATTAGATGCTCAGTAAACCACTGTAAAACTCATGTTCTAAGTTGCTAACCGAATAAAAGAAAGAAAAACGTACGGACAAATTCTGCCCATGCTTGGTGGTTGTAGGGAAGATAATAATAATTATGGTCGCGTGGAGTACCAACCCCAGGCAAAATGTGCCTTTGGGCGTAAAATTTCTATTTTGTACTTGCAATTATAAAAATTTAATCATAGAAACGTACAGAATAGTGTATTATAAGGTAACAGACAAATAGAAAAAGACCCAAAAACAAAAGGATATTTGCCATGACATTTTTAAAAAATTAAAATGTACGGCAATTTTTGCCCGTGCTTGGTGTTTCTAGGGTTAGGAGAAATTTATTGAATTTTGTGCACGTGATTTGATTTTAATGTCGTTTGTTTCTCTGCTACTACTGTCATCTATGCAATTCCCAATAATTCTACAAATTGTTATTGCCTTCTTCCTGGAATTTTTGCACACTGTGTGTGCCTTTTTGATGACACACTCAGTTATCTTCCAGTACAAGATACTTGGAGCCCTGATGGAAGTCACTCTCTTTTTTTCAGCTTCCACCTTAATTGTCCCTGACTTACCGTCAGTCAAAATTGAATTCATAATGTTATAAGAAAATCTTTAGAAAACAATTAAATTTCGCTTCTGCTTTGTGTCTTTGGTAAACTTTGTCCCATTTTTCATCCCAAAAATTTTATCTGAGAAGTGTAACTGAGTCAGTATTTACAGTTTTGTGAAAATGTATCTTTCCTTTCCTAGTTAAACTTGATGTGCGGCTACGCTCAGTTGCTGCCATTTGACCAACATGGTCAGATAAACCATTTATTATGGAACTCACATATATTTCATGAAAGACAGTAAGGTTTAGAAATAAATTATCAACCGCTGTTGCACAATGTTCTTTTATTCTTGTTAGGGATGTTACTGTGAGTATTAAACCAAAGCTGTACATCACTAATTATTGAAGGTGTTATCGATCAGAAGCATCGAAGACGATATATGTATTGAAATTTCCAGATACAATAATTTTTCAGTTATTTCCAGTAAGTCTCCTTAGTTCCCCATATAATTGCTTGATGAAATTTTAAACGTATTTTGATGAGGTACTACAGACTGTCGTGACTGTTATCTCGTATATTTCCAGGTCTCTTACTCTAGTACAGTTCTAACAGAGCTGTTCAGTACAGTATTTACTGACGTCTTGTGCTGATATTCCTGAGTGAATATCGCACATTTCTTGCCGATCAGCACTACCTTCCTTAAAGAACGGTGTTGAAAGCAGCAAACCTATACCGTACATTTGTATAAAAATGGTTCAAATGGCTCTGAGCACTATGGAACTTAACTTCTGTGGTCATCAGTCCCCTAGAACTTAGAACTACTTAAACCTAACTAACCTAAGGACATCACACACATCCATGCCCCAGGCAAGATTCGAACCTGCGACCGTAGCAGTCGCGCGGTTCCAGACCGAAGCGCCTGGAACCGCTCGGCCACCGCGGCCGACGTACATTTGTAAAGATAGGTGTTGTAGATGACTCCACACCTATCTATAGAAATGTACGGTATAGGTTTTCTACTTTCAGCTAACGGAGCGGAAGCCAACTGCCAAAAGAACATTATAACCAATTCCGAAACGTCCTTTTACCGGCAGAAAATGTTCTCCCATACACAATTTCAATCGTAATCTGTTAAACAAAAATTACCGGCAGTTGGTTTCGAATTTGGGACCTTTAGCACGACAAGCTGACGCTCCACCAACTCACCTACAAAACTTCTTCGTATGAACTGCTCACAGATACGATCTCTGTGGTGCCGTTGTTACTTTTAATTACCGTTTCTGCATCTTTTACAGGACGACAGCACACAGCACGAACTAAATCGGTGTTTTAGTTGATACTCATCGACACAAAGTGTTTGGTATCGATATGAGCGCCTGACATGTGGAGGTTTGGGTTTCAACTATGGTAACAGTAACTACTTCAACAATTTGTGGCGCTATTAGCCATTGGTATCTCCTGGGAGCACCTCCCAAATAGCCAGTTAATTCAAACTTCCAAATCATGTTCTTCGACCCCGGTGCGGGAAGAGAAACTCTCCGTATTCCTTTAGTGCGTGAGTACTCACGAAGAACAGCAGCACTACTGTTATTAACCATTTCATTGCTCTAGACGTAAATATACGCTAATCGTTTCAGTGCTCCAGACGTATATATACTATTTGCTATAAAAAATACTTACAGCGGTTCCCTGCTACAGTCGTATAGTTACGCATAACGCCGACAATCGGGCCAGCGAGTCGGAGGTAATTGTTGCGCAAGTATGCAGTTTAATTGTTGGAATACTAGGAAATACCTGAACGACTATTGAATGCTGAATTCTCTTTCTGCCGAGTTCATTCGTATCGCTATATTACCTAATTTGTGTGCGATCGTTTCCGCGTTACCGAATAAAACGACGCGACGTTACCGTCCGTTTACAGACGATGAGGTGCTGAGTATTCTAAACCAAAGTGACAACGAGGACATCATCATGCCCAATCCAGCTGATTATGGGTGGACAGATAATGACGACGACGAGCTGGCAGATAAATCTGTCACCACAAATATAGAAAATATTTGTGAACCAACCAACGTTGAACCAGTAAATGCAGATCCAGATTTTGATGTTACCGTCGATTCTTTCTCCGATTACGAAGAAGAGCCTGAGCGTATGCCAGAAAAATCTCCTAAGAGACACAAAACAGTTGATTTTAGATGGAAAGACTCTAATTTGGACTCTAAAGTGTATAATTTCGATAACAGTGGTTCCGGTTGCAAAATCGCAATTTATTTGATTTATGTACTGTATACGACTGCTTCCAAGTTTTTTTTAGCCAAAAAATTGTGAGCTACATGGCTGAGCAATGTAATTTATATTATGAACACCTTTGCAATGATGCCAGTGAAAAATCAAAACTGTGACGTTGGAAAAACACAAACAGTGACGAAGTTTACTGTTTCCTTGCTGTAAATTTTCCGATGGCTCAAGTGAGAAGAAATGAAATAAACAGTTATTGGACCAATGATCATTTACTGTCTACCCCAATGTTTGCGCAAATCATGCCGAGAGATAGATATCTTCTGTTACTTAGAATGTTACATTTTGCTGATAACAGTAAGGACCCTGGAGATGACAAAATCTGGAAATTACGTCGAATTGTGGATCACTTAAGAAAAGTATTTCCAGGTGCTTTCTATCCTTTTAAAAATTTGTGCGTTGACGAAAGTTTAGTTCTCTTCAAAGGTCGTGTCTTCTTCAAGCAGTACATTCCTTCCAAACGCCACAGATTTTGTGTAAAATTTTTTGTTATGTGATTGTGAAACTGGTTATGTTCTTGACTTTATTATTTATGTGAGTGCAGCAACAGACGTAAAAAAAAAAGAAACTGACTTTGGTGTAAATGTTGGAATACCTGGAAGCATTGTTCTCACTTTACTTGAACGTTACCTTCGTAAAGATCACACTTTATATGTTGATAATTGGAACACTAGCCCAATGTTACTTTCATATTTGCATGACAGAGTAATTAATGCCTGTGGAACTGTGAGAACAAACCGCAAAGGCATGCCTCCTTTATCAAAAAAAATTAGAAAAGGCGAGATCGAGTTTATGTCAACAGAAAAACTTCTTGCTCTGAAGTGGCAGGACAAGCGTGAAGTGAGGATGCTTTCAACTCTTCATACACGCGAAATTACACCGACTGACAAAAGTGACAGAACCACGAATGAACCAAAAACAAAAGCAGCTTGCATCGTAAGCTACACTGAAAATATGGGGGCCGTCGACAGGAGCGATATGATGCTAAGTTCCGTAGAATGTGTACGAAAAACTGTAAAATGGTATAAAAAGTATTTTTTCATTTGGTGGATCTGTCTCTGCTCAATGCGCATGCATTATATAAAACTCAAACGGGACGAAATACTTCAGTATCTGATTTTCAACAGAAACTTATCAAGGAGATCCTAGAGTTCGCCACCAACCGCAAAGAGAGGGACGTCGTGGAAGGAGATCGGCTGATGGTGACAATCCCTTACGCCTAACCGAGCGCCACTTTATCTCGCTAATCCCAGGAACTTCAAAGAAGAAAGCCTCCCAGAGAAGGTGTATTGTATGTACAAAACATGATAAACGAAGTGACACAAGATACATTTGTGTAAAATGTAATGTGCCTTTATGTTTGAATTTTTGTTTCGAGAGATATCACACTTTGAAGTATTACTAATGTAATATGTTTTGTAGTTTTTTCTCCTAATGAAGTACCTGTTTTGAACAAAATAAGACTTTCTGAACAAATATTTTAAAAAAAGGAAACGATTTACACAGACAATACTGGATTTTGCGTCTCATTTTTATTTCAGTAATAACGGTTCAAAAATGGTTCAAATGGCTCTGAGCACTATGTGGTCATCAGTCCCCTAGAACTTCGAACTACTTAAACCTAACTAACCTATGGACATCACACATATCCATGCCCCAGGCAGGATTCGAACCTGCGACCGTAGCAGTCGCGCGGTTCCGGACTGCGCGCCTAGGGCCGCTAGACCACCGCGGCCGGCGTAATAACGGTAGACTGCTACAGTCGGATATATACGCACCAGGTGAAAATAACGGGCACAGGGCGGGAGCCGCTGAGAGTAAATGCGCAGTGAAAGGGTTAAGATAAAACAGCTTTACTATAGCCCTGCTCACCTTCTACAGACTGACGCTGACTGCAACTGTAGTGCGCAATGACGCTTGTGCTTCAATCCTACGTCACTGTACCAGTACCGACGCCCAACGGCCAGCCACGACACTAACACTAACAGCGCAAATACTTCAGCGCAATCTGAACTTCCTATAAAGTTTGTACCCATAGGGTAAATAGTTTTACGTCTACACTGGCTTAAGCAGTGAAAGTTTAACTATAAGCATGCTTTATGCCAGTGTGTCCACCTCTCGTGTTACGAACTGGCCAGTTCCATATTTGGGACGAGAAATACCGACCAGTTAAGGGCGATACCGGTATTTTAGTTCTGAATAACCGGTATTTTTCGGTATTTGTTAGGTCTCGCTTGTAAGAGGTGTTGTTTTTTCTTTTTAATTTTTACTAATAACAGAGTAAAAAACCGAAATATGTATTAGCCATAGCAGCAGTGCTAAAATTTTTCGTTTTAAAATAAGCTTTTTTTAAAAAAAAAAAGAAGTGGTAATTTCTACTCGTAAAATTCGCAGTGGGTCGAAATATTACGTCAGTATAGAAAATCGCGAAAGCGATCGGTGCTATCTGAATAACAATACCGACAGAAAAGAGCAACAGACACAGAACTGGTACAGCATTGCTGAGACAATAATGTCCTTGTTGCCATGTGTCGTGGCTTAAGGTACGTGTGTACGTGCAATGTGCAATACTTGCACCAACCTGTCTATACTGTAGTTTCTCGCTGTTGTCGCCGGACATCCGTTGTATTGCTGAATAGAACCAACCATAATCTAGAAATATTTTTGCGAAGTGACGTAGCAACGAAGTACGACGCTTCATTTGCTATAAAAGATTAAATATTTGTTTCCCCATTGTTATGAAATAATAAAAGACTAAAAAAACCATGGTAACAGTACTACATTAAAAACTTAACACAATTAATTTATAGTATAGAATAATAATAGAAAGTAGCTGATCTGCTGCCTGTGTCTACATGATATGCCGTTATCTGCTTGTAGCCCTCGAAAACGGACAGATTAACATAAAAGAAAACAAAGTTCTTCAATCTTAGTTTTCACACTTTAGCACTGACTAATCACAAAGCTCCAATATTGATATGATCTCCGATTACAACACGATTTTTGATCAGAGTTTCAAAACTTAGAATCAATAGGAGAGGTTATCTTTTGTGGTATTTAACCACTTATCACTTTTCAGGAAAGCAGTGAATGGTGGAACTGGTATAGACATGCGTATTCAAATGCAGATATATGTAAAAAGGCAGCTTACGGCGCTGCGGTCGGCAACGTCTATACAAGACAAGTGACTGGCGCCGTTGCTAGATGGGTTACTGCTGCCCAAGTTAGTTTGAACGTGGTGTTACAGTCGCCACACGAGCGTTGGGACATGGTAGCGATGAAGTAGGGATTTTCCCGTACGACTATTCACTAGTGTACGGTGAATATCATGAATCTGGCAAAACATCAAGTCTCCGACATCGCTGCGGCCGGAAAAAGATCCTGCAAGAACGGGACCAAAGACGACTGAAGAGAATCGTTCAACGTGACAGAAGTGCAACCCTTCCGCAAAGTGCTGCAGATTTCAATGCTGGGCATCAACAAGTGTCAGCGTGCCAACCATTCAACGAAACATCATCGATATCGGCTTTCAGAGCCGAAAGCTCGCGTACACTTGATAACTGCATGACACAAAGCTTTACGCCTCGCCTGGGCCCGTCAACACCGACATTTGTCTGTTAATGACTGGAAACAGGTTGCCTGGTCGAACGAGTCTCGTTTCAAATTGTATTGAGTGGATGGACGTGTACGAGCATGGAGACAGTCTCATGAATCCGTGGACCCTGCATGTCAGCAGCGGACTGTTCAAGCTGGTGGAGGCTCTGTAATGGCGTGGGGCTTGTGCAGTTAGAGTGATATGGGACCCTTGATACGTCTAGATATGACTCTGACAGGTGATACGTACGTAAGCGTCCCGTCTGATCACCTGCATCCATTCATGTCCATTGTGTATTCCGAAGAACTAGGGCAATTCCAGCAGGACAATGCGACATCCACGGGTCCAGAATTCCTACAGAGTGGCTCCAGGAACACTTCCGAATTTATACACTTCCGCTGGCCACCAAACTCCCCAGACATGAACATTATTGAGCATATCTGGGATGCCTTGCAACATGCTGTTCAGAAGAGATCTCCACCCCCTAGTACTCTTACGGATTTATGGACAGCCCTGCAGGATTCATGGTGTTATTTCCCTCCAGCACTATATCAAACAGTAGTTGAATCCATCCCACGTCGTGTTGCGGCACTTCTGCGTGCTTGCGGGGGCCCTACACGATATTAGGCAGGTGTGCCAGTTTCCTTGGCTCTTCAATACATAATTTCTTTTAATATTTTTAATTTCTTTAATATTTTGATTCCATGTATCTTGAAAATAAGAGACTCAAAATTTCTCAATCTTTGCTCGATTTCTGCCTTTATTACAGAAAATAATAGGAATAAAAAACCGAAAATCGATTATTTTAGGAACTGATTAACTTGAGCAATTTTAACAGTTAAGTTAACCTGGCGTGGAAAAAAAACGAAATAACCAGATACCGGTTGTTTCAGAGATAGCCGCCACCCCTATTCCACATTAGACAGGGGCGTCCACATACCTCAACGCATCACAACGCGACCGCCACGCCACAAGAACAAAGCGAGTGACCGTTAGAAAACATTGTCATGCAAACATCAGTCCATCTGCCAAAGTGACATCGCCTCTTACTAAGTTTTCTCTTCTTCCACAGGATAACCACAGCATTTATATAAAAAAAGACTATGTAACGTCAGTATTACCTTATTGAAAAATTGTTTTTGTAATGCCATTTAGCCTGAAAATGAGGTATTCCCTCCAAACATGTCGCTAAAAATAAGTAATACAATAGTTAACTAAGTCGGTGACTGGTAGCAGCAATTTAAAAAACCCTTACATATTTCTTGAGACAGTCACGGTGGAAAAATAATCAAAATGGCTTCACAATATTACTTTCTACCACGTACGAGTCGCGAAATGACCACTGCGAGAAAATCGGAGCTCTTACCAACGTTTATCACCAGTCGTTCTTGCCATGCATCATTCGAGAATGGGACAAAGATGGAGGAAATCGCGGTGCTACCATTTAAGCACCCTCCGCCATATATTGTAACACATCTTATGTAGATGGAGATGCAAATGTAGGTGCAGCTGTACATGACTGCAGGTGCTTGGCTGTCGCGCGATTGAAGTGCTGTTCGTTTACTCACCAGCTGCCAGCAGGCGGTGTCGTTCCCGTTGGCCATTGAGCCGACATTGGTGGCGGGAATCCCGCGGCGCCAGAACTGTCGACTAACAGTATGCCCCGGCGTGCCATTGGCTGCCAACGCGTTGCCGAAGCCGATGGTACTTTACGGCCAGAACCTTTCGCCGAGTTAATCCTTATCGCCTATGGGCACTCCAGAGTACCCATAAATGAGACCACCTCTGCTTTCCATAAATGTCGGCTGGCACTGTACTTTCTCCGCCGCACCTTGCGTCTGCGTCCGTACCCTCATGCACAGCGACTCGCATTCTGGAGATTCAGACCCAGCCCAGTCACCGGTATATAGGTTTTCTGCGGTATCCCTACATTGCAAATTCCGGTATGGATCCCTTCAGAAGGGCATGGCCGATTGGCCGATGTCCTACGCCAGCCCGAGCTTGTGCTTCATCCTCCATACTCTCCTCGTCGAATCTACATCTACATTCATACTCCACAAGCCACCTGACGGTGTGTGGCGGAGGGTACCCTGAGTACCTCTATCTGTTCTCCCTTCTATTCCAGTCTCGTATTGTTCGCGGAAAGAAGGATTGCCGGTAGGCCTCGGTGTGGGCTCTAATCTCTCTGATTTTATCCTCATAGTCTCTTCGCCAGATATGCGTAGGAGGGAGCAATATACTGCTTGACTCCTCGGTGAAGGTATGTTCTCGAAACTTCAACAAAAGCCCGTACCGAGCTACTGAGCGTCTCTCCTGCAAAGTCTTCCACTGGAGTTTATCTATCATCTCTGTAACGCTTTCGTGATTACTAAATAATCCTGTAACTAAGCGCGCTGTTCTCCGTTGGATCTTCTCGATCTCTTCTATCAACCCTATCTGGTACGGATTCCACACTGCTGAGCAGTATTCAAGCACTGGGCGAACAAGTGTACTGTAACCTACTTCCTTTGTTTTCGGATTGCATTTCCTTAGGATTCTTCCAATGAATCTCAGTCTGGCATCTGCTTTACCGACGATTATATGGGTATTCCATTTTAAATCACTCCTAATGCGTACTCCCAGATAATTTATGGAATTAACTGCTTCCAGTTGCTGACCTGCTATATTGTAGCAAAATGATAAGGGATCTTTCTTTCTATGTATTCGCAGCACATTACACTTGTCTACATTGAGATTCAATTGCCATTCCCTGCACCATGCGTCAATTCGCTGTAGATCCTCCTGCATTTCAGTACAATTTCCATTGTTACAACCTCTCGATATACCACAGCACCATCCGCAAAAAGCCTCAGTGAACTTCCGATGTTATCCACAAGGTCATTTATGTACATTGTGAATAGCAACGGTCCTACGACACTCCCTGCGGCACACCTGAAATCACTCTTACTTGGGAAAACTTCTCTCCATTGAGAATGACATGCTGCGTTCTGTTATCTAGGAACTCTTCAATCCAATCACACAATTGGTCTAATAGTCCATATGCTCTTACTTTGTTCATTAAACGACTGTGGGGAACTGTATCGAACGCCTTGCGGAATTCAAGAAACACGGCATCTATCTGGGAACCCGTGTCTATGGCCCTCTGAGTCTCGTGGACGAATAGCGTGAGCTGGGTTTCACACGATCGTCTTTTTCGAAACCCATGCTGATTCCTACAGAGTAGATTTCTAGTATCCAGAAAAGACATTATACTCGAACATAATATGCGTTCCGAAATTCTACAACTGATCGACGTTAGAGATATAGGTCTATAGTTCTGCATATCTGTTCGACGTCCCTTCTTGAAAACGGGGATGACCTGTGCCCTTTTCCAATCCTTTGGAACGGTACGCTCTTCTAGAGACCTACGGTACACCGCTGCAAGAAGGGGGGCAAGTCAACTCATCCAAATACGTCTACATCTACATCTATACTCGGCAAGCAACCTCGCGTTGTGTGGAGGAGGATATTTTGTGTACCAATGTCACTTTTCCTCTCTCCTTTTCCAGTCGCTAATGGTCCATAGGAAGAACGATTGCTGGTAAGCCTCAGTCTGGGTTCGAATCTCTCTGATTTTATCTTAACCATCTTTCCGCGAGATATATGTAGGAGAAAGCAATATACTGGTTGACTCTTCGAGGAATGTACGCTCTAATCACTTTAATAGCAGACCAAAACGTGATGCAGAACGCCTCCTTTGCAGCGTCTGCCACTGCAGTTGACTGGACATCTCCGCCTTTCGCGTTTACTTAAATGAACCTGTAACGAATATTGCTGCTCTTCTTTGGAACGTCTCTAGTTCCTCTATTATTCCCGTCTGATACAAATCCTATACTGATCAGCGATATTTAGGTATTGATCCAACGAGTGTTTGGTAAGGTACTGCCTTTGTTGAATGCATACATTCCCTAAGGATCCATTCAATGAATCTGTCTAGCATCTGCCTTACGCCCGATTAATTTTATGTTGTCATTACACTTCAAATCGCACTGCACTCCTATGCTTCCAGCATATCTTCTGCAAATGCTAACTAAAATAGGAGAAAGACCTCGGATCGGTGGGATAGTGGGAAAATGAAGTAATTTACAAAGCAAATTGCTTACAGGACACTTCTGAAATCCAACGTAGCATACTACTCAAGTATGTACGACATATACTAAACAGTATTAACAGGCGATATTGAACGCAAACAAATAAGGACAGCAAATGTCCTCACAGGTTTCTTTGACCCATGGAAGAGCATCACAGAGCTAATGCAAAAGCTTTACTGGCAGACGATTGAAGATACGCGGCAACTATTCCTTCAAAGCCTTCCTACAAAGCCTCAAGAACCAGTAATTATTAAGCGAAGAATCTAGGAGTATATTACAACACATTACATGCCGTTCCCGTAGAGACTACGAAGATGACGTGGGAAAACTTAAATGCGAAATGATTCACCGCCGACAGCTGCCTATGGAACTTCATCTTAACAACCAGTTTCGGCTCACAGACCATCATCTGGTATCCTGTACACCAATGGAAGGAACACGTGAAAACCGTTACAAATTTAACTGCTAGTAGTCCACAGACTGTTGCACTTGTTGACGAAAAATTCTCGTAATAAGATGTCACATACTTACACAAAATATTGCATCTTACAAGGAACTATAAATTCTACGAAACCCTTGATTTGTCACTAGAAATAGAAGTGCGACACAGAAAGCAATACAACAGACTGTGTCAATACATATCACGAAATAATTAGATATATTTCATTTATACAGCGTTACCTACTGTCAAGTAGTAATATAGACTACATAGTCATTTTTAAAAATGTACCAGACATATCTCCCCTCCATGTAACATTTAACAGTCAGCTTATAACGGTATGAGACGAGGCACTCTACATAATGCCGACTGCCCAGCTGACTACTGTTTACAAGTTGAACCAAAGGTGACCCAGAGATCTGTATATGACGATAACTACAGTCACGGCCGCCTGTATTAGAGGCCGGAGTCGTCAAGCTGACAACGTCGTAGACTGTGACGTCAGTAGGCCGGCTAGCGTGACCCGCTACGCCGATACTGAAGTTTAGATTTCGACGAATGCAGATGACGTCTCAGATATAAATATGCAATCACTTTCTTTTTTTTGTAGATTTGGTCCCTATAAATAACACAGTAACCTAGAAAAGCTAATTTCTCGCAGTATTACGCATTTTATTCTCGCTTCCTTGCAACGATGAACTTTTCAATAACTCACATGTGCTTCATAGCAGTATATTATGACGGTTCTTACCTGAGACTTGGAGATACAAGTTGAGCAAACAATTTTGTGAGGTGCCTACTAACATTATTTGCAGACTTGCAATTATTTCAGTCTGTTATTTGAAATGTATTATCATGTTCCTTCCAATACAAATGACAAACTAATATAAAAGTTTCTGACAGCTGCAACATATCTTTCACACCTTTATATATGAGGGTGGCATAATAACAATAATTTTTAACGTTTTTTGTGTATTGTTCATTAGTATGTTAGATTCTTTTTTAAATCACAGGTCATACACAGTCTACACATTTTTCTGAGTCAGAATGAACTGGGGACCTTGCTATATGATTTGCATAAGAAGCATGACTGAAATTTATCAGTGCATTAAAGTTTATTTCATAGTCGCCACCTCTTCCTTGCCAGTACTAATCAGAGCATTTAAGGACTGAGGGTATAGGTAAGAAAGAAGTTTCATAATTTTGTGTCAAAAGTTATGTAATGTTTTTAATTTTCTATTAACTCCCTCCTTCTTGGAACATATTAAATGATCATTTTGGAGTTTGGTATAATTATTTAACAATATGTTACACATAATGGAAACCAGCTTTTTGTAGATATCAGTAAGTGGTCTTCCACAGAGACATGAATCTGTTAGGGATTCAGTAGGGAATCTGAACACTGAGATGTAAACCTCTTCCTTGCTGGATTTGTAGTTGCTGTTGCAACCAGAAACACATTTTTCTGACATCTGCAAATAGAATGATGCATTAACTACTAACATCTTAAACCAAAATACTATTATACAAAAATAGCAAATGAGAATTTGAGTGGACTGGTTTTTTCTACTGCTTGGACATCACGAAACACAAGTCTACAAATAGAATCAAATGTGTAGAAATATTCATAATGTTAACACAAAATCACTTAGGAGACGATTCTGATACTAAACTTATGAATTCAAAACTCTATTTTCAAATTATATCTAGAATATAGTAGAACTTTTGTTGCAATTGTGTAGACGAAAGTCGATCACGTAGCACACTTGCACATATACATGTAAAAATACTGCAAACTTCACAGAATTGTATCCTTACATTGTGTTATATCTTCGACTGTAGTCACGACTACTTGCTATAATTTTTGCAGAGTCCAGTATAGCATAATTACCCTGTAATGTCGGATAAAACAGACACCGCGAAAGTACGTAAACAACTGTTTCCGTTCGGTACCTTATAGCCACAGCCATGCAGTAGGCCTTAACGTAACGTTGCCACATTTCAGTCATCCGGCCTCTAATACAGGCGGCCGTGCTACAGTACAATGGAAGTGAGAAGAATTTTGATAATTGTACATGTTGTGTGTTATACGTTACTGGGAGCATATGTGACAGTCATAAGAGTTTAAAGTCCTATACGTTATATGAAACAGCATATGATGTTTATTAAAAGTACATTAGCGATGACATTAAAAAATGCAAATGAGTGCCGGCCGTGGTGGTCTAGTGGTTCTAGGCGCGCAGTGCGGAACCGCGGGACTGCCACGGTCGCAGGTTCGAATCCTGCCTCGGGCATGGATGTGTGTGATGTCCTTAGGTTAGTTAGGTTTAAGTAGTTTTAAGTTCTAGGGGACTGATGACCACAGAAGTTAAGTCCCATAGTGCTCAGAGCCATTTGAACCATTTTGCAAATGAGTACCGACTTATATTAATACATTTACGTCTGTGTGAAATAAGCTATACCTACTTTTATTGTACACTTTGTTTTTGTTTTATATCGATCCTAGCCGGGCGGAGTGGCCGAGAGGTTCTAGGCGCTACAGTCTGGAACCGCGCGACCGCTACGGTCGCAGGTTCGAATCCTGCCTCGGGCATGGATGTGTGTGATGTCCTTTGATTGGTTAGCTTTAAGTAGTTCTAAGTTCTAGGGGACTGATGATCTAAGTCCCATAGTGCTCAGAGCCATTTTAACCATTTGAACATCGATCCTAGATGGATATAATAAACTTCAGTTCAAAATAAGTGGGTTACATGAAAGTAAATTCATGTCCTTGGCACCATGCCATATGAACTACGACAAATATAGGTTCTAAGGTAAATAATAGAATAGTAAATACAAAATATGAAACTGGACAGTAGTTATTTATATAATTACATTCAAGTATGTTATTAATGGTAAAAGGCACAACGAGAGAAACTATTATACTAAGTGGTAGCTAAAAGGCATCGTATACTGATTAAAGTAACATCTGCATACAGGGTGCAACTAATGTCAGTTGGCAGAATATTTAACAGTATGACAGATGCACTCACTGATTAAAACAAGAGTTACGTACAAAGTACACTTCATATGAATTGCCCGAATGTATTGCGATATAACACATGCTAAATGCTCACTTTTGTGAATGGATAGCTCAGATCATCTCTTACATAGCTGGTCAGGACTAATGGGTATTATCTCAATAATTTTAAAATGTAACAGATACGCTCGCTGATTAAAAGCAGCGTTGCATACAGTGTGTCAGTATTATTGTTCTTATGGCTTACATATTCATTTTACTTTCTTATATAAATGGTTAAATATATGTAAAAACACAAACTATAAAAACAAACATAACACAAAAAAAAACATTCGAAAATTTTATAACTGAATATCTAGATCTCTGAACTAGTCCACAGATATTGGTGTCACCAAATGCAGCTCATTGCATCAGCCAGGAAATTTTCATAATAAACGCTCTTGAGTCTGGTGCTGTGTATTTTGCACAGCCGCCCCACAATCGCATGCCATGGCATCCTTGAAACCCAGTCATACAAACAGGCGCCACACCTTCCATGCCCTGTATGGTAACGATTCAGAGCTGTTCATGGTTTTCAGGAAAGACTAAATCCATTTGTAAGATGAGTAATAAGGCGAGCATTTGCTGGAGGGAAATAATGGTTCCAACTTGGGCTGTAACACAGCAAGCATAGTCACTGCACAGTGTGTGACTACTGTGAATTCACTCAAATTTTACACAATAACAGATGTAATTTGCTTGTTCATACAGACAGAGTACTAAAATGAACTATATCAGTAGAAAATCAGATTAAAAGATTACCCTAGTCTGCATGGTATCAGATGACTGAAAACTAATATGTGATACTACCATAATTCTTTACGCTGATTCCAAATCTGTTTTCAGTTCTTTTGTTATCATGTATTTGAGCTCAGAGATATATTTCTGTGTCACTACGTTATGCATATTGTTGGAGGGAAATTTCTCAATACGGCACTGTATACCTTTAGGTTGTTACACTTGATGATGCTAGTTGTCATTGCGTGACGCTGAAAGTGTTGTCTCACAGGCTTGGATTACCATAGCTATATTGTGATTATTCTGTATGCTAAGACAGTATTAATAAAACACTTCGCCTACTGTTGATGGTTACAACAATGTCAACACGAAAGTGTATGAGAAATCTAAATATTTTCTGTTACATTTTTGGGAATTATGCAGTGGCTAAGCAGACTTTGTGTAAAAAGCTTACTGTGCTTATTTTGAAGTGAAACTTGGTGACAAGAACAAGGGCGCCAGAGGTAGTTTGCCGTTATTGTGTGGAAAGGTTAAGATTGTGGGCAAAGGGAAAGAAACCATGCATCCCACGAGTGATTCCAACGGTGTGGAGGGAGCCTTAAAACCATATTAATGACTGTTACTTCTGTATAGTTAATGTTCAGGGGTGCCGTTCGAAAAACAAGAGACAAATTGTGCATCCAAGCATTGATTTAGCCATTAGGACAGTTTGCACATGGAGAAGATCTGACTTCTCGTCTTCCTCCAACTGTTGTAGAGAATGTGGCAGAAGTTGATGAAGAAAATGAAGTTGATGCAATTACCAAAGACGATAGCGATGTCCTCCAGCCTGAATGCGACTTTACTCCATAACTGTTCCCTCCGAGTGAACGTAATGCTCTTGTACGAGATTTGTAGTTACATAAGGAATCTGTGGAACTACTTGGGTCCCAGTTAAAAGTAGGAATCTTCTGGAACCAGGAACACATTTCTCAGGGTATAGACATATAAAATTAGTTAATTTATTCCCACAGAATGAGTCCTTGGTTTACTGCAATAACATAAACGACTTAATGCACTTTTATGGCATTGAACATGATCCTGCATGGTGACTTTTCTAGACTCCTGAACGAAGAGCCTGAAAGGCGTGTTGGATGCATAATGGAAACGTCTATGGGTCCATTTTCAAGGTCCATTCAGTTCAAATGGAAGCGACGTACGAGAACATGAAGATACTCTTAACAAGTATCCTGTGTGAGGAACACACTTGGATTATCTGCGGTAATTTCGAAGTTATCTGAATATTACTGGAACAACAAGCCAGGTTCACAAAAATGCCTTGATATCTATGCGAATGGGACAGTCAGTTAAGGCAAAGATATTGGAGTGTGGAGTTTGGTCAGAGTGGAGATATTTGTGCCTGTAACTAAAAATATCCTACACGATTCGCTTGTAGAACAAAAAAAAAGCAAGTCTTCCACCTCTGTAGGTAGAACTGAGCTTGATGAAGTACCTTGGAAAGGCTCTACCACAGGATGGACCCTCCATCAAGTACCTTTCCAAGAAATTTCCCTTCACCACACGACAAATTGAAAGCTACAATTTTTTTTCAGTTCTCAAAGAATTTATGAAGGATGAAGATTCTGAGAAGACAATGAAGAAAAGAGAAAAAGGTAAATGACTGCCTTCCCATCACTTAGTGAGACTTTTCTATGGAATAACAAAGATCCTAATTACAAGGCTACAGTTGAAAAAAGTTACAAAATTTCAAGAATATGGATTGTAGCATGAGTGTGAAAGTCCACATTCTACACTCACTTATCGACTAGTTTCCGGAAAATTTGGCACATAAAATTGAAGAACAGAATGAACGTTTCCACTATCGAATTCCAGTCACCCATGACTATTAAATTTTCGTGTCCCTACACTACCTGAATAATTTCTTTTATCTCATCATACATTTCATCAATTAAGGGATCTGACATTCCACACTCCGATCCATAGAACGCCAGTTTTCTTTCTCCTGATAACGACGTCCTCTTGAGTAGTCCCCGCCCGGAGATCCGAATGGGGGACTATTTTATCTCCGGAATATTTTACCCAAGAGGACGCCATCATCATTTAACCATACAATAAAGCTGCATGTCCTCGGGAAAAATTACGGCTGTAGTTTCCCCTTGCTTTCAGCCGTTCGCAGTACCAGCACAGCAAGGCCGTTTTGGTTAGTGTTACAAGGCCAGATCAGTCAATCATCCAGACTATTGCCCCTGCAACTACTGAAAAGGCTGCTGCCCCTCTTCAGGAACCACACGTTTGTCTGGCCTCTCAACAGATACCCCTCCATTGTGGCTGCACCTACGGTACAGCTATCTGTATTGCTGTGGCACGCAAGCCTCCCCACCAACGGCAAGGTCCATGGTTCATGGGGTTCGGGCAACTAAAATAATAATAAAATTTTACATACATAAGGCGATAAAAAAGGGGAACATAAAACAGAATAACGGGAGAAAATTGAGGCAAAAGTAGACTGACATGGAGACGTTCATGGGGGACAGTAAAAAAAGTCGCCAGAAAGTTAAAAAAAAACACAGTTGCCGATTCTTAAAACACAGAGAAGACACTGAATGGACATGCACAGGTTAAAAGTCGGCCACAATATTAAAAACACTCCAGAACAACACACTTAAAGTCCACTTGTAGCACACACGACAAAGAATAAAACTGCCAGGTGGGACCTGCTGAGGGAAAGGTCAGAGAGGATGGAAAAGGACGGGAGAGCAAAGGGCAGCAGGGGAAGCGGCAGGATGAAGAGAGTAGCGGCGTCAGCGGGAATATAAAGAGGCAGGAGACATGTGGGGTGGGAGATGAAGAGGGAAGACAGGGCAGGAGGGAGTGCAGAGACACTGAAAGTGGGCACAAGAGAGGGAGGGGGAGTAGGAGGGGGAAGCCGCTCAGGAGGAGAGAGGGGGAGGAGAGGGAGCCCTGAGGAGGAGGCGGGAAGATGGGGTTAGAGTTGGTAGGAAGGGTACATGTCAGGGTGAAGCTCATCATCCGGGCGGGGTAGACGGTGGAAGTTGCGTTGGGAAGGAGATGGAGGGTGTGGAGATGGAGAAAGGGTGGGACACAACGGTAAAGGCGCGGCAACTGGTCGGGGGTGGAGAGGAAGGGAGACACCATGGGGTGAGGGGAATCAAGGCGGCACACAATATATAGTGTGCAGATTTGTGTTCAAGGAAAAGGAGAAGGTGGGGGAAGGGGATGAGGTCGTAGAGGTTGCGCATGTGAGATGGAAGGCAGATGCGAAAGGCGAGGTGGAGCGCGTGGTGTTTGAGGATTTGGAGGGCTTTATAGAACAGGGGAGGGGCGGAAATCCAAGCTACGCCAGCATAACAGAGGATGGGGCGGATCAAGGATTTGTAGGTGTGAAGGATGGTGGAAGGATGCAGACCCCACATCCGGCCGGACAAGCGTTTCAGGAGGTGGAGGCGCTTGTGAGCTTTGTTTTGGATGGTAAGGAGATGGGGAGTCCAGGTGAGGGGGCAGTCGAGTGTGAGGCCAAGGTATTTGAGGGTAGGAGTGAGGTGGATGGGACGGCCATAAATGGTGAGGTAGAAATCATGGAGGCGGAAGGAGCGTGTGGTGTGGCCTATGATGATCGCCTGGGTCTTGGAGGGATTGATACGGAGGAACCACTGGTTGCACCAAGCGGTGAATTGGTCAAGGTTGGTTTGGAGGGTACGTTGGGACCTTTGAAGGGTAGGATAAAGGGCTAGGAAGGCGGTGTCATCGGCAAACTGGAGAAGATGAACAGGTGGGGGAGGTTTGGGCATATCAGCAGTGTACAGGAGATACAAGAGAGGGGAAAGGGCAAAACCTTGGGGCACGCCGGCAGAGGGATAGAAAGTACAGGAGTTGGAATTGTGGATTGTCACATAGGAGGGACGATGGGAGAGGAAGGAAGCAACGAGATGGACGAAGTTGATGGAGAGAGCATAGGTCTGGAGTTTGAAGAGGAGCCCGGGATGCCAGAACCGGTCATAGGTGTTCTGGAGATCAAGGGAAATGAATATAGCGGAGCGACGGGAGTTAAGTTGGGTGGAAAGAACACTGGTAAGGTTAAGGAGCTGATCGTCGGCAGAGAAGGAAGGCTGGAAGCCACATTGGGTAAGGGGAAGGAGGTGCTGCTGGTTAAGGTGGCAGTGAATACAGTGAGAGAGGATGGCCTTGAAGACCTTACTAAACATGGAGGTGAGGCAGATGGGACAATAGGAAGAAGTATCAGAGGGGGGTTTGTTAGGTTTAGGGAACAGCAGGATGCAGGAAGTCTTCCACAGGTCGGGGTAAAATCCAGTGGAGAGGAGGACATTGTACAGGGTAGCAAGGACAGACAGGAAGGATGGGGGGGATTCCTTGATGTGGCGGAAGGTGATGCCATCATGACCAGGGGCGGTGTTGAGTTTGGAGCGGAGGAGGAGTGTGATGTCTTGTGCGGTGATGGGAGTGTTGATGTCTGAGGGGGGCAACCGATCGAAGTACTGGAAGCTAGGGGCAAGTGGGGGGACAGAGGTGTCAGTGCAGTCAAGGACAGTGGGGAAGAGGGAGTAATCAAAATGGGGATCGTCAGGAATGGAGGAGACCTCGGATAGGTGGGAAGCAAAATGGTTAGCCTTACTGAGGTTGTCAGGAAAGGGTTGATCATCATGGAGGGTGGGGTGATGTGGGGTGGGAATGGCTGCCAGTAAGGTGGTGGAAGGCTGACCAGTACTTGGAGGAGTTTACAGGGAGGGTGGAGCTGAGGCATGTGCATGTCTGGCGCCAGTCCCGGCGTTTCTTTGCTGTACGGAGGTTCCAGATATGTCGCTGTAATTGCTGGTGGCAGATGAGAGTATCCCGGTCACGGGTGTGGAGGAAGGAGCGGTAGAGCCTGCGGGATTCACACAGAAGAAGGACGGCCTGTGGAGGAAGCGTAGGGCGGTGAGGGTGGATGAGTTTGGTAGGGACATGAGCGTCCACAGCGTCAGTTATTGTCTTCTGAAGGAAGGAAGAGGCATGGGTGATGTCATCAGGGTGGTGAAAGGAGAGGGGGCGGCTTTCGACCTGTAAGGCAACGGATTCCCAGTAGGCATCCCAATTGACACGGTGGTAGTCATGGACAGACTTTGGAGGGGCAGCTGGGCGGGTGGCTGCAGGGGCGGGACGGGTAGAGGAGATGATGAGAAGGACAGGTAGATGGTCACTACCGAAGGGATCGAGGGCATCAACGGTGATGCGATCAAGGTGATTGTGGGAAGTGAGGATAACATCGAGGGTGGAGTTACTTTCAGGATGGGTGTGCTGTGGGAGAGGAACAAGGTCACCATGGAGGGTGGCAAGGAATTGATACCACCGCCGAAGGGTGGCAGGGTCACGGCTGTGGAAGTTGAGGTCAGCGGCGATCACATAGGTGGAGAAGGCATGGTCAACATGGGAAATGAAGTCAAAGGGGAGAGGAGCTGCGGTGCGGATATAGATAGTGGCACGGGTGATGGTGAGGGAGTGAAAAAATAGGCTTAGGAGAAGATGTTCGGTCGGGACATTGAGCAGGGGATGTGGCCGGACAGGGAGATGCCTGAGGTGGCCTACAGCGACCCTGCCTCAGGCTAGGGGAAGGGGATTGTCAGTGAGGTGAAGGACATAGGGGGAGGTGTGGACAACATGGTGGGGTTGGAGGAAGGTTTCATTAAGGATGAAGGAGTCAACCTGGTGCTGGGAGAGGGTATGCATGAAGAGGTATTTGTTTGCAGGGATGGAGCGAATGTTGAGGTAGAGGAGACAATACTGTTGACGCGTCAGGAGGTTGGAGATGGGAAGGATGCGGGAAGGGGAGAGAGGGGCTTAAACGAGGGTGTCGAGGCGGTGAAGGTAAAGTGGGCCTGGTTATGGGAGTAGGTGGCGTAGGTGTTTAAGTGGAAAACAGAGCGGGCAGCAATGGAAATCTGCTGGAGTGTGTGGGGGCACTGGAAGGGGTAAATGTTCTGCAGGACGATAGTGAGGAACCGGATGATGTCTTCTGCTGTAGGGGGAGGGTGAAGGGAATTGTTAGGGTGGATGGGTGGGTTGATGGGGCGAAAGGGGACAGTGAGTTCAGGGTTGGTGGGAGGGGGCTTGGCTTTGCATTTGGAGGAATAGGTGGGGTGAGGTTCATTGCAGGTGTTGCAGGAAGGGAGGGGGGGGGGGGGGGGAGAGGCGAGGTTGGGACACTGTTTAAGGAAGTGGGAGGCTTTACAATGGGGGCAGGTGGGTGGGTTCTTGCAGTTTTGGGTAAGGTGGTCATTGTACAGCTGGCTCCCAGGATTTGCTCAGGTGAAACTCGGTGTCTCTGTTTATGAGGTCACTGCTTATATGTATTTCGACCACCTCTTTGATGATGGAATCCCAGTATGTGGAGGCATGCGAGAGGAGCTTGGTTTCTTCATAATTCATGCCGTGTCCCATGTCAAGGCAATGTTCAGCAACCGCAGATTTCTCTGGCTGACCCAACTTCGTGTGACGTTTATGTTCATCGCATCTGTCTTTGACCGTACAACATGCCTGGCGAACGGGGTCTGTCGCTCCCGGTCGCATTTTCCCGTGCTGCGGCGCACTTCTGCAGATCACGACCCATTTCTCCAGCACAGGGCTCTGGTATTTGACACTGTCTATGATAGGTCTTAGATGACGTTATGCCCCGCTGGCACCTGCGCTGTTCTAGAAAGCCAGCATATAAATTGGCGAGCTTCTCAGCGACGCGTCCCCCAGCACACCCGTCCCGAATCCAACTCCACTCCCGATGTTATCCTTTCCTCCCCCAACCTCCTTGGCCGCATAATGGTGGATGTCCTGGAGCCTACTGGTAGCGACCATCTCCGTGTCCTCCTCACCATTTCAGACGGTCGTCGCCCCTGCCCTGACCCTTGTCATGACCCTCCCTCTAAGTACATCCATGACTATTCCCGTGCCAACTGGAATGTCTACCGGGATACCCTTTCCACCCAGGTCGATAGCCACCCCTTCACCTACCACCACCCTGACGATGTAACCCATGCCTCCTCCTTTCTCCAGCAGACCTTGTCTGAGGCCGTGGAGGCCCACGTCCCTACTGTCGCAGTCCACCCCCACCATCCTACCTTACCCCCACAGGCCGTCCTCCTCCTCCGTGAATCCCGCCGTCTCTACCGTGCCTTCCTCCGCACGCGTGACCCGGACACTCTACGACGCCACCGGCAGCTCCAGCGACACATTCGTAATTTGCTCGCGGCTAAGAAACGCCGGGACTCGTGACAGACATGTACCCATTTAAATGCTACCCTACCTATCAACTCGTCCAAGTACTGGTCAGCCGTCCTACACCTTTTTCCCCTCCGCTGGTGTGCCCCAAGGCTCCATCCTCTCCCCCCTTCTGTACCTTTTGTATACGGCAGACATGCCGCCGCTATCACCCCCCGTCCACCTCCTGCAGTTTGCCGATGACACCGTCTTCCTTGCCATTGCCCCCACCCTGCAGTGCTCCCAACACCTTCTCCAATCCCATCTTGACCGGTTCACCGCTTGGTGCAACCAGTGGTTGCTCAAGGTCAGTCCCTCCAAAACCCAGGCGATCATTGTAGGCCAAACCACGCCTTCCTTCCACCTCCTTGATTTCTATCTCACCATCTATGGCCGTCCTATCGCCCTCACTCTCACCCTTAAGTACCTTGGCGTCACCCTCGACCTTCGCCTCTCCTGGACTCCCCATCTCCGGACAATCCAAGCCAAGGCACGCTCCCGACTCCATCTCCTCAAGCTCCTTCCCGGCTGCACGTGGGGTCTGGACCCCTCCACCATCCTCCACACCTATAAATCCCTCATCCGCCCTATCCTTTGTTACGCCCATCTATCCTGGATCTCCACCCCCCCCCCCTTCCTTTTATAAACCTCTCCAAATCCTTGAACACCATGCTCTCCGCCTCGTCTATCGCATCCGTCTCCCCTCCCCCATGCGGATCCTGTATGATCTCATCCCCTTCCCCCACCTCCTCCTCTTCCTTGAAAGGATACGGATCCTGTACACCTCCCGCAAACTCGATCCTCCTCATCCGCTTGTCTCACCAATCCTCTCCCACCTCCGCCCACTGCCGCGCCAGTATTCCCACGTCCCACCCGGTCTCCATCTCTCCACCCTCCTTACCCTCTCCCAAGGTGGCTTCCGCCAGCTCCCCCTCCCTGATGATGCCCTCCTCCCCTCCATCTACCCCTCCTATCAACTTTGATCCTCCCCCCCCCACTTCCTGTGTCCTTTCCTTTAGGCACCCTCCCTCCCTTCTCTTCCGTTCCCTTCTCTTTCCCTTCCCCCCCGTCCCCTCCCTCCTCCCCTCTTCCCCCGGGCATCCCCTCCCCCTTCCTCCCTTCCCCCTATCTCCCCTGCCCATGGCATCTCTGCTCTCCCCTCTCCCATTTCCCTTCCTCCTCCTCCTCTCTTGGCAGGTCCCAGGACTCGCACACGCTCAGTGAACATTCGCGCGCCAGAGATCATCGCCATCAATATTTCATGTGTGTGCCTTCGTTTGTGTGTAGTGTTGTTTGCTGTCACGCCACCACCGTTCATGTGCCATGGCCATCATCCATGTTATGTGCATCATGTCACCTATTGTTAGTGATGTTTCTCGTCCAGCATGAACGGCTCCATGTTTTTTCGATTTTTAGTGTCTACATTTTTTGCCCACCGTTTTGAATGTCTTCTCTGTGCCACCTTTATGTACTACTTGTTGTCAAACTCAAGGCTGAAGAGCGGCATATTGTGCTGCTGACAGCCCGCCTTTGTATAAGGTGTTTAAAATCACAATAAAGAAAAAAAAATCGGCGACGCGACAGTAGCACCTGAAGATAGCGGGCAGTTGTTTCGCTGAAATATTGTGCGGATTCTACAGTATTATTCGGCATAATTCCCAGGAACCTAACAAGCAGATGCAACAACGGGAAAGGCCAAACAGCACATATGTCGTTCATGTTATTGATAAAACTCCTCTTTTTTACATGAGTATCTTTCAGTGTTTCCTAACAAAATTTGTTTTTGTCTTGTGTTTTCATTAGCCTGCAATTTTTCGTTATGTAATCAATGTACAATGTAAGAGTTATACCCATTACACACTAGTATATACCATGGTGTTTTTGTCAAAAAGATGGTGCTTAATTAATTGTTCAATCAGTCCATTAAAATATGTGTTTATCTCTGTGGATGGCAAGAAGACTGGTTATGATGCCATCAGTGGTCATTACTTTTTGGAATGTAAACACTGAATTCATATTTCCTATTATCATTCAACAGTCTCATATCTAAAATGTTAATTCTGTGATTTTCTTCGCTTTCAGTGATACACTTTAAGTTCATGCAAATTATTAGAAGTTTTATGAAGCTCACTAATCTCATTCATATTGCCATTCGTGAGGGCTATGGTATATGCACATAACTCCTGTAGTATACAAAATTTTTTGCAAGCCGTGGTTGCTCTCTGAGAAATTTATTTTTCAAACCATCTAAAAATTGCCCTGTGTCCCCGCTGGAAAACAGCTTATTGCTAGACCTTTAATTTGTTCACAAATCCTGTTATCAAAAGAAAAGTAATTGTAAGATCATACAAGTTTTAGTAGGTGCATAAGTTCTACAGTTTCTGCTTGTCCCAGTTTTTTATATCTTAACAGGCTACTTTAATGAAGTCAGTTGTCTTAACTACAGGTACATTTGTCTAGAAGTTAATTATATCCAAGGATATATATTTGGCTTCTCCCACTATGTTAATATTTCTGGTTAGATTCATTAATTCATCCACATCTTTTATAGACTAACTGTTAATGAGAGTGTAAAACTTGTTAACTATGCTATTTAGTTTTTTTCTACATGAAAAGTTCCAGGATTGCTTATGTAGTTAATGTATTATGATTATTAAATGGCTCTGGGCACTATTGGACTTAACTTCTGAGGTCATCAGTCCCCTAGAACTTAGAACTTCTTAAACCTAACTAACCTAAGGACATCACATACATCCGTGCCCGAGGCAGGATTCGAACCTGCGACCATAGCGGTCACGCAGTTCCAGACTGTAGCGCCTAGAACCGTTCGGCCACCCCGGCCAACCTATGATTATTACTATATGAGAATTTTCAGGTTCAGTTTGGTCATTAATTACCTTTGATACCTTTCTAGTTCTACTATTACATTCAATAGCAGTTGTTTTAAAGCAATCAAGTGCTGCTTTAGTGTGTGTATTAGTTTTTGTATTTGTTGCATTTACCTTTGGTGGACATTATGTTTAAATTCTTTATCTAGCAGTTCTACATTGTCTGCTTATGATGAAATATCTGTAAGATTAACTACTTCTTCATGAAATGCAGAAGTGGACTTGGTTTCAACTGCCTTGCCAGCCATTTGTTTTGCAGTTGTATTAACCTTTTTATGGCAACTTTGACGATAATATCTGCTTTGTCATCAATAAAGTCGTTTATAACCACATCAGTACAGTGAAAGACACATCTCTGAAGCAATTTGCTTAAATTTATGTGCCAATATGCAACCGAATTTCTTTTAAACATCACCATTACCATGCACTGTCTCAAATCATGTGAGGTTGTTAGTTCACTAACATAAACACAATTCTTTAGATATTACCACAAAATGAAATTTTCTGGATTTAATTCTGGCGGCCATGCAGAACATTCCTGAGGTTACAACCCCAGTTGGCTTCAAACAGTGCACTGAGGAAGCTTACAGCTTCATGACACCAGCAGCTTTACATCTCGCCCAGAGGTCATTTACAAGACACTCAAAATTGTACATTCAGGAACATGGGCACTTGTTTTAAAACCTCATTTAAATGAACATTCTGCTCCAGAACATACATCTAAACACAGCCCTAAAACACTACATTTTTGTAGTTCCCTAGCCATAATAGTTGAAATCTGACTACATTTGTAGGCATTTGGTTTAAATACATCGCCACATGATACAACAAAAAATGCTGTACTTAAAATTTGTAGTTCAGTGATGTAAATCTCTAGAAAATAACTAAATAAACTGTGCTCATAACTCTACAGAAATAGTAACCTTTCTTACATTCACCAATCTAAATAAATACTCCTTTCACTAATTGTTCAGCAAGCTACAGCGAAAACACTTTATCTGAAATACACTTTGGCACCCTACTGGGGCGCAAGTTAATTTCATGTCTAAAGAATCTTGTAATTTAAGAATAACATTAGGTATTCTGTTTGGTAGAAACTCTTCAGTCCAGTCAAATAGCCAGTCTGATACAGAATATGTTCAGTTTTTGTCCATTAGATGACAGTCTGGAGCTGTATCAAACACCTTTTTACTCTCTCAGATAGCTGGTTCTTGTAGGCTTCATGGTTTTTGCAAAGATAATAAAGCATGCCATGGTGCCATCCTCCCCCCCCGTGAACCATGGACCTTGCCGTTGGTGGGGAGGCTTGCGTGCCTCAGTGATACAGATAGCTGTACCGTAGGTGCAGCCACAACGGAGGGGTATCTGTTGAGAGGCCAGACAAACGTGTGGTTCCTGAAGAGGGGCAGCAGCCTTTTCAGTAGTTGCAGGGGCAACAGTCTGGATGATTGACTGTTCTGGCCTTGTAACACTAACCAAATTGGCCTTGCTGTGCTGGTACTGCGAACGGCTGAAAGCAAGGGGAAACTACAGCCGTAAATTTTCCCGAGGGCATGCGACTTTACTGTATGGTTAAATGATGATGGCGTCCTCTTGGGTAAAATATTCTGGAGGTAAAATAGTCCCCCATTCAGATCTCCGGGTGGGGACTACTCAAGAGGACGTCGTTATCAGGAGAAAGAAAACTGGCGTTCTATGGATCGGAGTGTGGAATGTCAGATCCCTTAATCGGGCAGGTAGGTTAGAAAATTTAAAAAGGGAAATGGATAGGTTGAAATTAGATGTACTGGGAATTAGTGAAGTTTGGTGGCAGAAGGAACAAGACTTTTGGTCAGACGAATACAGGATCATAAATACAAAATCAAATAGGGGTAAAGCAGGAGTAGCTTTAATAATGAATAGGAAAATACGAGTGCAGGTAAGCTACTACAATCAGCATAGTGAACGCATTATTGTGGCCAAGGTAGACATGAAGCCAACGCCTACTACAGCAGTACAAGTTTATATTCCAACTAGGTCTGCAGATGATGAAGAAATTGATGAAATGTATGATGAGATAAAAGAAATTATTCAGGTAGTGTAGGGACACGAAAATTTAATAGTCATGGGTGACTGGAATTCGATAGTAGGAAAAGGGAGAGAAGGAAACATAGTAGGTGAATATGGATTGGGAGAGAGAAATGAAAGAGGAAGCCGTATGGTAGAATTTTGCACAGAGCACAACTTAAACATAGCTAACACTTGGTTCAAGAATCATAAAAGAAGGTTGTATACATGGAAGAATCCTGGAGATACTAGAAGGTATCAGATAGATTATGTAATGGTAAGACAGAGATTTAGGAACCAGGTTTTAAATTGTAAGACATTTCCAGGGGCAGATGTGCACTCTGACCACAATCTATCAGTTTGAACTGTAGATTAAAACTGAAGAAACTGCAAAAAGGTGGGAATTTAAGGAGATGGGACCTGGATAAACTGAAAGAACCAGAGGTTGTACAGAGTTTCAGGGAGAGCATAAGGGAACAATTGACAGGAATGGGGGGAAGAAATACAGTAGAAGAAGAATGGGTAGCTTTGAGGGATGAAGTAGTGAAGGCAGCAGAGGATGAAGTAGGTAAAAAGACATGGGCTAGTAGAACTCCTTGGGTAACAGAAGAAATCTTGAATTTAATTGATGAAAGGAGAAAATATAAAAATGCAGTAAATGAAGCAGGCAAAAAGGAATACAAACGTCTAAAAAATGAGATTGACAGGAAGTGCAAAATGGCTAAGCAGGGATGGCTAGAGGACAAATGTAAGCATGTAGAGGCTTATCTCACTAGGGGTAAGATAGTTACTGCCTACAGGACAATTAAAGAGACCTTTGGAGAAAAGAGAACCACTTGTATGAATATCAAGAGCTCAGATGGAAACCCAGTTCTAAGCAAAGAAGGGAAAGCAGAAAGGTGGAAGGAGTATATAGAGGGTCTATACAAGGGCGATGTACTTGAGGACAATATTATGGAAATGGAAGAGGATGTAGATGAAGATGAAATGGGAGATATGATCCTGCATGATGAGTTTGACAGAGCACTGAAAGATCTGAGTCGAAACAAGGCCCTGGGAGTAGACAACATTCCATTAGAACTACGGACGGCCTTGGGAGAGCCAGTCCTGATGAAACTCGACCATCTGGTGAGCAAGATGTATGAGACAGGCAAAATACCTTCAGACTTCAAGAAGAATATAATAATTCCAATCTCAAAGAAAGCAGGTGTTGACAGATGTGAAAATTACCGAACAATCACTTTAATAAGCCACAGCCGCAAAATACTAACCCAAATTCTTTACAGATGAATGGAAAAACTAGTAGAAGCTGACCTTGGGGAAGATCAGTTTGGATTCTGTAGAAATACTGGAACACGTGAGGCAATACTGACCCTACGACTTATCGTAGAAGCTAGATTAAGGAAAGGCAAACCTACGTTTCTAGCATTTGCAGACTTAGAGAAAGCATTTGGCAATGTTGACTGGAATACTCTCTTTCAAATTCTGAAGGTGGCAGGGGTAAAATACAGGGAGCGAAAAGCTACTTATAATTTGTACAGAAACCAGGTGGCAGTTATAAGAGTCGAGGGGCATGAAAGGGAAGCAGTGGTTGGGAAGGGAGTGAGACAGGGTTGTAGCCTATCCCTGATGTTATTCAATCTTTATATTGAGGAAACAGTGAAGGAAACAAAAGAAAAATTCAGAGTGGGTATTAAAATCCATGGAGAAGTAATAAAAACTTAGAGGTTTGCCAATGACATTGTAATTCTGTCAAAGACAGCAAAGGACTTGGAAGAGCAGTTGAACTCAATGGATAGTGTTTTGAAAGGAGGATATAAGATGAACATCAACAGAAGCAAAATGAGGATAATGGGATGTAATCGAATTAAGTCGGGTGACGCTGAGGGAATTAGATTAGGATATGAGACACTTAAGGTAATAAATGAGTTTTGCTATTTGGGGAGCAAAATAACAGATGATGCTCAAAGTAGAGAGGATATAAAATGTAGACTGGTTATGGCAAGGAAAGCGTTTCTGAAGAAGATAAATTTGTTAACATCGAGTATAAGTCATTTCTGAAAGTATTTGTATGAAGTGTGGCCATGTATGGAAGTGAAACATGGATGATAAATAGTTTGGACAAGAAGAGAATAGAAGCTTTCGAAATGTGGTGCTACAGAAGAATGTTGAAGATTAGATGGGTAGATCACATAACTAATGAGGAGGTATTGAATAGGATTGGGGAGAAGAGAAGTTTGTGGCACAACTTGACTAGAGGAAGGGATCGGTTGGTAGGACATGTTCTGAGGCACCAAGGGATCACCAGTTTAGTATTGGAGGGCAGCGTGAAAGGAAAAAATCGTAGAGGGAGACCAAGAGATGAATACACTAAGCAGATTCAAAAGGATGTAGGTTGCAGTAGGTACTGGGGGATGAAGAAGCTTGCACAGGATAGAGTAGCATGGAGAGCTGCATCAAACCAGTCTCAGGACTGAAGACCACAACAACAACATGGTGCCATCTTGATGTGAGAAATGCATGCTCCAAGAATTCTGTTTGATGATGAGATCGACATGCCTGAACAGCAGGGAAGCTGGTCTGGATCATCTCTCTACACTCTGCTGTCTACTTGGAGACAGAATCCTGACCACTCATTCTGACAAATCAGGGACTCTAGAGTGTGCATCTATATCTGCTTGGCCAGCCAATAAGGAGCATGCATTTGATTGTGGATGGTAGTTGACCATGTTGGTAAGATCAGTTCCACTCTGAAGTCTATACTTCCCGTGGTACAAATGACACACTTGCTCAGTACTTGTAATACCAATGAATAGTGCTGGCAGTGGAATAATGACCCCCTGTGGGCTGAGCAGTGTCAGATGAGAGATATGACTAGGCCTCACTTCTTGCATGACACTTGGATAGTTTTAACAGTTCTCTGGGGAGTTCCCAAGCTCTTATTAACACTGCATCACAGAGAATCCAACACATGCACAACTTTTTGACTACTGCACAGACTCCCATATTGAGGATGTAGAAAGAGGCATCATTGCTGTAAAGAAGCAACTGAAAGTGCTGAAATATGTCGCCAGGTCTGGAATTCTTTTCAGCACTAGCCCCTTACTTAGCTTGAATTTATCGCATATCTCTTGCCCAAAGCAGTGTCCCAATCAACAGGAAAAAGTGCAGGTGATGCCTGTATATAAGAAGGGAGAAGTGGCACAGTACAATTACACTTTTGTATTTACATAAAAGTTTACACCATACGAATAAAATTACACATATCAGACAAAGTTAGAAAGAATATCTACAATTGTGCTTACATACACTGACAGAAAGATGTCTTTATATTATTTGCATGGAGTTTGCACAAGAATGTCCTATTTAAGAATTTTGCATACTTGCATCTAAGGAATTACTTTACACTGTTACAGTTGCAACTAAGAATGCCTTTACATTATAACAACAAGGTGAGACCAGATGATCTTCCACTTTTTGTTTGAAAGTAGACATTATTTTCAAGTGCTTGATACTGTTTGGAAATTTGTTATATAATCTACATATCTACATCCAGTTATTTTATGTTCTGTATCACTTATCTTAAGTTTGTTTGAATATGGAATACATGTGATAATTATTTTTACACTTAATACTATAGATATGTATATTTTTTTCATCAAAGTTGTATATTTTTTTTTCGGTACAAAATGCTTCAGATGGCTCTGAGCACTATGGGACTCAACATCTGAGGTCATCAATCCCCTAGAACTTAGAACTACTTAAAGCTAACTAACCTAAGGACATCACACACATCCATGCCCAAGGCAGGATTCGAACCTGCGACCGTAGCAGTCGCGCGGTTCCAGACTGAAGCGCCTAGACATTTCACTCATGAGAAATATATTTGTGCTTATTTCTGAGCATATTTTATGTATATGAGTCTCCCATGCCAAGAGACTGTCCACCATCAATCCCAGAAACTTTGAAATGCTGGAGTCCTAAAGTTTGATATCAAGAACATCCACTTTGACTGCCCTATTTACTTGTATTCTCATGCAAGTTGTTTTATTTCCATTTAGGAAAAAATTGCATCACCCAATATATTTGTGTGCCCTATCTATCTCTAAACATGTCCTGGTTTCAAGGTCCTTTGCAAATTTACTTGTGATTAGTAGAGATGTGTCATCAGCATACATGATCACTGTTTCATTTATAGCTTCTGGCAATCCTTTCATGCAACGACATGGGTGTGCCAGGGCTTGAGCATCCACATACATGATCTTTAATTGGTAAAAGCAAAAAACTTAATATTTCCCACATGCCATTATTAAAATGTAATGAACTGTTAAAACACCCAGGTCAAAGTTAAAATAACTGGCCTCTAAAACATATCTGTTTGTTTCAGATTTCTGTGTGCAAAGGCAACCAAGAGAATCACTCCCCCATTGGTTGCCTATCTCTGGCCAAGTCAAAGGCACTCTCCAGAATAACAGTCGCACTATGCTGTGAATGGAATCCAATCTTTTTGACTTGCTTTCATGTTTCCTTACAAGTGACATGCTACAATATGCCCATTCTATTTGTCAACGTTGTTTTAAAATATCTGCTTGCCAATACTGAGCAATAACAAAGAATAATCTGAGGTACAAGGAAGCCAATTGTTACAGACTACCTCAGCAATTATTTTTTTTTAATATAACAACGGTATGGTTTAAGATTTGAGGGACATTGTTTTCATGTAATTTCGATTGTTATCATTTTGTTTGTTGAGACAATGGCTTTGAAGAACATGGGAGCTCTGCCATTGATATGCACCCACAGAAATTTTGGAAATTCAGTGCCCTTGGTGTCATTTACAAATAGGCTGAAAAGTAATGGTCCCTATACCAAACCTTGCAGTACACAATGTTTTACCTCTCCGAATGCTGAGGACACATTTTCCAACCTGTTCCCCTTTCTATATTTTACCTCTACACATTGTTACCTAGTTTCAGTAAACATTTTGATAAAATTGTTTGCTCTGCCTCTTATGCCATACTGGATCAGTTTTTGTGACAGGAGTCTGTGACATACACAATCAAAAGCTTTTGATTGGTCGAGAAATAAACTACAAATTTTTTCATGTTTTTCCAATGCCCTGACTACATAAGCTGTGAAATCTGCCACTGCTGTTTTTGTAGATTGTCCATTTTTGAAACCATGCTGTGCACTATTTACAATGTTCTGTTTCTCTGTGAAACCTACTATCTTATCCTTTATGGCTATTTCTACAATTTTAGACAGTGCAGATGTGATTGTAATAAATCTGCAGTTTCTGTGATTCCCTCTGTCTCCCCCTTTATAGATGGGAGTTACTTTTCTTTTCTTTAGGCAATTTGAAAATGTTTTTTCCTGTAGAATTTGATTTATAACAAATGTGAGAGTCTTACTTGTGTGTTTAGAAATACCATAGGTTAATTATTTTAGAGGACTTCCACATGAAGTTAAATAGATGCAAGAACTTGAATTGTAACATTGTTGGATTACTGTACTGATGAGAATAAGTCAACTTAAGATAAATTGTTATCAGTACTGATTAATTTATAGAGATATTAAGCTCTTAACTAAAAATATGCGAAATATGATGTAAACAAAAACCCAATTTATCATTTGTGGAATTTGCACAAAGAAAAGTGATAATAATTATGATACAGCCAGCTGTAAAGACACAGAATTTATGTTAGAAAAGTAATTAACAGAAACAATTGAGACATTGTTATCAACAAACACTCCACATCGTTTTAACATAAAAACTTTAATATTTTGACATGCTAATTGTATCTGAAACATTGTAATGATTTCTAAAGGCAAATTCCATAACTACTTTTGTGAAGACATTGAAATCTTAATTGTAAATTAATTTAAACAATGCATAATATAACTTTGTAATTGTTAGAATCCATAGAAGCAGTAGCAGTGATAGCCAAGTTGAGTTAGTATTGTTTCAGTTTTAGCATCAGCCTTGCAAGAAATTTTATGGACATAATCCATGCCATTTTTATCTGTGCTGTGATGCAACAAACATATTTAAGAAGTATTATGAGTGTTTCGGCTATGTTATTCTTGACATAAATAGCCTGAATTACATACAACTGGACCCTGATATTGTTTCAGATGGAGCAACTGCAACAAAACTGAGTTATGCACCTCAAATTGTTGATAATCAGCAAGTTAAGTAATTAGAATGTAGCCACAAAAGATGGATATGTTCTAAGGCCAGTTCATCAATGCATCTGGTGATGGACACTTACTTACTTACATTTATCTTCTTTGATAGTCCATCACTAGGTAAGTAAAAGGCCAGTTTTTCACTTTTTTTTTCAGAAGATATTTTTGTCATATCCTAGTATATACTTATCATTTTACAGTTCCATAAAAAATTAAAAATAACTTTAGATTGAAAAACTAGAGTAATTTAACCAAGATTATTTGATTTGGAGGGGGAAAAGAAGATAGAGTAGAATGTGTGGGCTCCCCCCACCAGCACCATTCCAATACCTCAGAAGCACAATCCAAGCCACCCACCTCCAAGTGGAATACTGATTTCTATAGTGTACAGATGTTATTTCTTGGTTTCGCTTGGTTTGGGAGCTATTGTCCATCAGCCTATCTGTGTTTTTTGTCCCATTTTGCTTCCACTGCATTACTTATTAATTATAGACTACAATTTTCATAGTCAGTGTTTTTGTTCTGTTCTGTGTTGGATGTTTCCCATGGGTTAGATTGTCTGTCTGTTTCATCTACATGGTTTTATATCTATGCATTCGGCATGAAGCTTATGTGATGTTAATGTCACTGATTCTGTTTGGTTCATTTGTCTGAGTCCCTTATGGTTTCACAGATGTGACCATGTGTGAAATTAGTTTGTCAGGACTGTGTGTATAGTATGCAGTGTAGAAGTATATGCCCAGGTTCCCCACAGGATCACACTATCCATTGACTGAGATGCATTTGATGAAGGTGCATTTGATAGGGGCCATTTTCTGTTAAAAAGTGCTCCATGCCTTGATTGGGTCTACTTGGTGCATTTTCAACTGTTCCCACATGTTGGGGCTGGGGTGGGGTGGGGGGGTGGGGAGGTGGGGAGGTGGAGGGGGGGGAAGGAATAAACTCTACTGCCTTTGAGGTGGGTTGTCGAGTCACACTGTTTTAGTTGACACTTATCCCTTAAATCTTCCCCCATGGTTTCCATTACTTGCTGATGGATTTTACGTCTATTGGATATATTACAAGCACCAAGCACAGTGCTTCCACTGACTTGTTGCTTAGCCCCCGTAATTTCAGCAGAATATTTCTTTGACCTCACCTAACAGTGGTTTTAATCATTGTAGGACAGACTCTGTGCACCCATGTGCTTGCTGTGGAACATCCTGTTAATTCAAACAATGCACAGTGATACATTCATAAGCTTATAGTGGCACTCTGTAAGTGAATGTATCAATGTGTGCAAGTGTATGTGAAGTTTTTCAGCTTTATCAATTGTTTGTTTTATGTATTGTTTAAATGTCATTTGATAGCCAATCTGTATGCCTAAGCATCTGGTTACATTTTTTTTTTTTTTGTGAAAATTTGCACTGTGCAGTCTTATAATAGAGTTTCTGTATAGTATTCCTTTCAGTAATATGTAGACTCCCTTGTCTGGAGCCACAGTGAGCTTGTTTTTCAGGCACCACCTGCCCATCATGCATAGGATATCTCTAGTTTTGGTTCCCAATTCTCTTAAGTTTGCTAATACCACAACCAGCAAATCATGAGCATATGCAACGTGACCAGGACGACATACCTGATCGTCAAAATATTGTGCCAGCTGGACACTATGAAGCAGCAGTCCAGTTATGGACTGTTCAATCAGTATACACCAGGATAAACTAAAGCATCGCACAACAAAAATTTAGCTTACAAAATACATTTTGTTCAATTTGATCTATGCCAGACAAAAATTATAAAGCAAGAAAGTAATGACGTAAATACATTAAGGTGATCACATGTGAAGTTTTATAAGCAAACAAAGTTTTGCAGATAACATCACAGCTAAATAAGCCTCTTTTACGTTTATTTCCTTCCTCTCCACATTGAGAAGAATTAAAATTGCTTTTCTGAGTTGTATTGATTTTTTCCCCTATTTTCCGTTTTTTTATTTTGAGTTAAAACCCAACATTATGCGAATGCGAATAAATTTTTGTGAATATTTTCCAGCTTTATTCCATACAGATCTGGATTTAATCATATGAGGATGTAATTCCAGATCACTGAATCAAAGAGGCTGCACCAAATTTGTATTAATAACATAAAATATGTATTTTCCATATCCTATTGAAATATGAATATGGTTTAGGTATCAAAGTAGTCAATCTTAAAAATACTCAGTAAATAAATATTGATCTCTTGAGGTGCAATATATTTTGGATATTCCTTGTCAAATTTTGGTTTTGAGACATATCACATTTTCAAACTTGCTGGATCAGTTATATTAAAACTGGCAGTTTGTCCCCTCGGAAAAGTTCCTGTGAACACCCACAATAGATAAAGAGATGCCAAATGAAAAGTATTTGGCTGTCAAAGGGGAATACAGAAACCCTTCACTGACAACCACAGCAGAATCGTATCAAAGTATCTCTCACAAAAGTCAAAGAAAATGTCATATTATGTCAAGACTGTTAGTGGCCCCTAAATAAGTGTTTGGACACTTATGGATGAAACAGGGACAGAAATTCAGGGTAGCAGAACAAAAATAAATATAAGAAATGCAGAAATCTGTTTCCAAATGTTCCTCTGCTAAGGAAGATACAGGAGTACTTCCCCAGTTTATTTTTCATATCACTGCAGTGATGAGTGGTATAGTATAAACTGTAGCCTCAATGACTTTGAGAAACAGGTAACATTGCTAAAATGAAGCAAGACTCCAGGGTCTGAAACAGTTTGTGTCAGATTTTATAAGGAATTTGCAACTCAGTTAGCTCCCACATCAGCCATAATATGATCCCTTGAACAAAAATTATGCACAGTGACAGCAGAGGCAACACCAATCCACAGGAAGTGTAGCAGAAGTGATCCATAAAACTACCATCCAATATCATTAACATCCATTTCTCATAGAATCTTAGAACATATTCTGAGCACAAACATAATTAGGTATCTCAACAAGAATGACCCCCTCCACACCAATCAGTATAGATTTAGAAAACTTTAATCACATAAAACCCAACTAGTATTTTCCTCACAAGGTATCCTACAAACGACAGATCAAGGAAATTAGGTGGATGTAGCATTTCTTGACTGCCAGAAAAAATTTAGCTCATTAACACACCAGTATTAATTAACAAAAGTACATTTACATGGCATGAATGGATTGAGAATTACTTGGTATGGATATTGGAGTATATTGTCTTGAATGGATAGTCTTCAATCAAAATGGAAGTAACTTCAGGCAAGTTGGTTGGGAATTTTTGGGAACAGTGTGCATGGCAAAAACAGTGATAGTTATATTAAAATTATTTCAATAAAACATGCTTGATCAAAAGTATGTTTATGTTTCATTTGGTGACCAGTGTTAGTCTTTTACAAGACCACTGTCAGACCATTTTTTACGCCTTGGAGACAGCAGGAGCCAGTGACATGGAGCAGGCCACTCTGAAGATGTGTAGAAGACTGCATTGTACATTTAAAGCAAATTGGTAGCCACAGCAACACTTTGAAATGTTATCCATACCTGACTAGATATTTTTGCAGCTTCTTTCACGTAGTACTTTTTTATAGATAACTGCTTCAGCTGCAAAAAGTCTCAGATTGTAGAATTACTTATATTTTCTGCCAGGTCATTAGTTTCCACTATGAACAACAATAATTTCAACAATCTTTATTAAAATTATTTCCCATCTTAATTGCATGCATGTATGTGCAGAGCAGTCTGCTCCATGCCACTGGCTCCTGCTGCTACCAAAATAATGATCTGATGACGGTCTGACAAAAGACTGATGCTGATCACCAAATGAAACATACAACATGCATGTGATCTAGACAGTTTTATTGAAATAATTTTAATAAAGTTTGTTGGGTGTTGGGATTCTTATTCATGTTGTAAATTAATGACATGGCAGACAATTTTAGTAGTACTGTAATCTGAGACTTTTTGCAGGTGAAGTAGTTAACTATAAAGAAGTATCATGTGCAAAAAGCCACAAAAATATCAAGCCAGGTGTCCACATTATTTCAAAGAGTTGCTGAGACTGATGACTTGCTTAAATGTACAGCAGTGTAAAACAAAATGCAGAAAAAGAGTATCCTGTGACAACTACATTAATGAATCACAACTGGAATGAGTTAACTCATACAAATACCTGGGTGTAACAGTTTGTTGTAATGTGAAGTGGAATGATCACAAATGTTCTGCTGTAAGTAGGGCAGGTGACAGACATCAGTTAATTGGCAGGATACTGGGAAAAGGCAGTCCATCTAGAAAGAAGACCACTTAGAAGTCCCTTGTGCATCCCACCATAGAAAGTTGTGCAAGTGTGTAGGACTCGTATCAGACAGTACCAAAAGCTGATATTTGACATATACAAAGAAGGATGGCACAAATTATGACAGGTTTGCTTGACTCACAGGAGAATGTCACATAAATACTGCAAACTGAACTGACAGACAATTCAAGACAGATGTCAGTCATCTCTGAAAAGCCTCTATACAAAATTTTTTGAACCAATATCAAGCAAAAAATTGAGAGATATTACCTAGTCCCATAAATGCCCCTGTAAAGACCATGATGACAAGATTAGATGAATTATAGCATTTACTGGGGCATTTTAGTCAGCATTTGCTTCACACACTCCATACCCAACTGGAATGGGAAGCAACCCAAACATGTGGCATTATGCTAAGTATTCTGTGCCATGTGCTTCACAGTAGTTTGTAAAGTTCACCTATAGATGCTGATGCAGATGAGGAATTGTTCAATTTGGAAGAGATGTCGTCCTTTCTTCATATGCTATTTCGCATACGGTTTTTCTCTCCTAGGGTGTCACACAGGGAAGCGCAAAAAGTCATGTTTTTCTGACTGCAAATAAAACATTTATTGAACTATTCATATTGACAAATATGTATCCCTTCAATTATAGAATGAATTACAAAAAGCAACATGTATTTAATAATCGTCAACACCTGCATGAGCAAATGGTAACTAATTTGTGCTGTATAACTGGAAGAGAAGAGCTAAGCACAAAGTGAGTTGTAAGTAGTATGACATCGGGATGTATGAGCGAAGTAGTTTGTAGCTTTGCTGTAGACTAGCTGGCCACAGTAGTTTCCAGATGGGCCATAGGTACAGTCATAAAATTGATAATTCCTGTCATTTTTCCTGATAGCAGTGTAGCCACACACAGTATATTGTGTGTTACACCATAGTACTTCGCTGTAATGGGCATACTTTGCAACAAATCTGGAATTAAATGGGATATTATTATACCAATTAGATGTACTGCAGAAAAAAAACACACACACACACAACAGAGAGAGCGAGAAAGAGAGGGGGGGGGATTTCTGTAGATCTTGATGTAAACATATTTCCCACTGACTTCATGTATCATTAACTAAATCAAACTACTGAAGCTAATACTGCTTCAATAAATAAATACACCTTTATATTTTTCCTAAGTGTAGTAATAAATAAGCATCTCATCCAATGCACAGTAAATTTACTATCATTAAACAAGCTGCTGGTGATCAAATTATACTACCATTTCTTTTATCAAATGGAAAATTCATTTGAGAAATCTTCAAAATTGAACAGAATTTCTGGCCAGTACTTACCTGTGCTCTAGTCTCCGACAGTGATAGCCGTTGCCTCACACCTTGCTATCTGTGAGGGAACATTAGTCATTGTATATAGTTGTGATATGAACACAGACAAGATTCAAGAATTAGTACATATTATTTGATTGCTGTTAACCACAGAACTTCAGATTGGACATCTTTGAAGTTAAGTACTCAGTTGGTTCCTGTAATACAGTGTATTTTAACCACGTGTGCATTTTGTGTTGTATTGAGAGGAAACCATCCACCCACCTATTATACCACCGTCTCCTCATCCAGCCAGGAACCACAAAATATTACAGGAGGCCCAGCCACAACAAGTGGCAGCGAGTCTGATCAACAAGTTTTGTTTGCTTTTCATGTGTTCTAGGTTGTGGCAGGGGAGTTGTTGTTACAGAGATTCTCTTTGCTAATTTGTTCTTGTTGTTGCATGTATTACAGGAGGGGAGCTGCAGAACTAATCCGTTTCTCTTCTCAGAGGCTTTGCACATCTCTTCTCTATTTGTTTTTTCATACTTTGCAGTAGTTTATTAGTGTTAGAATGGCTACACCTGCCCCCTCCACCATCTATCCCTACATCTCAGCCACATACTGCTCCTGCTCTGGAATTAAATCAGATTTTTCGGTTTCAGAACCAGCAAATTGCCACATGGTGATCCTTTGTTGAGCCCTATGCTCATAAAGAGTTAAAGGAAATAACAATAAAATCTAATAATAATAAATTGTCACATTGCTGTCTACTGTACAGCAATTGCTTGCTGCACAAGCTGTGTCAGCTGCCAAACCGAGCAACCAACTGAATCAACAAGTGTCACCAAACAACATTCTCATCCAGTTCCAGGCCCACTGTCAAGTCCATCAAATTCAAGGTACTGTGAAGTCTCATTATTCTCTGTCTGTCGTGAGTACCCCTGGGTTTCAATAATTCAGGAACTCTTTCCTACGTCATCTCCCGATGCACTCTCCTATGATGAAGTAGTAGGTGCATTAAGTCAGTATCACAAACAGCAGTTTCAGGTTGCAGCAGCTGTATTTCAGTTCTTTCGCCTAAAGAAAAAGCTGGAACAGACACACCGTCAGTGGTATACCGACTTACAGGGTCTCACTAGGAAGTGTAAATTCAAGTGTAGTTGTGGCCACTTTTATAGTGACATGATGATCTGTGTTGCAATCAAATACAACGTCCCTGATAGCAGAATTAGAGAACAAATTCTCCATCAGTTGTTACAGATATTAGAACACTGGTACTATAGCTGCCAATAAATTTGATGAGCTCCTGATTTGTCGGGTCAAGTCACCTCGTGCCCATGACTGCTCCACACAGCTGCCATCACAAGCACACACACAGATGTGCAGACAGCCTAATAAACAAGTAGCCAGACCTGTAAACCTAGTGAAGTGTTGCCCCTGCTGTTTTGCTCGCCATAAGCAGCAAGATTGCCTGTCGCGCTATGCTACATGTTACTGGTGTTGCTTGCAATTGCAAAAGAACACCAATTCTGCCTGCTTTTGCAACAACAGGTCTGATGCACATTCTGTGAATGCAGTGTTTTCAAAACCGACTACAGGTTCTAGTAGTAATTCAAGTAAGGTTGTGCTCTCATCTCACCCCAGTGCAGTGCGACGCCATTCCAGTATACATTACAAATTGCTGTCCATCATGTTGACTTTCAATTGGACACAGGTGCTTCGGTAACTTTGTTTAATCATGCTACGTGTGAACAGTTAGGCTCACTATGCCTGTCAAAATATAGCATGCACCCCACTGCTTACAACGGAAAGGAAATCCCAGTGCTTGCCTGTCACTTATAAATCTCACACTAGGATAGTGAAATTCACTGTGTTGCAATCAAGAGAAAGTGAAAATATTTTTGGCTTAGATTCATTCATCTTGTTTCGCCTTAGCATCCAAGACAATGTACTTTCAATCCAATAGACAGTGTTGCTCATTTGTGTAAGGAATTTCCTTAACTCTTTTCTGATGGACTTGGAAGAGCTATAATTTTGTAGGGCACATTACCCTGAAAGATAATGCACAGCCTAGGTCTTTCCTGTCTCAGCTGATTCCCATTGTTTACAGGATAAAGTAGCCAGTGAATTAAAAGAATTGCAAGACAACAGTCTGATTGATCCAATACAAGCTAGTCATTAGTCATGTCCATTGCTTCTGATGCCCAAGCTTCTGGTCGCATTTGCATTTGTGTTGACTTCAAAACTACAATCAATCCACAGACAATAATTGACACTTATCCATTACCTCACCCTGAGTAACTTATGGACAGGCTTGGCATAGGCCATTACTTTTGTAACAGCTGGCTGCTCAAGTGCCATTCTGTTTGAACTACCTTGATGATATTGTGGTCTCAGGTCATATGCCGGAGGAACACATTGCCAGTCTGTGTACTCTTTTTCGAGTGTTGTCAGATGCAAGATCTGAGTGCCATCTCAAAAAGTGTGACTTTTTTCAGATAGAACTACAGTATTTAGGCAATGTGATAAACAGTCAGGGTGTGCACCCTCTGCAGTCTCATTTGCTTGCAATCCATGACCTGCCTGTTCCTTGTAATGTATCTGAACTGCAGTCAGTGCTAGACAAGATGTCGTGTTACATTCGTTTCATTCTTAATGTTTCTCAGATCATGGCGCCATTGCATCACTTGCATCAGAAAAATGTGCCTTTCGTGTGCTTCAATGAGTGTCACAATGTATTTCAGAAATTCAAAAGTGCCTTTCTCAGTGACAAGATTATTTAGTACATTTCTGCCAAATCAGTGACTTAGCAACCAGACACTTTCTCTTATGGAATTGCTGCTGTGCTTTCCCACAGAATTTGTGCATAAGACAGACCTATTGCTTTTGCCTCAGAGTTGTTAACTCAAACTCAGAGAAATTATTCACAAATTGAAAAGAAAGCTCTCGCCATTTTGTATTGCATGACAAAAATCCATCACTATCTGTTTGGTTGCAAATTTTATTTAGTGCCAGATCACAAGCCTTCGCAGCTCTTGTTTCATCTGTCAAAGCTGGTTTCTACATGCAATGCTCAAAAAGTTGCAATGTTGGGCTTTGCATCTATCCCAGTATCAGTACGAAATTGTGTACAGACCTACAGTAAAGCATGGCAATGCCGATGCCCTTTGTCACCTTCCAATCAGTCTGAATCTGATTTTGATTCCTCTGATACATCTTGTTGCCAGATCACTGCACAGGACTCTGAATTGCTGCAATCTTTTACATTGAATTACATAAAAATTGCACAGGCCACAGAAGCAGACCCTGATCTGAATATTTTGTTGCATTACTTTCATATGTCTTGGCCTTGATCATTGAACATATTCAAAACTCAGTAGTGCACCAAGACTTTGTTCATCAGCATAATCTTTCAGTACAACAAGATGTGATCTTACTACAATCTGACAGTGGACAATCATGTGTGCTCATTCCAACAGTGTTGCAAAAGGATGTGTTACAACTGCTTCATCAAGGACATTGGGGAATTGTTCGCACTGAACAGTTAGCACACCGACACTGTACTTGGCAGAGCATGGATGCCCACATTGAACAGATGATGTCATAGTGTCACACATGCACAGACAACCAATCAGCTCCACCAGCTTGGCCTAAGAGTCAATCGCCATGGCAATGAGTGCACATTGACTTTGCAGAACCATTTTGGAACACTCGTTTGCTCTTAGTGGTAGACTCTTTTAGCAAGTTCTGATTTGTGATGCCTACAAACTCTACCATGTCATGTAGCACCATTCAAATGTTCTCCTCAATTTTTTGCATTGAAGGATTGTCTGAAGTTACTATTACAGAGAACAGATCTCAGTTCATGTCACATAACTTTGCTGTTAACCACAGAACCTAAAACTGGACATCACTGAAGTTCTCAATTGGTTCCTATAATAAAGTGAATTTTAACCTCATGTGCATTTTGTGCTGTAGTGAGAGGAAACCGGGCACCCACCTATCTTACCACCCTCTCCTCATCCAGCCAGGAACCACAAAATATTACAAGAGGGCAAAATGTACATTGGTGGCAGTAGAATTGTTGTGCAGTGAGATACAAATGTCAGTTCTCTAAATTTTCTCAGTCGTGTTTCTTGAAAAGAACACCGTCTCCCCTCCAGGGATCTCATTTAGCTCACGAAGCATCTCCATAATACTTAGATGTTGATCAGACCTAATGGTAACAAATCTAGCAGCAAGCCTCTGAATTGGTTTGATGTCTTTCTTTAATTTGAGCTGGTGGAAATCCCAAACACTCATCCATTACTCAAGAAAGCGTCACACTAGCACACTATTTTATAGATGAGATATACTTTTCTAAAACTCTTCCAATAAGCCTAAGCCGAAGTTGTACCTATCTTATTGCTGACAATATGTGTTCTTTCCATTTTATATCAGTTTGCAGTATAATGCTTCAACATACACTGAGATACCAAAGAAACTGCTGTACGCATGCATATTGAAATACAGAGATATGTAAACAGGCAGAATACGGTGCCACAGTTGGTGATGTCTATATAACACAAGTGTCTGGTGCAGTTCTTAGATCAGTTACTGTTGCTACAATGGTGGATTATCAAGATTTAAGTGCGTTTGAATGTGGTGTTATAGCCGGAACACCAGCGATGGGTCACAGCATCTCTGAGGTAGCAATAAAGTGTGGATTTTCCCATACCACCATTTCAGGAGTGTACCATGAATATCAGAAATCCAGTAAAACATCAAATCTCAAACATCACTGTGTCTGGAAAAAGATCCTGCAAGAACAGGACCAACAATGACTGAAGAGAATCATTCAGTATCACAAAAGAGCAACCCTTCTGCAAAATGCTGCGGATTTCAATGCTCAGCCATTAACAAGTCTCAGCATGCGAACCATTCAATGAAATATCATCAGTATGGGCTTTCGGAGCCAAAGACCCACTCATTTATCCTTGATGACTGCATGACACAAAGCTTTATGCTCACCTGGGCCTGTCAACACCAACAGTGGATTATTGTTTATGAGTGGACACATTTTGCCTGGTAGGAAGTGTCTCCTTTCAAATTGTATTGAGTGGATGGACATGTACGGGTATGGAGACAACCTCATGAATCCATGGACCCTGCACGTCAGCAGAGGACTGTTCAAGCTGTTGGAGGCTCTGTAATGGTGTGGGGCGTGTGCAGTTGGAGTGATATGGGACCTTGATACATCTAGATATGACTCTGACAGGTGGCACATAGGTAAGCACCCTGTCTGATCACCTGCATCCATTCATGTCCATTGTGCATTCTGATGGACTTAGGCAATTACAGCAGGACAATGCGACATCCCACACATCCAGAATTTCTACAGAGTGGCTCCAGCAACACTCACCTGAGTTTAAATGCTTCTGCTGTCTACCAAACTCCCCAGGCATGAACATTACTGGACATATCTGGGATGCCTTGCAACGTGCTGTTCAGAAGAGGTATCCTCCAGCAATACTTCATACATTGGGCAAGTCCATGCCATATCATGTTGTGGCACTTCTCATGGGGGCCCTAAATGATATTAGGTAGGTGTAACAGTTTCTTTGGCTCTTCAGTGTACAATTGAAACTGATGTGATTATGTCAACCAACACACCACTAACATTGTATCTGAACATTACATACTGCTTTTTCATCTCTGTCATCCTGTGTCTTCCTACAGTCACTCAAGGTTGACACTTTGCCACACACTACAGTGTCATCAGCAAACAATAGAAAGGTGCTGTCTGTCCATGAGATCTTTTATGTGCATAGAGAAAAAGAGTGATACTATTGTAATGGTGCAGTGTTACTTCACTCTGCCCATAGTGTGCGTTAAAAATATTATTTGATTTATTTATGAATAATTAATTGTGATCATATTCAGAGATACGTAATCAACACTTTGTAAAGCTATAAGATGATATGATATATATTTTTCTAGCCTGAAGTATATAAATCAACACAAGATGTAGTCTGTAGGGAGAAGGGGGGGGGGGGTAGTGGTGGGCAGGGGGGGGGGGGGGGCAGGGTCTTAGACCTGGGGGTATGGTGTATTTTTAATATTTTAGAAGATGAATGGTGACTTGTATGTAGCCACAATAAATTTTCAGTGTCTGTTGATCCTTCATGGACAGGGGACATTGGCTGATTCAGTAATTGTCAACATCAATGAAATGTCTCCAACAGCCGTGTAACTGAGGTGTTATTTTTATTTTGTTTTGAAGTCTTTAAAAGAAGCATTAGTGAAATTATTGAATTCACAATGTCCAGGGATTTATGGCACTATATGACATTATCGTTTATTTGGAAAGAAGCATACGGGGTCTGAAGATGGCATAGTGGAATGCATCCTAAGGTTGTGTAAAATAATTATTATGCAATGCATAGTATCCTGCAAAAGTACTGGGGCAGCCATTAGGCCTGAGGATGGTCAAGGCTTTCAGATCAAAGTTCCATTGTTTTAAACACCTTTTCTAGAAGACAGAAGGGGAAGTGCATAATAGGCTGACCCAATGGACAGCATGGAGAAAGGTGACAGGAGTACCTTGTTATTTTCTACTTTCGGAATGCCTTCCTCCAGTAAGAGGTATGTCACTGACAAATTGGACTGTGGAGAGTATCCTGCTGGCAGTGATGTGGGAGTTCATGTTGTTGTGCACTCTGCAGTGATATGCTAATTCTAGTATGATTGATTGCAGTAACTAATAACTACCTCTACTGCAAATGACAGTCATCTCTATTGTATTGTTGCCATAGATGCAAGAGTTTTTCCAGCAGTATTAGATGTTGTAAATATCACATCTTACCATTTCAAGTGTACAGCTCAAGGATATACATATAGTACTTCAGTCTACCCATTTTATTAGAGACATGAAGAATATGCAGGAGTATCTTAGCACCACACACTCATCTGCATTACATAATCAAGGGATGCTACAGGCATTTTATTCTTTAATGTTGTAAAGGCAATCCAGACTCATGTTAATTCCAATTGTGTGAAAGGTGGTTTATGTTTAATACATAGTCAGTGACCTACAACAAGTGTTACCATTTCATTTCGAGCACTGGCTTCATTTGGTTCAAAGCCTGCCTTATCATTAAGAATATCTAGCTGGAAAGTTGCATCATTTAAAGTAGGTTATTGTTGTGTATTAACATAAGGAAAATAGTCTCACAACTCTGATGGATTGCATTGTGTCAATCTTTGCTTGGCTTTCATTGGCTTAAATCCATTCACTCAAAGTTTGACGTTAAAGTAACTGATGCCTAAAGACCAGTATTAACTTCCGTTTTGTTTCAAGAGGTGGTAAGTTCCTGTGGGACCAAACTGCTGAGGTCATCAGTCCCTAGGCTGACTCACTACTTAATCTAACTTAAAATAACTTACGCTAAGGACAACAAACACACCTTTGCCTGAGGGAGAACTTGAACCTCCAATGGGGGGAGCCATGCAAACCGTGGCAAGGCAACTCTGTCCGCATGGCAACCCTGTGCAGCTCAAGTTTTGAAAAGCTGTACTTGAATATGAAGGGATTCAAAGTCTGTAGATTTCGTTCTCATTTAGTAAACGTCAATCATGTCCATGAAACAACAAATCCTGTAACTTTTCTAAGGTGAACAAACAAGATGAGTTTTCCAAAATTTGTTCCTTCAGGACTTGATGACCATTTATAACAAGTGGTAAGTTATTTTTCAGAAGGAGAGTTCACAAGGTGAGTCAGTAGTGATTCTGACCTAGTGGTGTATGCTGTCACTGTGCTTTAATGGAAAACTTCAACTATCAAAATAAAAGATAAAAGTAAGAAGTGGTGGCAATGTTTTGCAGGTATGACCAAAAACTAGTAACCTAAGACTATTGTAGGAGCATATATTTATAGGAAAGAGAGTGATAGGGTCATTACACTGTCTTGCTTCCCTGATGATATCCTTATGTCTGATGAACACTTGTTGTCCAGGTCAACATATTGAGTTCTGTTACTTAATAACATTTCTAACTACTCACATATCTGGGAATCCATTCCATATGCTTGGACTTTGTTCTGTTCTGCAGTAGGGCACTGTGTCAAACACTTAATAAATATAGGAATATATAGTCTGCCTGTTGCCCTTCATCCATGGTTTGCATAATATGATGTGAGAAAAGGGCAAGTTAAGTTTCACATGAATGGTGCTGTCTAAATTCATGCTGACAGAAACTTTTATGTTCCAAGGCAATTTATTACTTTTAAACATACCATATGTTCAAGAATTCTGCAGTGAACCAATGTTAAGGATATTGGTCTGTAATTTTTTAGGACAGTTCTTTTACACTTCTTATACACAGAAATCACCTGCACTTTTTCCAGTCGCTTCGTACTTTGCACCGGGTGAGAGATTCATGATAAATGCAAGCTAAGTAAGAGGCCAATGCTGAAGAGTAATCTCTATAAAATTAAAAAGTGGATTCCAACCAGACCTGGTGACTTATTTGTTCTCAAATCTTTCACATGCTTGCCAACACCAGGGAGGCCTATCTCTCTTTTCTCCATACAGGAGTCTGTGCAATTATCAAATGGTGGTAAGTCTGTAAGAGCTATATGATCCTCCTATGTGAATGATTTTTTTTTTGTGAAAAATTAAAAAATCCAGGTTTCTTTTTCTGTCTTCTATTGTTGCACAAAACTGGTCGACAAGTGCCTGGATAGAAACCTTTGACCCCCTCAGTGATTTTATGTAGGACCATAATTTTCTTGAGTTCTCAGTAAGAGCTTTTGCTGAGGGGTGATGGTAGAAGTTCTTACATGCTTCATGTATTGATCTTTTTGTAGACACATAAATTTCTACAACTTTTGCCAGTCAGTATTTCCATGTTCTTTTTGTAACAAGAATGCAAGATTCTTTTTTTCCTCAGCATTTTCTGAATTTCATTATTAAACTACCATTGGTCTTTCTCATCCTTAATCTACTTTCTCCTGACACACTTCTCTAGAGTGTGATTTTAAACTCTGCCCATAGTCCATCTATGTCCATCATATTGGAACTAAATGATATCATTGCCTAAGTGGGATGCCAACAGCTACTAATAAGCCCTTTCCAGCATAAAAACTCTCCTGACCTTTTTGATGGATTTATTAACTATAGTGACTGCCATTGCTTTGACACTTTCTATGCTGACACTATCACTATTGTCAGGGCTATCTGTAAGTACAAGGTCTAAAATAATTCCACTGTGTGTGGGTTGTTGAACTAGTTGCTCAAGAAGTTTTCAGAAAACATGTTCAGAACCACTTCACAAGACTGTCTGTCTGTACCACCTGCAATGAATCCATAGATGTCCCAGTCTATACTCGATACATTGGAGTCACCTCCAACTAATATTACGTTGTTGAGGTACTTCCACACTACTGAGTGCAGACTTTGTTTAAATGATTCTACAACTGTTATGGCAGAATCGGGTGGCCAGTCAAAACATCCAATGATTAACTTGAGTTGAGATGAGGTCAGTTACCCACATCCAGATAACTTTGCAGTCAGACTCAATTTCAACCACAGTAGATACAATATTTTTGTCAATTGCAATGAAAAGCCTCCGTTCCTATGTTGAGTAACCTGTCTTTTTGAAATATGTTCCATGCCTCATTAAATATTTTGGGGCTTTCTACTTTGGATTTCATCCAGCTCTCAGTTCTGAGTATAATTTGAGCACAGCAGCTTTCCTGGATAGTCACAGTTCAACCACTGCAAAAAGTGAATGTGGTAAATGTTCACAACTAGGATTACCAGATAATGTGAAACAAAATATTGAGAGCTTTCATGTAAACCTACATTAATGTAGGCAGGAAATAGAATGAACCTTCAAGAACAGGACAAGGGAATAGAATAATTTGAGCACAACAGCTTTCCTGGATAGTCATAGTTCAATCACTCCAAAAAGTTAATGTGGTAAATGTTCACAATTAGGATTATGAGATAATGTGAAACAAAATATTGAGAGCTTTCATGTAAACCTACATTAATGTAGGCAGGAAATAGAATGAACCTTCAAGAACAGGACAAGGAATAGAACTGTATTAATCAGCTTTTGAATCCTTGCTGATTTGACTCTTCTAATCTCACTGTCAATGATCCTCTAAGAAATACATATACCAAACATATTTTATCAAACTAAATAATGAAACAGCACGAATTAATAGCATTATGCATAACTATTACGCGACTTTGTTAAAGTCCTTAACTTCATTGTGCCTTAACCATGTGGCTGTTGATTCTGATATGCATTTTGGCCTGCAGCAGAAAATCATGCTGAAACAATGCAAAAAGAAATTATTGTAGGAGTCATATGGTCCAAAAGACACACAAATATTGAATCAAGAAAATAGTTAGTTACTGTGTGTCATAAGAAACAGGATTAATTACATGATTTTATTA